>NW_027185754.1:25011043-25042307 GCF_028583685.1 Petaurus breviceps papuanus | reverse complement strand
TGTGTGTGTGTGTGTGTGTGTGTGTGTGTGTGTGTGTGTGTGTGTGTATGTGTGGGCTGGGGAGGAGGGGTAAAAGTCAACACTTATTTCAAGAAGATGGGATATGAGGTCAATTTCAGTTAAAACAATTCCTTTGAGAAAATAGCTTATATAAAATGTAATAGGCACATTCGCATAAGATGGGACACAGATCTTCAGGCAACTTCTACCCTTTGAAAGCAGGCTTCGAAATGTCACAATTGTGAAGAAAGCTACACGACCTCTGCTTCAAATAGAACAATAACATAAGGATGATGTGAAGAAGGAGTTACACTACAGTAAACAGAAAACTTGTTTTGACGTTTCCATGATGTATTTATTGTAGAAATACTATGTAACTTAATGGTCTAGTAACAAAATATTGCTCTGGGCACTTTGGGAGAATTTCCAAGTCATAATACTAAAGCAGCACTTTTATGGGATTTTGTAAACCTTAGGCAAACATTTCTACCCATAAGTTCAAAGGAAATCTTCAGAATTTGTCCTGTGGTTGAAATGTGCTAACTCTAGGCCAACTGATCCTTTTACCTCTGACCTGACACATAAAAGGGCTGTAGTGTATAATTCCACAACTGCCTGTGAACTATCTGGAAACTCTTAGCATAAGTAAACTGCAAGAAAATAGAGGAAAGTGATAATGCTTGGTTTAATGGAAAGAGTGTTGGACTTAGAATAATGAAACCTGGGTTAAACTCCTGGCTTGGTCATGTACTAGTCTGATAGTTACTTAAACTTTCAGAACCAATTTTTTTCAGCTGTAAAATGAGAATGATTAAAAAAAAAAAACATGCCTTAACATATTTTGTTTTTATGTTGCCTAAATTTCCTTTTGTATTTCTCCCCCTCCCCCCCACAGAGTATCATTCTATCTAGCAAAGAATATTTTTTAAAGAAAAAAGGGCTGGGGGGTAGAGCCAAGATGGTGGAGTAAAAGCACAAACTTGGTGTGGGCTCCGGCTCTAACCACTTCCAAAACCTGTAAAAAAAAAAAAAGACTCTAAACAAATTTTAAAGGTACAGAGCCCACAAAGACACAGAGAAACAAATCTCCCTCTGAAGGCAGCCTGGCAGGCCAACAGGAAAGGTCTATCCAAGCACGCTGGGAGCCGAGCACAGTCCCTGAGCCATGGTTCCAGCTCCAGCTTGGCCCAGATGGGCCAGAGCAGACTTCAGGAGAGTGAAGCACCAGCAGCTGGGGTGATTTCCAGACTTAACCCATAAATGCCAAAGAGAAAATAAAAGGTCAGTGGGGAACTCTGTTGGAATGGTGAAGGAAGAGTGTGGTCTGGCCCCTGCCCCTGGGGCAAGAAGTGGCAGAAGTGTAGTGGCTGCAGCTGCGGCCACGTGGCTGATTCCAGAGCTCCTGGCCTGCATATTGTAGAGGGACCAAGTGACCATTCAGAGGGCAACTGCTCTTGCTTTGACCTACTTGGATCTGGATCACAGTCTTGGGTGGAGGACCTGGGGTATGTGGCCACATGCCAGAGTTTGTGGGAGCTGTAGAGAGGGCACCCAACTAATAGATCTGACAACATATGCGCAAACCCCAGCAATTTGGGACAAAGCTCTCTCCATTCTGTAAGCAGAGTTCTACTGTGGCAAAGAGCTCACAAGTCAAGTAATTGGCAAGATGAGCAAGCAGAAGAAGTGCAATCAGACCATACAATCCTTTTTGGGGGACAAAAAGGATCAAAGCATGGAACTGGAGGAGGACAATGAAGTCAGAACTCCTGCATCAAAAGCTTCCAAGAAAAATATGAGTTGGTCACAGGCCATGGAGGAGCTCAAGAAGGATTTTGAAAATCAAGTAAGAGAAGTGGAGGAAAAATTGGGAAGAGAAATGAGAATGATGTAAGAAAATCATGAAATCAAGATAGTATAAAACAGATCCAAACAAATGAAAAGATAGAAGGCAATGTGAAATATCTCACTGGAAAAACCACTGACCTGGAAAATAGATCCAGGAGAGATAATTTAAAATCATTGGACAACCTGAAAGCCATGGTCAAAAAAAGAGCCTAGACAACATCTTTCAAGAAATTCTCAAGCAAAATTGTCCTGATATTCTAGAACCAGAGGGCAAAATAGAAATGGAAAGAATTCACCGATTGCCTCTTGAAAAAGATCCCCAAAATAAAACTCCTAGGAATATTATAGCCAAATTCCAGAGTTCCCAGGTCAAGGAGAAATACTGCAAGCAGTTAGGAAGAAACAATTCGAGTATTGTGGAAACACAATCAGGATAACACAAGACCTAGCAGCTTCTTCATTAAGGGATTGAAGGACTTGGAATATGATATTCCAGAGGTCAAAGGAGCTAGGATTAAAACCAAGAATCACCTACCCAGCAAAACTGAGTATAATGCTTCAGGGGAAAATATGGTCATTCAATGAAATAGAGGATTTTTAAGCATTCTTGATGAAAAAACCAGAGATAAACAGAAAATCTGACTTTCAAATACAAGAAGCAAGAGAAGCATGAGAAGGTAAACAGGAAAAAGAAGTCATAAGGAATTTATTAAAGTTGAACTATTTATATTCCTACATAGAAAAATGATAATTGTAACTCATGAGACTTTTCTCTAGATGAGGATAGTTGAAGGGAATATATATATATGTATACATAAATATATATGTATGTATAGGAGGGTATATGTGTGTAAAAATATATCTGTGAGTGTGTGCATATGTGTGTACATGTATATATAAATAGAGGACAGGATGAGTTGAATATGAAGGGATGATATCTAAAAAATAAAATTAAGAGGTGAGAGAGGAATATATTGGGAGAAGGAGGAAGGGAGAGATAATTTAGGGTCAATTATCTCATATAAAAGAGGCAAGAGAACACTCTTACAATGGAGAGGAAGTACAGGAAGTTGAAAGGGAATGGGTCAACCTTACTCTCATTGAATTTGGATTAAGGAGGGAATAACATACACATTCAATTGAGTATCTTACCCTACAGGAAAGCAGGGGGAAGGGGATAAGATGGGGGATGATAGAAGGGAGGGCAGATTAGGGGAGAGGGTGGTTAGAAGCAACCACTTTTGAAAAGGGACAGGGTCAAAGGAGAAAACAGAATAAGCGGGGGGCAGGATAGGATGGAGGGAAATATAGTTAGTTTTTCACAATATACCTACTATGGAAATGTTTTGTGTAACTACACATGTACAACCTATGTTTTATTGTTTTTTTTCTTTTTAAAGCAATTGGGGTTAAGTAACTTGCTCAAGGTTACACGGCCAGTTATTTTTTTGTGTGGGTGCCAAGTATCTGAGGCCAGAACCGATCCCGGGTCTCCCGACGCCCGGGCCAGCGCTCTTACTGCGCCACCTGGCCGCCCCTATGTACAACCTATGTTGAATTGCTTGTCTTCCCAGTGGGGGTGGGTGAGGAAGGATGAAGGGTAAGACTCTGGAACTCAAAGTTTCAAAAACAAATGTTAAAAAAATTATTATTATTATTATATGCAACTGGAAAATAAGATATACAGGCAGTGGGGTATAGAAATCCATTTTGTTGGATTTCTCCAATTAAGCTGGGGGGCGGATGTGGAAGGATATAAGAGAGAACAGATTGGGGGAAGGGGTATTCAGTAGGCTTGCTATTTTGGGGTGTGAGATAGGGGAAAGATGGGGAGAAAAATTTGTAACTCAAAATCTTGTGGCAATGAATGCTGAGAAAGGAAAATAAATAAATACATTGGAAAAAACAAAAACAATACTACTGTTTAAGAGCCTTTACAAATTGTAACTCCTTTGTTTTCTGCTAATAAGTGCAGAAGATTTAAAATTTTCTCTCTTAAAAAAAGGGAAGAGGTAAAAAATCATTAAAACTAACATTGAAAAAAATCTGAAAATATATGTAATGTTCCACATTCATGGATTCTGACTTCTGCAATAGAACAGGTGTGTGTGTGTGTGTGTGTGTGTGTGTTCTCATATCTTTTCTTTGGGCCCATGCTTATCCTCTGTTAAATTGCGTAACATTTATTTTCTATTATTCTGTGGTTGTTTTCTTTACATTTAGTAGATATTTTTCCCTGGTTCTGCTTACTTTTACTGTATCAGTTCCTTTAAATTTTGCTATGCTTCTCTATAATCATCGTATTTTATATTTCTTATGGAACAGTGATATTTCTTTACATCAGTGCGCAACAATTTGTTTAACCATTTCCCAATTCATAGGCATCTACTTTATTTCTAGTTCTTTGCTACCACCAAGAAATATTGCTAAAAATATGTTAGAGTATATGGAGACTTTCTTCTTATTAGTAACTTCCTTAGGGTAATGTCAAGAAGTGGAAACTTTGGGTCAAAGAATATGAATATTTTAGTTCCTTTATTTCTACACTTTCATATTATTTTCCAAAATGGCAATATTAATTTTCAGCTCTACAAACAATATACTAATATGCCTATTTCCCCAAACTCCTCCAACATCATTTATTCCAATCTTTTGTCATCTTGGGAAATTTGCTAGATTTGAAGTAAAATCTTATGATTCATTGTTTTCTATTTCTCTTATTAGTGACTAGAAGTATCCTTTCTTATAGCTGTTAATAGTTCATGATTCTTCTTTTGAGAATATCTGTTCATGAACTTTGAGAACTTATCTATTGGGAAAGGTTGAGTGGAAAGTGCTTTATAAGCCTTAAAGTGACATATAAAAGTAAACTGTTGTTAATGTTTGCTTCAGTCTCAGATAATGATGTGGTGCTTACAAAACCCTTTATTTGTAACTTTGATTGTTTTCTTTTTTTCAGCCTCATCTTGGAGGTCACCTAGTCCAACTCCCTAATTTTACACGGCCAGTTATTTTTTGTGTGGGTGCCAAGTATCTGAGGCCAGAACCGATCCCGGGTCTCCCGACATTTTACAGATGAGGAAACTGAGGTATAGAAATGGCACTTGAACTAGATAATACAGATAGTCAATGCCAGACCTGAGACCAAAACTCAAGTCCACTGAATCCCTGCCTGATGCTTTTTCCATTGAAGCGCCCTTTATAAGCTATAAAAACCTACAGTCTAATATTATTATTTTATTATCCTATGGATTACCCTTGCTCCCATGCTTACACCTTCAGATTCCTTCAGTACCTTCTACCACTGGCATTTGGACAATCTCTCCAGAATGAAGCTAGTGCTGATGATTCTCTAGTGGGTACTAGAAAGGCCTGGATTATAGAACTATGACTGTCCCATAGAACCCATTACCCAAAGTACCTCATGGCTTCCCAATGATAGCAGCTAGATGTATTCCTGGATGTAAGACTATAACCAATGCAACAAAAGCATGGAGGCTGACATATCTATAACTAATTCATGGAGGCTACAATCAAAGAATCTTCCTACTTTCCACCAAGTATATACCAGGCAGTCAGTGATCTGATAGGCTGCAGATCCCCTAGATAATGGTCCCTTTTTCTGAGTCCAACACCAATTACACAGGCATTTGCTGAGAGAAGTGGAGGGACCCCAGCACATAATACAAATGAAGAAGCTAATCTAGTCAACTAGCATCTGTGGCCCTTTGGAAGGGGCTGTAACGGTGATAGGAGGTATATAGAGAAAGGACTTTGCACCATAATCATCCCACCCCTTCTCTCTCCTTAAAAACCTCTTCTTAACCCTGACATCCCTCTCAAACTATCAGGATTCTCTTTCATTGATAAAAATAAACTACTAAAAAGAGTAGTCTGCATTCATTCTTCATTCCCTTGCAATCTGGATTGTGATCCTAGCATTTTATTAGAAACACAGTCTCAAAGATTACCAATGACCTCAACTACTAAAGCCATTGTTCTTTTAATCATCTTCATGTTCTCTGACTTTTCTGCAGTTCCTGATGTTGTTTACCAGGGTCTCCTCCCAAATAATTCTTTTTTCCTTGGGTTTGCAATAGTTCCCTCTAGGTCTTCTTCCTACCTAAATGACTAATCTTATTTCAGGCATCTTTGCTTCATTCATCCTTCGCTTCTTGTCTCCTGTGTATGAGCACCAACCAGGACTCTATTCTAGGTCCTGTAGTCTCTCTATACATTATCAGCCTCAGTGATCTCATTGGTACTCACGAGTTTCTTATCTCTTGGCTCTTGTATCATATTATATGCCCAGTCCCAATCAAGCAGTTAAGGGATGCAGTGAATACAGCACTGGGCCTGGTTTTAGAAAGACCTGAGTTCAAATCTAGCCACAGACACTATCATTTGACCTCTATATGCCTCAGTTTCCTCATCTGTAAAATGAGGATAATAATAAAAATAATAATATTTTCTAAGTCATGTATTTTTCATAGTAAATACTTTATATTTTCTTCTATTTTTGGTTTTGTTCTAATACTTCTTGTTGTCTCATTGACTGATTTTTTTGGTCTATATTCGCTGTTACTTGGGTAAAGGTTTACAACATTCTGTTCTAAGCTACTTAAAGTCATCCAATTTCTTTCGTCCAGGGGCTTTATTTTATTTTTTTTAATCTCTTGTCAAATTTCTTCTAGGTATTTGTGCAATCTTTGTGGAAAATTCTGTTTTTCCTATGAGTCTCTACTTGTAGTTGCTATAAAGTCACTATCTTCTAGGCTGGACTTTGCAATATCTCTGAATCAATAATAATTCTAGTCAGTGCTTTCTATTTACTTATCTCTTTAGTTCAGTCAACAAACATTTATTAAGTACTTACTATGTGTAAGGTTCTTCTTCCTGCTGTAATTTTGGGTGGGGTGATTAGCCCTGCTTGGTTCAGACAGAACTGGGTCACTTAGGTTCCTGTGCTGTCCTCTGCCTGTAAGGGTGTATCCTTGTTAAAAGCGATGTTAAGTTTTAGGTTGCTTTGGATCTTTGAAGTTGAGAAGGCTGGATCTTAAGAGATCTCTATGGAATCTTAAGACAAAGAGAGTGCTAATACCTTGGAGATCCTGGGACTGAGGTATCCCACATTGAGAACTGCTGTGGTTGGTCTGGTTACTGCCATGGCTTGTTAATTCTAAGGTCTACAATTTGGAATTCTCATCCCCCTGGGGTTTTCTGCTCTTGCTGCCTCTGGATATAAAAGCTCACAGGCTGCATCTGTCTTTGGTCCATCTCTAGATCTAATGGGAGTCTCTCTTGTTTAAGTATGTTGGCAATGGCTTGCTGGTGGGCCTCCTTCCCTATTTCCTAAGGGGTTCTGGTTGGATGTCTGTGCAGTTTTAAGTTGGAAAAAGTTATGGCAATCTCTCACTGAATTTCTTGATCATTTTTTGGTCTGCTACTAGTTTTAGGTTTCTGTTGGTGAAAGTGTACAGGAGATGGGTTGCCTTCCTCTGTTCTGTCAGCCAGTATGGGCTTCTCCAGCAATGGTCCTCAGGTCATCAACCTTGCTGAGCCTCGTTTTATCCATCTATACAATGGTATTAATGATTATACTATGTATTTCATAAGATTGTTGGGAGGATCAAATGGAAAAATGTGTTGGAAAGCACTTAGTAATTGTAAAGCATCATATAAAATAGAAGTCAATATTTCCCAAACAATTTTTTGCCACTGAAATATTTTGGGGCTTTAAATCATCATTGAAACCACAGCAATTTTAGAGATGAAGGGAAATTAGAGACCATCTAGTTCAAACTCTTCACTTTACAGATGAGGAAATGGAGTTCCAGAAAGAGGGAGTGAGCTTCCTACAATTTATCTCCTACCTATATATCATCTACTTTATATTATTTTTTCATGATAAATTCTACACTCTCATCATCCCTCACCCTCTTATTTGAGTGAGAATTTTTTTTAAATTCTAAACTTAAATACCCAAAATAAACAAATAAAAAGAACATTTCCGTACACATAGCAACCCACCAAAAAAAAAAGGTTTCTATGTGAAACTGGGAATCTCCATTTCAGACTGCCTACTTTAAAAAGTATATAATAAATTCTATATTAATTTCAAAATACTTCTGTTTGTCTATACTTCCTTTCCTTCGAATTGCTTAAATAAATTACCTTTCTAGATTTCTTGTGACTCTTGTGTTTACATTTTGATACTCCTACTCAGTTCTGGTCTTTTCATCAGAAATGCTAGCAAGTCCTCTAAGCTATTAAAGATCCATTTTTGGGTATAAGCTTCTCTTTTGCCTTATGCAATATTGTACTCCAAGATTTTCTATCATTTAATGTGCTAGCTGACAGGGCTTTTTGGATCCGTCTCGTCAGTTCATAATAGAGATAATAGATATTCATTCATGGAAGAGATAGTTTGAGGACCTTCAGTGATCCATAGCTCTTGGATAGTTGTGCTACTGTAGTAGATATTGTATAGTAGAAACCCCATGTTTCAAGTTGGAATATATGAGTTTGAATCTTGGCTCTGCTAGTTACAGGATCAAAGGACTTTAGAGTTAGAAGGGACCTTGGAAAAAAAAGAATATTAGGTTTGGAAGTGACCTTAGAATGTGGAATGTAATAGTTGGAAGAGACCTTAGAAGTCATCAAGTCCAAACCTTTCATATTACAGATAAGAAAAACAAAGCCCACATAGGTGACCAAGAGTCTAAGCTGAGTGGCCAAAGATTTGAATGGAGGTCTTCCAAATCCAATATTTTCCCACCATTATCATGCAACCTAAACTACCTGTTTGATATTGGGAAAACTACCTAATTCTGAGCATCCTTGGCCATAAAATGAGGACAATAATAATACTTGCACAACTTAGTTAATGAAGTTGCTGAATTGACTGAGACATTGGAAGAAAAGTCTTGTATAAACAATAAAGCTACAGGAATGTCTGTTACTATTATCAATTTATTATTAAGTACTTATTAAATGCCTATTCTAGAACTTTATGTCAGGTACAGTTGCTAGGGGCTGGGGATAACAAGACAAACACTAAACTGATTCTGCCCTTGAGGAGTCTATGTTCTACTATATTGTTCTCCTTGTTTCTTTACAAGGACATAAACTCAGGATGCAAATGAAAGCATCATGACTCAGGCCTGACACATCTTTGAAAACGTGCTTTTGTTAGCAATTCACTTACTGGTTAATCATTCTCATAATCAAATGTTTGCTCATTTTTTAATATTGGCCTTGGCCTGTAGGTCCAAGATACTTTTGGTAACACATGCTGCCTCTCTGAAGGCTAAGAAGGCATAAAACAATACAACATGACAAAAATAAAATGCTACTATGTGTATGTACAGTGCTGAGTTAGGATGTAGGGGAGATACAAAGCTGAACTCAAACAAGATCTGAGTTCTGTATGGAGGGCAAAGTCTAAGACAAATAACTACTATACACAATATTATATATGTTAAGTATATTGGAGAGGAAAGTAAAGTGCTATTTCAGGGCCAAGTAAGATGGTCTGTCCTTACTGACTGGAGGGATTGAAGGTAGGCTTCCTAGAGAAGGTGGCCGTTGAGTTGGAAGCTAGAAGGGACCCTTCTTCCTTTTTGCTTTAAAGAATACATTGACAGAAATTCAAAGGTAAGGAGAGAGGAAGCCATTTCAGACACAGAAAACAGGATGAGAAAAAGTGTAGAAGCATCAATGGGCAGAGTTGTACAGTTTGACTGAAGAGTAGAATATATGGATGGAAGTGATGCAACTTGGAACAGGAACACATGGTGCAGCAGAAAAGATACAGAAATTAGAGCCAAAAGACTTGAGTTCTGCCTCTGATACTTAAAAGCAGGGCAACCTGGGTAAGTCAATTCACTTCCCAGGGACTCAGTTTCCACTCCTTGTAAAAAGACAGAATTGGAGATGATTTGTAAGGTCCCTTTCATCTCTAAATCCTAAGAACTTTGTAATAAAAAAAGCAATCCTACCCCTCCCCCCCAAGGAGATGCTATAAGGTCACACTAAAGCCTCCTTACATACTACACACAACTGGTTCCCAGTGGAGAAACAATGTATGATAAAATTAAATACAATTCCTATTACCAAAAGGAGAAAGAACCAGGCTGATACAACAAACCAATTCTCTTGCCTAGTTAAACTGCAAAACCTTCAGGAAAGGTTTTGAAAGCTTGACCCATCAGTTCTAATTTTTAAAACTTACCCTTTCAGTCAAGGCTAGAAAAAGGCCCATTCCAACTTTTATCTTTAGCACAAAGTGCTGTTATCTCAGGCTGATGTCAGGAGCTCTATCTCTCTTTCTGCTGACAAGCACAGACGAGAAAGATAAGATTGGAAAGGAATCTCACTTCTCTGAGTAAATAAATAATCAATACTCATCTAAATGTAAATGAGAAGGCATCCCCCTCTGATAACAGGGCTCTTATCAAAGAGCCAATTTTCTGAAGACATTTGGCTTCAACCAAATCACCATCATTCAGCCCCAGCCTAATGGCGAAAAATCGTAACTAAATTGAACCGATCACCAGAGATCAACTAAGTTCGGCCCTGGCCACTTCAGGTTCATGTGTTTGCGAATGCAATTTTGCCCCCATTAACTTTCAATAGCAATGAAGAATACACTGGTCAAGGGGGGTGAATGGGCCCAATAAACAAAGTAAAAAAAAGGGGGGGAGAGAACAGATTGAAGTCTTTAAGCAGAAATGCTCTGTCAACAAACATAACCTTAGCAATCCCTTTGAAAGGGGAATGTTTTGCAAGAGAAAGCCCATAGTGGGAAGTAGGTAGAACATTCATTCACATATAACAACCAAGGCCAACCTTTGATCTTTTTGTGGAAAATGATAAAACTAGATTTAAACAAATATAAGTAAAAAAGATACTTGAGCACTCAAATCAGTTTTCAGTTGAGATCAAATGATCAGTTTCCTTTCTTGCATTTATATCAGGTTTATCTGGGACACAGCAGCCTGGTGAAAATGTTATGTACCAGAGAAATCCCTTAGGAATGATCTTATAAGGATTTTTTTTTTTTGGCATTATCACATCCCCAGAGACTATTAAAAAATTATAATAATTATTAATTCTCCAATAAAAATAATTCTGTTCCAAGTATACCCTCCAGAAAGTATATTTGGTCACTAAAGTAGGTAATCTTTGAATTGAGCCACAGCAGCATAGGGGGCTTTGTTTAGAGAGCACTCAGCTTCCAGAGCTGGCAAGTGCAGGCCCCCTCCCCCCATGTAAAGATGTTTTTATTTATCTTCCACTACCCACAGGGCCTAAGGAAGAACACCTCAAGGCATGAGGTCTTTGGACAAACTTCTCACTCTTCTATGTCCCTGGATTTGTGCATCAGGCACTGTGCCTGCTCTTAGCTTAAACTGTCTAGCAGAGATTCTCTGAGGGCAAGAGTCCTTTGCCACTTTGGACCAGCATAAGGTGGCTCATAGTTGAATTCACACAAGGATGCATAATAAAGAGAAGGGAATAGGTATTCATATAGTGCCTGTTACATGCCAAGGACTGTGCTAAATAAAAAGTACTTTTCTCTCCTCTCTAATTCTGACTTTCAAACTGATGCTAAAATAATCTTTCTTTCTTTTTTTTAGAGGGCAATTGGGGTGAAGTGACTTGCCCAAGGTCCCACGGCCAGTTTTTGTGTTAAGTGTCTGAGACCGGATTTGAACTCAGGTCCCCCTGACTCCACGGCTGGTGCTCTATTCACTGTGCCACCTAGCCGCCCCTAATAATCCTTCTTTCTAATGTACAATTCTAACTATGTTACTCCCTTCCTCAAGAACCTTTAGTGACTCCCTACCATTGTAAGGCTGAAATATAAACTCATTATCCGGGTATCAAGATCCTACATAATCTGACCAGGGCCTACCTTTACAACCTTACTATTCTACTTTATATGCATAATATGCTAAAGAGAAACTAGATTATTACAAGGGAAATGCAAATTAAAATAACTCTAAGGTATTACCTAGCAGCTAGCATACTGGCAAAGACGACAAAATTTGGGAATAATCAATGCTGGAGGGGCTATGGAAAGACAAGAACACTGACACACTGATGGTGGAGCTCTGAGTTGGAACTGGTCCAATTACTCTGGAATGTATTTTAGAATTCTGTTAAGAAAATATCTAAAATGTCCACACCCTTTGATCCTGAGATCCCAAGGCGAAGTATATACTCCCAAGACAGGACAGAAAGAAAGGTCCCCATATACTTCAAACTATTCATGACAGCCCTTTCTATGGTAAAGAACTGATAACCGAGTAGGTGCTCACTGACTGGTGAATGGTTAAACAAACTGTGGTACACAAATGTAACACAATATTACTATAATTTCAGAAATGATGAATAGGAAGCATTTAGAGCACTATGGGGAGGCTATGTGAACTGATGCAGAATGAGGTAAGCAGAACCTAAAAAAGTACACACTGACTACAGTAATGTAAATGAAAGAAACAAACAGAAAAAAACCCAAAACAAACAAAAATCCCCTGAAATTGAACAATTATGTAATGGCAAGTTTGACCCTGAAGAAAAGAGAAAATGTATTTCCTTCACTTCTTTGCAGAAGTGGAGGGCTATGGATGTGAAACACTGCATATACTGACAAATTTTCACGGTGTTTTGCTGAGCTACATTTCCTTAAAAAAAAAACTTTGCTAGAAAGGATGGCTCTCTGGGGAGAGAAGAGGACCACATTTGGAAATGAAGGTGACAGACGTAAAGACAAAAGCTATAAATAAAAATTAAAACTTAATGCAGCACAGTGTAGTGAAAAGAGAAGTGGTCTGAGAATCTGGAGGCCTCCATGTGACTCTTAGTTTTGCACTAATTCATTATATGATCTTGGGCACATCATTTCCCATCTCTGGGCCTGAGTTTCTTCATCTGTAAAATTAGTGGGTTATATCAGATGATCTCTTAAATTTTCTTCAAATTCTATCCAAATCTATATATCTATTCATTTCCAATATCTTTCCTTTATGAGTTTCTGTGGATAAAAACTCTGTAGTCTAGTTACCTGGATAGCACCTGTAGCTTTTGACATTCAATAGAGGCAACATAGTATAGTGGAAAGGGTGCTGAACTTGACTGAAATCACAGGATTCTTATTCTAAAATCCTGGTTCAGCTACTACCTGTGTGATCACCTCTGGGCCTCATTTTCCCCATCTGTAAAATGAGAGGGTTGGGGTAGACGACCTCTAAGGTCACCTAGCTCAACTGTCCATGATCCTCTGAATCAAAAGATATATATGATGAGTTAAGCTAAGATAAAGATCTGGTAATTTATTCACACAGGTAAAACAGGGAGAATTAGGTGGGAAGGCAGAAAAGATAGGAAAGAGAGGACAGAGTTGAAGTAGTCATAAAATGAAGGTAAATACTAATGCCTAGCCACAAACCCCTACAAACCAGTCATAACAAGAACCTATCAAATAAACAACTGTACATCTATATTACCCTATTTTTAGGCTCCATGTTAAATGATTTATAGTTTAGCTACTCTAATCCTTAGTTTTCAAAGGTGTGATTTCTTTGGGATTTAAACCATACCCATTTTTATTCTTGTTAGCACTTTTTTATTGCAATAGAAAACACTTACTAGAAATGTTACAGCTATTACTATGTTATAAAATCAAAAGAAAAATAGTTTATGTATTTCTCTATTATCAAATCATCTATTAGACTATGCCAAAAGGAAGAAGGGGAAGCCAGGGAGCTGAAAATTTACTCTTTAGTCGGAGTATAGTAATCCTTATAATCCAGGCTGTCAATAGAAGCGGGGTCAGGAAGAGAACCAGCCTCCTCAGAAGGTGGAAGTAATGATCTGTATTTTTTGGTTCACAAAAAGCCCTAGTAGAGACATCTGAGATCATCTAATCTAACTTCCTAAATTTACAGATGAAGAAAAAGACCAGGAGAGGGGAAGTGACTTTCCAAAGACCAAAAAGTAGTCAAAACAGAATGTGAACCCAGTTTCTGACAGAAGATGGAATATTCTTATCCCTGGAAGGATGCACAGAGAAGAGTCACTGAACCTATCATTAAGTAGCTATAAAATGAAAGACTAAGGAGAAGGAAGTGAGTAGGAAGGGATCTCTGAGGCCGGGGGAGGATCTTGGGCCCAAGGGGCTGGTACTCCCCTAGCTGTCTTTCTTCATATGCCTGTTTCTGTGTTTTGTTCTGGCATCTCTCAGATCTTTTAGTGCCCAGAGATTTGATTTGTGTGCCTAAGTTCAAGGTTTGTTCATTTGTGTCCAAGAAGTTAAATAGGTAAGGAACAAGGACACCAAGGAGGATTTGGCTGATGAATGGGATGACAACAAACTTACTGGTTCTGCGGTGAGGCATCACAGAAGCAGCACTGGACTCAGTGTTAAAAGGCCTAGTTTCACTTTCTAGCATGGAATCTTACTGTGTGGCCTAAGTCAAATCACTCCCTCTCTCTGAACCTTAAAGTCATATTTATAAAATGAGGTTAAATATTTTTGCATACTCTACTTTCTGGGTAGTAGTGGCTATGTAAAATTTAAAGCCCCATGTAAATATGAGTTATTATTCTTGCAGAAGCACCCCGCCCCCAACTCCTTCCCAGCAATGTCTAGGATTAAACTAGGAGGGACAGGCTCATTGTCAGAGCAAAGTTAATAGTCCAAATCTTTTCACCATCCAATCATCTTGAATCTAGTTTCTCACAGGGAAAACAATGCTCTATGTATAAGAGAAATAAAGATTCTACCTCATCCCACCCCCCACAAATTCAGATATCACTTGTTAAAGAGACATTTAAAGGATGGAAACTGTTAACACTGTCCACAAGCATCAGATATTCCCATCCAATCTGTTCTTCTTTACTTCAGCCCCTGTGACATTACCAAATTTTACATACAGTTATCTGTCGCTTGCTCCAGAAATACAGATGGTTCGGGTGGAAATAAACAGTCATTTATTTGAAACAATTGTAAAATAGTTTATGGAAACTGGTGGTGTAATGCATTCAAATGAATGCCAGAAGTGGCGGATGGAGAGTCAGGATGTTAAATCGCACTGCTTAAGAATTCAGCTGGGGGAAACAGATAGTAAATCCAGAGTGACAGAATTTCCAGTGATGGCAAAGGTTTCTGACATCTAGTCCAGTACTCAAAAACTACAGCAGTTCAAACCCATTTTACTTAACACTGCCTTGACAGCCAGTGAAATTAGAGAATTTAGTCAAAATCCCCTAAGTATAAAAGCAACAAACCACCAGAGAGACTTCATTTGTCTGTTCCTCATTCTCTTCCTGCCCTTTTCCACTTCAGTGTATTTGTGCAGGTTGGTGCCCATGTCTCAAATGCACTCTCTCCTCATCTCTGCTGGGTGAAAGAAAGCCTTTTCTTCTTTCAAGACCTAATTCAGGTGCCACATTTTCCATGAAGTCCTCCATGGATCCTTCTCAGGTTAAAGTGAACTTTGCCTCCATTTGGCCTGCTATTAGACTTTTCTGTGTATACCTAATATGCTCCCCTGAGAAATAGTCATTGCTTTGAAAGTAAGGGCTTGGCTGCTTCTTCTTCCGACGGTGCCTAGCAATTTAACATATTCAAGCAGCAAGTGTTTTAAGTGCTTACTAATGCAAGGTACTATGCTAAACTCAGGGGATATAAAGCAAAAAATGAAACTGTCCTACCCTCAAGGAGCTTACATGGGTAGGGGGGGTGGTGGTAATGGTGAGCAGCAGGAGGAGGATGAATGGGTACTTTCAACATGTACACAAATAAGTATAGTGGAAAGGGAATGAAGATGGGAGAAAGCACTAACAATGGGGGGAAGGGGCAGACCAGGGAAGGTTTTTATAGACAGACACCCAAGTTTTATCTTGACAGAGGACAAAGCTTCTGGGAAGTAGAGGTATGAAAGGAGTGTATTACAGGCACGGAAAATGAAATGGATGTCACATATATAATATTTAGTTTAAGGAATGCCTAATAGTAAAAAAACATCTCCATTCTACCCCACCTTTTTCCATTTATTGAACCTACTATGTATGAAACACTGTGCTTAGCATTGGGGAGATAAATGATCACTGCCCTCATTTGAGTGTTGAGATTAGGAGAGGGAAGCACCAATACAAGTAACCATGTTACTCAACATTAAATTATCACTGCATTAGTTACAAAACAAAAATGTTATGCAAATTTGTGGGGGAGAAGTTGCTGCCTTATGTACAGTGAGCACATAATAAACACTGAATAGAATTAAATTGCTGCAGTTGAAAAGTGGTAGTCCCAACAGGAGCTGCTGGGGATCATACTTAAGGAAATAAATTTCAATATGCCATCAACTTTAAATTTTAATAATGGAAGAAAAAGGAGCAAAAGATATAGTACAGAACCAAATAAAGGCTACACTACCGTAAAATAATATCTCTGTGAAAGGAAAAAATACACAGGTGTACAATGAAAAACATTCTGAATATAAGCCACACTCAGGTTTGATATAAGTCACACTGGAGGCAGGCATGAATTATAATGCCATGAAGAGAGAACAGAAAATTCTACTTGTTATTTTTTTTCTTTTTGGAGGGGGGAGGGCAGGGCATTTGGGGTTAAGTGACTTGCCCAAGGTCACACGGCTAGTAAGTGTTAAGTGTCTGAGGTTGGATTTGAACTTGGATCCTCCTGACTCCAGGGCCAGTGCTCTATTCACTGTGCCACTGATCCGCCTCTACTTTTTTTTTTTTCTGGGCAAATTACATGTCACAAGTTTTCTTTCCTTCCTTCATTACAAATATGGACTCATGGCCCTAACAAGTATTTACAAAGTGCCCACTATGTCCTCACACTGTGCTAGGCTCTACGAAGAACTTATTTTTATTTTTTAAATATTTCAAAGATCTGTCATTTCATCAATATAGTCTTTCCTTCTCTGAGGTATATTTCACACCTAGGTTAGTAGGTATCATCTACATGGCCAACGAAATTCATTCCCTGGTGGTCAATCTTTCCTTCATGAACCTCTTTAAACTTCATTAGGTTGGTCCTTAGGTGATAGACACACTGTCTATTATTGGCTTACCCTCAAAGCCTATTTGGTGGAATAGGACCTGCCTGCAAGAGTTTGTGTTCTGTGAGCAAAGACTTCAAGAAACCAGGATCATCTCCACAACACAGAGGCACTGAAGGCAGTACTAAGGGGAAGTTTTAAAATCTACTATAAGGACCTGTTGGACTACAGCTATCAGTCTGCTGATTTTTCCTTACACATGCAGAGTGACAAATCACTGCTGATATGGTGATGAAAGAAAGATGTGTGTTCAACTGATTGGAGGGATGAACATTGGTTCTTAGGAAAGTAGCCTTAGACAATGAATACCTGCAGGCAAGAAGTGGTATAAAAACACTAGTAAGACACTTATGTCTAGAAAAGACATAAGGACAACAATGATGGGCCAAAGAGTGAGAGTAAAAGGTAACAGTAAGGGTATTGCAAAAGTGCTACACTACCACTTTCTCCTCAGTGGTTCAAACTAGAGCCACGATCTCACCCATCCCTTCAATGGTAGACTCTACTCTATACACATTCTGTGTGATTTTCATCCATGTCCGCCCATCTATCCTCTACAATGAATCTATTCAATATGGCAAGAGATTTCTCTAATTCTTTTCACATACTGTGGGCATCAGGGTAGCATTAGGCTGTTCATCCATTCTTTTTAACTCTTGCTATTGATAGTCATATGTCCTTTCCTGGACAACCCTGCCTATACCATTTCTGGTAAGGAAGTCACAAGTGGGAACATGTTAGAGCAGGCTTACAGACACCATTCACTGTTAATTTTGATTCTCCATTGATATTCTCTCCCCGCCTTTGGAGGGCAATTAGGGTTAAGTGACTCGCCCAAGGTCACACAGCTAGTTTTTGTGTTGAATGTCTGAGGCCAAATTTGACCTCAGGCTCCCCTGACTCCAGGGCCAATGCTCTATTCACTGCGCGACCTAGCTGCCCCGATTCTACATTGATATTGATGAAATATTAAAAGAATCAGAGGAAGGGCACTCCAGGGTACTGGGTGGATGCTCTGCAGAGGTTCTTCACCTTTTTTGTGTCCTTGATCTCTCTGGTAGACTAGTGAACTCTACAGAGTACTATGAATAATTATATTTTTAAATGTATAAAATAAACTATATAGGATTACAAAAGAAACTAATTATGCTGAAATGGAGTTACCAAAATATGAAAAAAAAAAACAACAGAAACAGGTTTATGGACCCTAGATTAAGAGCTTATATATGCCATATTTGCCAAAACAGACACAGGAACTATATGAACATAAACATAAAACACTTATTGTACAAAAGGACATTTGTATGTTGCTATGGACATTTTTAGAAAAACAAAGTCAAGAATTGCATAGGATGAGTGGGCACCAGTAAAGAGAATACCCATAATGCTTATAATTCTAACAATGTAAATAATAGATGACATCTCTATAGTGCTTTAAGTTTTATAAAAGTTCTTTGTTACTATCTTATCTGAACTTTTTTAAAAAGAGATTTTTATCTTTTGATAAAAAAGGAGATTTTATCTTTTGTTTTCACATCACCTATATTTCCCCTTTCTCTCCTGCTTTTGCCTCCCAGAGGGCCATCCCTTATAACATGTATCTTTTTTAAAAGAAAAAAAATAAGAAATTGTTAAGATCAATAAACATGTCAAAATAATCTGGTGACATATGTAATGTTCAATCCCCATAGACTCCTACCTCTGCAAAGGAGCAGGAGGAGGTGTCTTCTCATGTTTTGCTTTTTCATTAGAATCAAGCATACTTTAAAAAAATAATTTGAAAAAATCTCAAACTCAAATACAAAATGAGAAAAGAAAAAAAAAACATTGCCATGTACATAGCACACCAGGAAAGGATTCAATATAAAACAATAAATTTCCATTTCAAGAAAAGCTATATAATATTACTTATTGTTTTCAAAGTTGCCTAGCTTTTCTTTGCTTCCTTGTTGGTTTTCTTTTGTTCTCTGCTTTCTTTTTACTTTATTTTTTCCACCTGTCATAGGTTTCTCTGAAGGTGGATAGCATCTTCCTTTCATAGGTCCATGTCTTTCCATGTTTTTCTAAATCAACCAGCTTATCATTTCCTATACCACGACAGTATTCTAACTCAATCACATCCTATCTGAGAGACTATGAAAGATTTTTCCTGATTTTCCGCATTCCTTCTTTCCTTGGTTACACAGGTTTTATTTATATGGGAAAATTTTAATTTAAAATAATAAAAATTATCCTTCTTACACTTATAGTTTAAGGCCCAATTCTGCTGAATATACTTTATTTACATCCTTTTTGCTGGTTTCTTTGAAGTTTTTGACATTTTGCTCTTCCATATGAACTGTTATTTTTTCTAACTCAGTAAAATAAGTTTTTTTGGTAATTTAATTGGGATGTCATTGAATATATCAGTTAGGTAAAATTGTCATTTAAAAAATTATATTGGCATTACCTATCCATGAACAATAAATATTACTTCAATTATTTAGATCTGAGTTTATTTGTACAAAAAGTGTTTTATGTTTATGTTCATATAGTTCCTGTGTCTGTTTTGGCAGATATTTTGGGTATTTTAAAATGGTCTAAAATAACACTGCTGACACAGTATAGTTTCTCTATTTTTTACTTTTAATTAAACCTATTTTAACTTTAACTCTGCCTGAGATCATGATTACTATCCTTGCTTTTTTTACATATTAAATTCTACTCCTGCCCTTTATTTTATCTTTGAATGTGTCTCTCATTTTTATAATGTTTCCTAAAAGCAACATATTGTTGAATTCAGATTTTTATTCTGCTATCCATTTCTGTTTTATGGGTAAATTCATCCCATTCACACTCTAAACTACAATTATCATAGTGTACTTTCCTTCTTCCAATTTTTCCTCACTATCCTTTTCATTCTATTTACCCTATCTCTCCTTACTCCTCTACTTCTACCCACTACCATGCCTTCATATTTCTTAACTACCCATTCCTCTAAAAGTCCCCCCGATCCTCTCCCCCATCCCATCCCCTTATTTCTTTCTGAATTTAGAAGACTTTTATACCCTTCTAGATATGAATGTATGAATGTGTGTGTGCGTGTCCACGCCCGCGTGTGTGTGTATATATAGTTCCTTCTTTAACACATTCCCAATGAAAATCAAGTTCCAGCACTATCCTCTCTGCCCTCTACTAGGTTTTTCTGTATAAATTTTTCCTTTTATGCCTCATTTGCATGAGATAATTACTCCTTTTTATCTCTCCCTACAGTTTTATTTTTTTAGAATCACCCCACCATACTCAGCTCAGTCAACTCCTTTCTTTCAAACTACCCAAAAAATGATGAAAATAATAAGAGTACAGCTAATATTTTCACATATACAAAGTAAACAATTTGATCTTACTGAGTCCTTTATAACTGGTCTTTAATGTTTACCTTATATTTCTCCTGGATGTATATGTCAAAATTTCCTTTAAGTTCTGGGGTTTTTGTCATAAACACCTGAAAGTCTGTTTATGAAAATATGTTCATGTAAAAAATATCCATTTTTTCCCCATTCAGGATTATACTTAATTTTGCTGGGTAAGCTACCCTTGGTCGTAACCCCAGCTCATTTGCTCTATAGAATATAGTATTCCCAGACCTACGGTCAATGTAGTAGCTGCTAAATCTTGTGTAATCCTTATTGTAACTCCATGATATTTAAACTGTTTTCTTCTTGTTGCTTCCAATATTTTCTCCTTAACCTAGATCTCTGAAACTTGGCTATGATATTCCTGTAAGTTTTCCTCTTGGGATCTTTTCCAGGTGGTGATCAGTGGATTTTTTCTATTTCTGCTTTACCTTCCTGTTCTAGAACTTCAAGGCAATTTCACTTGATAATTTCTTGTCATATTTTATCAAGATTCTATTTTTCCCTTAATCTTATTTTTCAGGTAGCCCAATTATTCTTATACTATTTATCCTCCATTTGTTGTCCAGATCAGTTGTTTTGTCTGAAGAGATGGTTCACTTTCTATTTTCTCAT
This sequence comes from Petaurus breviceps papuanus, assembly GCF_028583685.1. Lineage (NCBI taxonomy): Eukaryota > Metazoa > Chordata > Mammalia > Diprotodontia > Petauridae > Petaurus > Petaurus breviceps. The sequence continues at coordinate 25,021,351 of NW_027185754.1, read as the reverse complement.
TCTTTTGATTTTGTTTTATGATTTTTTGATGTCTTAGAATGTCATTAGCTTTCCCTTGCCTAATTCTAGTTTTAAAGGAATTATTTTCTTCCTTAAGTTTTTGATTCTATATTTCAAGTTTGCTGAATTTCTTTTCATAATATTCTTGATTTTCTTGGATTGCTCTTTTTCTAATTTTCCCTCAATTTCTCTTATTTGACTTAAAAAAATCCTTTTTAAGTTCTTCCAAGAACTCTTTTTGGACTTGGGACTGTTTAACATTTCTCACTGAAAAATGAGTGGCCTTTTAAACTCCATTATCTTCCTATGAATATAAACCTAGATCTTCTCTATCTTCATAGCAACTATCTATAGTTGGACTCTTTCTCCTTTGCTTGCTCATTTTTACTGGTTTTTTGTTTTATTTTGTTCTTAGCAGCTACTGGAGTAATCAAGTTGTAGTCCTGAGGTATGAGGAATGATACCCCAAGCCTCAGGTCCTTCTTACTGTCTAAGGTCTGTCTTGGGGCCCAACCTTGGGTTTTCTTCTCCACTCCTAAGTCATGGCTATGTCCCTCTGGCCACATTGTCCCACAAATGGTCTTATTCCCTACAGTCCCTCTGGTGGCTGCAAACTACAGCTATCCTCTCTGACCTGGAACTGAAACCAGAGACTCTGCTCTCCTGCAAGTGCCCACAGCAACAGGGTCCCCACCCCTCACTACTACACTCATTGGCTGTGTGCCAGTTCCTTCTCCCCACAGCCACTGCCCAGAACACATATGATCAGCACAGTTGTTTGGCATCCCTGGATGGTGGAGGGTCCTTCAATATACTCCTACTCCACTATCAGACCCCTCCAGCCCCACATACACACCCCTACACAATCTTCAAGATGAAAGTTTTTAAGGCTAAGGCTGCCTCTCAACCCAGCTGTCTGAAGGGCTTGTTTGTTAATTCTGCAGAGTTGGTCTGGGGGTGTTTGCACTTCACTCAGTTCAAACCTCCTCCCCTGGTGGTCATATTTTTGCTGGGGTCTTCTCAAATTGTCTTAGGACAACTGCTTTACTTCGTGTTTATTTCTGCTGCTCTGAGGCAACATTCTGTCTTTTTTTTTGTGGAGGAAATTTGGAGAGCTGAAAGTTTTCTGACCTACTCCATCATCTTCCCAGAATCCTCACCTCAAGCTCATTCTTTATAATTTCCAAACATTCAGGTTCAATTGTTTTGTGTTTGTTCTTCTATTTATAGTATGTATGTGTATGTATGTATGTATGTATGTATGTATATGTGTGTATGCGTGTGTGTATTTTTTTCCTGGCCATGCTTATTTCACTTTACATCAGTTCATGTAATCTTTCCATGCTTCTTTGCATTTATTATGCCTGACATTTCTTACAGTACAGCAATATTCCATTATATTCATGTACCACAATTTCCTTAGCTAGGTTTCTACTTTGTTTTCAGGTCTTTGCCACCACAAAAAACAATGTGAATATATTTTGGTGTATATGAAGATCTTCTTCTTTGTCAATATCCTCCTTGGAGTATAGGCCTGGCAGTGGATTGCTGGGTCAAAGTGTCAAATAAAAGGTAAAATGGACCTTTTAGTAAGTGTATTTGCATTATCACGAACTGCTTTCTAGAATATTTGTACCTATTTATGGCTCCACCAACAATACATTAATGTCCCTGTTTTTCCACAACCTCTCCAACCCTATCTAGTTCCATTAGCATCAATTTTCAGGGTGACAAGTAAAACCTCAGAGTTGTTTTGTTTCCATTATTATTAGTGACTTTAAAGATTCTTTCATGTGTTTGTCGATAGCTTGAGATTCTCTTTTTGAGAGCTATTTGCTCAAATCCTTTGACCACTTCTCTATTACGGAATGGTTTCTGAGCTTACATATTTAAACTAGTCATCTACATGTTTTGGATATCAAGACCTTATCAGAGATACCTGGTGGAGAAATTTTTTTTCCCAGTCAACTACTTCCCTTTTTATGCTAGAGATTTGTTTTATCTGTGCAAAAGCTTTCCAAATTCATGTAATCAAGATTATCTATTTTATCTTTTGCAACTGCCTCTATCCTTTGTTTTAAGAATTCAGCTCATATTTAACAGCATCAAAGGTACATGATTTGATTCTTTTCTAATTTTTTATGGTATTATCTATTATTCAGGTCATATATCTACTTTGAATTTATTGTGGAACATGGTCTAAGTAGTTTAAGCCTAATTTCTGCCAGACTGCTTTCCAGTTTTCTCAGCAGTTCTATTCCAGGTAATTTTATGTTTTCATAAATGTGACACTGGGTTGAATTCCATGATTTCTGATTCTTCCTTGTCTAGTCTGTTTCACTGACCTACTTTTCTATATTTGTTTTTTCTTTTTGGAGGGGGAAAGGCAGGGTAATTGGGGTTAAGTGACTTGCCTAAGGTCACACTAAAGCTAGTAAGTGTCAAGTGTCTGAGGCCGGATTGGAACTCAGGTCCTCTTGACTCCAGGGCTGGTGCTCTATTCACTGAGCCACCTAGCTGCCCCCTACTTTTCTATTTTTAAACAAATAGATGATTGTTACTTTTGAAGTAGTTAGACAAATATTGTTTCAACTTACAGATGAGAGTACTAAGGTTCAGAAAAGTTAGGTGATTTACTCATATCATATCGTCTATTAAGTTATAGAAATGGGTTTTCTCAGAAAAAAAGCCTTCCATGAAGGCTTTACAAGGAAGAGGAAATATTAGGCATTGGTGTTTTTTATTTTTTTAGTTTGGGGGGAAAGGGGAGCTAAAAGATAAGAGACACACACCAAAGTACTATGAGGCTGCTGCTGGTGGCCTTAATCAGATGGTAATATATAAGGAATCAATCAGGAAAATTCTGTGGGGATATAGATGGAATGTGATTCATTTTCCCTTCAATATAGAGAAGGCATTCAGTAAGCATTTACAAAATGAATAAATAATTGTAGCAAACCTGAGGCTATGAAATCTCTTTCTGAAAAGACAGAAATGTATGCCCATAATCTAGCGTAATTCCTTGGAAAAGACATTCAACTATGTTGTAGCACAAAGAATACAGGACTCAGAGTGAGAAGAGACCTTGGTTCAATTCCCTACATAGGTCCCTACCACCGGTGGGACCAGAAGTTGGTCTCTTCAGTTCTCCAATTTCAGTTTATTCATCTGTAAAATGGGATTGCTAACATCTGCATTATCCACCTCAGTTTTGTCATGAAGGAAACATTTTATAAACCTTATAAGCCTTCAAGTATTCAAGAAAGTACAACTCTTGTTATCTCCAGTATTATTAGTGCATAATGGTGACAATGAGAAATGCCATCCACTCTGTCTGCAGAATATTATGCTGGGTGCCGTGGGCAGACTAAGCTTAGGTATTCTCAGGAAGCTGATAGCATCCAGGGCAGTGTGGTACAAATTAACTCAGGGTTTAAGCTCCTTTACTATGCTCTTGTGTAGGAATTTAAAAATATGAAAGAAACAGCCTATGCTCTCTTTCAAGATGCTTACATTCTGGAGAAATATAACATGTGTACATATATGCATAATACAAGGTAGGAGCTAAGGAAAAATGCAATAAAGTACTATGGATAATTTGAGGAGGGAGAGAATCCTTTGAGCACAGGGAATGCTCACAAAGGAAGCAACTGGGTTGGACCTTGAAACAAGAGGATTCTGACAGGCAAGGATGCAGGTGTACAATCCAAACAATGGATGGAGGCTAGAAATAGCATATTAAGTTTGAGGAACAGGTAAGAGTCCCAAGTAGCTGCTATATAAGGGAATTAATAGGAAATAAAGCTAGAAAGCTGTCCCCAAACTTGGCATTTCATCTCCCATCACTAGGTTTTTGCATATGCAGTCCCCTACTCCTGGAATGCCTTCCCTTTTCACTTCAGATTCTCAGAATCCTTAGTTTTCTTCAAGGTTCAACTCAGGTGCCATCTTCTCAGGTTGAGAATCAAATAGATTACATGTATAAAGCACTTCGCAAACCTTAAGGTACTATATAAATATAGCTATTTATTTATATAAATGCTCTACAATAATGATTATTATTGAATTAGATTGTAAAGTGTGGAGGACCTTAAATTTCAGGCTAGGGAGTCTGTAAGCTATTGTATCCCATACTCAGATAATAGGGAGTGAGTGAACTTTTTGATCAGGGGAGTACTGGGGACAGATGTATGCTTTTTAAGGAAGAATATTTTAGTAGATGTGTGAAGAAGGGTTTGGAAAGAAGGAGACAATGGAGGTAAAAAGATCAGTTAAGGGGCTGTTAAAACAATCAAAGTGAGAGATAACAGAGTATGAAATAGGTGGTGACAATTTGAATGGAGATAAGATGCATGAAACAAGCTGTGGAAGAAGAGTCAATAGGATTTGGCAACTACAGAGATGTAGGGACTGAGACATAGAGAAAGGGAAGGATTAGAGATGACTATGATTTGGGGATGAATGGTGGGGATACTGATGGCATTAACAAAAAGGAAGAGTATCAGAAAGCAGCTTTAAGGGAGAAGATGATGAGTTCAGTTTTGGACAAAATTACCTTATGGGTCACACATGAAGCATTCAGGCAGAGGCTTAGAGGTTAGGGCAGGAGAGGTTAGGACAAAATATACAGATTTTTGGAATCAGGTGATAATTTAATCCATGGGAGCAGATGAAATCACCAAGACAAAAAGTGTAGAAAAAGAAATGGACATTCATTTTTAGGAAGCAAGAACAAAACGCTGAAAAGGAAATTTTCACACAGGGAAAAGACCCAAAAGAGAGCAGTATCAGGGAAACCAAGGGCTTCTCCCAGAAGAGGGTAGTCAGCAGTGTCAAACGCTGCTAAAAGGTCAAGGAAGATGAGGCCCTAGAAAAAGATGATCAGATTTAGCAACAAAGAGATCACAGGTGACCTCTGGAGTTGAAATGGAGCTGGAAGCCAGATTAAGAATCTGAAGAGTGAAGGGGTAGTGAGGAAGCTGAGGCAGCAAGTAAAGGTGACTCTAGAGATTTAGCAGTAAAGGGAAAGAGATACAGGATAAAAAGAGGGCAGTCAAGAGAATAATTTTAAAGAAAGACTGAAGACATTTGTAGGAACCAAGAATGGGTTAAATAAACAGACCTTAAAAAATCATTAAGTTTCTATCTCATTGTTCACTATGTGCTCATCACAGAAGTCAGGGAACCTGAGTGCTGATACCTGATCTACAAATGTTCTGTGTGACTATGTGTGGTGAGCTTGACTTCGCCTAGTTAGATCTCCCCCGGGATCATTTGACCATCCATGATCTAACCTATTTCCTAATGGCCCTTCTAGCACTCACATGCTGTTTTAAATTACTTTCCAACTAAAAAATATCCTATTAAATTTAACAAACATCAATTAAGCCTTAACTTTGTGCAAAGGGCCTTGATAAACTTTGGGGATAAAAAGAACAAAACAAAATAGTTTCCTACCTCAAGGAGCTTACACTGTGGGGGGAGGCAGGGGAAAAGTTATTATTTGTATTCAGAAAATAAATTAGGAAAGAGGGAAATCTGAGGAAAGAGAGCACTGATGACCGGAAGGATGGAGAAGTGTTTTGTGTAGTGGTGGTGCCTGAGCTGGGAGTGGAAGGAAGCGAGGGATTTTTAGAAATAAAGGTGGGGAGTCAACAGACCCCAGGCACAGAGGGATTGCCTCTGTCTGTCTTCTGTGTCCTAACAGTCTGTGTTGTGTGTTCTAAGGTGTCTTCTAGTTCTAACAGCAGAGGACTCTTATACATTCTGATTCTATGAGTGAGGGATTCTAGCCAATGGGTGAAATATTATTATATTTATATACTGCTTTTAAACGTGAGCTTTGTCATTCAGTGATACCATATTTTGTTTGTTCCTTTTTAAATGCAGTACCTTGATAGAGACTACCTTAATGAGACCTGTAAGTGCTTATCAAGGATATTTTAAAAAAACTTCCTCTTATGGAAAGCAAACAAAACATTAGAAAGCCAAAGGAAACATGGCAGAAGACTATTCTAAGGTTGTTGGCCATTTTTCTTTCTTAGAGATTTTTCTTATTAGATATATTATACTGTGGCTAGGCTGCTATGCTGGTATTCCATTTGCCTTGCTAATAACAGTAAATCCAGCAGCTTCCATTGATGATCCTCTCTCCTTGAACTGACTCTCTGGCTGATCAGCGTTTCCTCCCTGTTAATGGCAAAGAGGTACACTCCTAAGCCCCCAAGGAGACAGATATATGACAAAAGTTTTTTCTGCTTTAACCCTTTGGCACATACATATGCCCAATCTATTATGGAATGAGTTTGTGCCAAACTAAATATCTCTACATATGGCCATACATCCCTAATTGGGGATTTTGGCCAATTTATTATGGATAACATATAGATGAGTCACTGGGGGTGGGGGGAGAGTGAGAGACAGAGAAAGAGATGGACAGAGAGAGACAGAAAAATGCCAAATCCTTCTAGTAAGTATTTCTTGCCCTGAATGGGGGGACTTGTACCCAGAGAAAACTTTGTAACAGCAAATATATATATATATATATATATATATATATATATATATATATATACACACATATATATAAACACACAAATTCTATTTCTGAATCAATAGAACTACAAAATATTACAGTTAAAGAGGGTTAAGGACATATAGTAGGTTAGAAAAAATTAAGCTTTTATATCATGCCTACTATGTGCCAGGCATGGTACTAAGTACTTTTTTACAAATATTATCTTATTTGATCCTCACAACCCTAGTAGTGCGATTATTTTTTTTTTTTTTAAGCAATCAGGGTTAAGTAACTTGCTCAAGGTTACACGGCCAGTTATTTCTGGGTGTGGTGCTGAGTGTCTGAGCCCGGGATTCGATCTCCAGGTCGTCCCAACACTGGAGCCGGTGCTCTTACTCGCCGAGCCACCTTGCTGCCCCTAAGCAATTGGGGTTAAGTAACTTGCTCAAGGTTACACGGCCAGGTGTTTCTGGGTGGGTGCTAAGTGTCCGAGCCCGGAATTCGATCTCCAGGTCTTCTCAACACTCGAGCCGGTGCTCTTACTTGCTGTGCTACCTGGCCGCCCCTAGTAGTGCGATTATTATCATCATTTTACAGCTGAAGAAACTGAGACAAAAAGAGGCTAAATGACTTGTTATACAGCTAATAAGTGTCCAAGGTTGGATTTAAACTTAGGTCTTCCTATCTCCAGATCTAGTGCTCCATTCATTGTGCTACCAGCTGTCTCTATATTAGAGCACAGAACACAAAGTCAAAACTGAAAGGAGCCTTAACATACAGAATATTAAATGCTAGAAGGGGCAGTAGAACATTATCAGAACTAGAAGTGATCTTGGAGAATAGAATAAGAGAGGCCTAAGGGCCCTAGAGCTACTGCTGAGACTTGTGAAATGGTGAAGGTCAAAGAAGCCTTGCCTGGACTGACAGTTGGGAGGTCCAAGCTAGACTCTGGGTCCCTCACTAAACTAGCTGTGGAACTTTGGGTAAATCATTTCTTGTTTTTGGATCTTGGTGTTCTCATCTATAAAATGGCTTGCAATGTTCTCTAAGGCCCTTTCTGTCTCTGAAATTTGACAGTGGCTCAGTAAAAATGGTAATGGCTTATAGTAGTTCAAACCAATATCTGATTTGTGATCTTTTGAACTTCAGCTATTGAGATCGCCCTGAGAGCAGCTGATAAAGGGCAGTGCAGTATGTTAAGGGAACTAACTGATCATGTTTTTGGTGAGAATTCTAGGAAGGCAATTTTAAAAATCTTTAGCCTAGGAGATATGAGATAGAAGAATCAAAGAAACACAGGGTACTGGCACAGAAAAAGACCTTAGAAAGAAGCTGTGTTAAGGCAAGAAGAGAGCTTCAGGTGGAGGCAGAGCCTTGAGTTTGAATCTCTGCCACTGACCTGTGTGAGTGTGAGCAAGTCTCTACAACCTCACAGGTTCTTAGCTTCTTCATTAAGAGAAGGAGATGTGCTTAGATGGTTACTAAGATCTCTTCAACCTCTAAATCTGGGCACTAAGGCAGACCAATTAGTCTAAATCCTTTTATTTCATAGATGAGAAAAATGAGGCTGAATAAAGTAACAATTCTAGAATCTCAGGAGGCTGGGGATATAACTACTTGAAGGAACTCTGAATGGGGAATTGGGAAACCTGGGTTCAGTGCAGGCTCTAAGCTAGGAGACAGTAATTTGATTCTCAGCTTCAGTTTTATCACCTAGAAAAAGGAGACAATCATATTTTGCATTCCCTACATGTTAGAGCTAGTTTGAGGAAAATGCTTTGTAAACCTTAAAGTATTATAGAAATAAGATAGTATTCTCATTGTTAAGTATAAGAAAAAACATGCATAGCTAACAAGTTTCTGGCTCTTCAGATTTCTTAATGATTCTTAGAAGAAAAGGAAAGAATTGTGCAAGTTTTAAACAAAATTCAAAATGCCACCGATTGGTTATATGTTAGGTCAGTGAACTCTCCTTTGCATTTAAGTTATCCCTTCATCTGCTGATGTGAGAAAACAGACTTGCCTGGATTAGATTACTCAGTAGATGATATAAATTACATGATTTAGAGCTAGAAGGAACCTAGGTGATCTAGTTCAATACCCTCATGAGGAAACTGAGGGAAGGAAAGGAAGTAATTTGTCCCAGGTTACACTGCCAATAAGTAGTAAAGCTGAGATTTGAACACATATCCTCTGATTCCAATTCCAGTCCTCTTTCTACTAAACTTCTGGTTACTTTACATAATCCTAAAAAAACCCCAAACCCTTAAAAAGCAATATTTGACAGCTGTTTGAGGTTGTAATATGGAGAAGCAGCTGTTTTTATTTATATTGAAGGCATTAGTCATTCTCAGAATGATACAGGATATGTTGCAAATAAGTCTTAATACAACATACGGAAAATACAGGTCACATTCATGAAATGTTGGCAAAAATATTTGTTTAAACAATTGCACTAGTAAAATATTTTATTCTTAAAAGGGTTATTAGTGCTTTGGAAATGTTTATAGTTTGGATCCACCCTTTTATAATGATTGCTAGCATATTTTCTACAAAGATTTTATATTTCAAGTTCAATTGAGTGGTACTTTTTAGGTGAATGGAAATTCCAAAATAGGAAGTTGGGTGACACTTAAAAAATTCTAGATCCTTTTATGACAGGTAAACATTGCTTACCCAATAAAGAATGAGGGAAAAACCCTCCTCAGACTGGTATTCAAGATCCATGACAATAATGCTTTCAAAGGGCCTTTCTGGTCTTATCTCCCACCATGTGCTCTAGGATAACAGATTTGAAACTAGAAATCACTTTGGAGGACATTTAGCCCAACCTCCTCATTTCATAACCCAAGAGGACACAAGCAGTAAAGAGTATATAGAAGCCAGGTCTCCTGATTCCAAATAAAGCATGCTGTCCCCCCTGTACTATGCAAACTAGATGATTTTCATCACCTACCACATCCCAAGGTTTCTTATCTCCATACCTTTGTTTGAACTGTTCTCTACATTTACAATACTGTCTCACCATCCAACAGGTATCCTACTCATTCTGCAGGCACGGTTCAGATGCTACTTCTTCTTTAAAGCCTTCCTAATCCCTCAAACTAGGAATTGTCTTTCTCTCATTCAATTTCATAGCATTTAATTTTCCTCTTATGCAATTATATTCTCTTTTTTACTATCTGTGTACCACCTCACAAACTTCTTTGATATGCCATTGTAGTGGGTGGTGGTCCTAGATTCGTGAATGTTGTTCTGGTAGAATATAATAAGGCTTTGGAAGATCCTACATGATGCCAGAAAGGTTCTGAGCATGGAATTGGCTATGTATATGTCATTTATGTAAGGCCCACTCTAGCTAAATTCAGAGAAGCGTATCACCAGAGATCTGGTCACCAAGGGAATACATACATACATACATACAGGTGTGTATGTGTGTGTATATATATATATAGGTTAGTAATTCATTAAGATCCATGGTGGCTTGGAATGAACATTGGCATCTCTGGTCCCTCAAAGTAGTTTCTTTTTTTCATCAGGTTCCTCGTATGTAAAATTATACCTGTGCTACTTCACCTCTAACAGAGTTATTGTGAGGCTCAAATGAACCAATATGTACACAATACTTTGCCAAACGTTAAAGCACTACATGGGGGCGGCTAGGTGGCTCAGTGAGTAAAGTGCCAGCCCCGGAGTCAGGAGGACCCGAGTTCAGTTCCGGCCTCAGATGCTTAACATCCACGCAGAAAAAACTAGCCGTATAACCTTGGGCAAGTTACTTAACCCCAATT
>NW_027185754.1:24935145-25010943 GCF_028583685.1 Petaurus breviceps papuanus | reverse complement strand
CTTAACCCCAATTGCCCTCCAAAAAGAAAAAAAAAAAAAAAAAAAGCACTACATAAATTTCATCTATTACTGTTGTTGTTGGCATTAATATAAATATTATTCCTCATCCTCCAAAGACTCATTTCTAGATTAGAAAATATTCAAAAGGTTTAGTAAGTAAGAAAGGTCAAAGTCAGGTACATCATGGTGAAAGGCCTGCCTTGCAATATTATCCTAAATGTCCATTTTTAAAAATTCACTTTGGAAACACTGTCATCTGGAGCCGGGAATGCAATCATGTTTGTAAGAAAAATAATCCATTGCCTTGCCCTTTTTCTCTCTTATTGCATTTGCCTCTGTAAGCAAATACCCTGGATAAAGGCATGTTATAATTAATCTGGAGAAAAAGAATTATGTGCTTTCAAAGAACTGCTCTCCAATGGCATTTGTAACTGTTTCTGAAAGAGTGCAGAAGCAGTTCATGGAGAGCTCCAGGTTAATTCCTGCCAGGCTTGGGAGGGACTTGGGGAACCTTGGTCTGGGAGTCAGCTGCGTGACCTTGGCAAAGTGGCTCCAACTCTGTGGGCTGTGGTTTCCTACACTCTTGGATGAAGTGGCTGCACTATGTGTTTTTAAGGCTTACATCAGCACTCACATTCTGTGTTCTATGAACAATATTCTAATGTCCCTTTCTAGTGCTAACATTTAATGTTCTAAGATCCATTCTAGCACAAACATTTTATTTTCTAAGATCCTTTCTAGGTCTAATATCTATGACTCTATCTACCCTACTTTAAACTATCACTGGATTTTATATACTACTTAAAATAATGCATTAAAAAGTGACCATCTTCAAATCCAGATATTATATTATTCTTAAATGAGTTTTTTTGTTTGTTTCTGGTAAACACTAAAAATGCATTTCTGTTGCTTACGAAAGGACAAACCACTAGTCAAGTATGGCAACATTATGGACAACAATTCTACCAAGGACAGCAGTGGGGGGTTAATGGGAATACTGTATCATTCTTTGCCACATGCCCAGTGAAGAAACTAAAAGAAGTTTCTGGAAATGTTAGCAAGTTGGAGAAAAGGTTGAAGACAACAATCAGTGTCACAAAGTAGAGAAGATAAATATGCAGGGGAAATTGTTGAGACAGATGTTTAATTAGCTAAAGTCAGGCTGGATAAATTGGGGCAGGACTGCCTATGCAGAGATGGTTTTCCCCTCTTTCTCTCCTTTAATAGTCTTTATTGTCCTCAAAGTTTTTTTTTTTCATGGAAACTAAAGTCAAATAAAGACAGTAGCTAACATTTGCATAATTCTTTGCTGCTTAGAAAGCACCTGCCTCAAAGTGACTTGTGATATAGGCAAAGTACTGGCACCCTCCATTCTCCAGGTGAGGAAACTGAAGCTAAGACACTAGAGAGTCATAGAGCTTAGCAGTACTTTTACAGATATTATCTCATTTGATTCTCACAACAATGCTGCAAGGTAGGTGCTATTATCATCATTTTATAGTTGAGAAAACAGAGGTTGAGTAAGGTTAAGAGACTTGTTCTGAGTCACAAAGCTAGTGAGTATCTAAGGCCACATCTGAACTCAGGTCTTCCTGATTGCAGACCTAACACTTTAAGCAGCCTTGTTCTACTGATCAAGAAAATGAGTCACAGAGATAGGAAATTATTTACTTGTCTAAAGTTATGTAGCAATTTATTTTGATGGAAAAGTTTTCTTATATTTGATTTTAGGATGAAGTAGCTATAAACTCATTAGATGAAAGAAACTTAAGCCTCAGTTTATTCAACAGTAGACTTGGGATACTTATTTCTGGGACCACCTTCCGTCACTGAGCTATTTATTGCTAGCTAAATTATAAAGTACAATAATAATGTGGGTTATGGTTAAAAGATTACAAATACTTAAAAAGTATATACGAAATCTGAAGGTGGTATAATTTTTGTCAGCTTAAATACAAAACCACCATGTATAAAAAGAATGCTTCCTAAGGTCAGGAGGAAGAGAGTGAGGATGAAAACAAAAAAGGCCTAAGTAAAGGGAACAGATAAAAGGATTGTGTCACAATAGGACTCTCCTGACAACATACCAACAAAATGGGTAACAATATTTTGCACTAAATGACTGAAACTGTCTTTGAAAAAAATTTTTTGTCTTGTTTTTGGAGGGGGGAAGGTGGGCAACTGGGGTTAAGTGACTTGCCCAAGGTCACACAGCTAGTAAGTGTTAAGTCACTGAGGCCAGATTTGAACTCAAGTCCTCCTGACTGCAAGGCTGATGCTCTATTCACTGTGCCACCTAGCTGCCCATTAAAAGTTTATTGTTTTAAGAGTAAATAAGTTACTTCAGAGTCTCTGAAGCCCATCATGTTAGTGGCCCCTATTGTGACAGAGCCTGAAGTGGGTTTGACAGGTGCTCTTAGACGTCTTGTCCTGCTCAGGTTAAACTACTAACTTAGTTCTCCTCAAAGAAAATAGTACCACGCCAAGTATTTCTATGTATCTGGTACTTGTTCAACTGGTTGGAATTAGTAAGAGTTAGAAAACACCCCCAAAATGTCTAAAGTGGAGAGTGGGGCTCTTAACTTGTGACTTCAGAACTTGTGATATAGAAACTTCCTCCACCAATGCAGAACTCACTCTTGGAACAGTGTTGATGATACTAAGAAGTTAAATGATTTGTCCATGGTCAGTCAGTATAGGTCAGCGGCAGGATTTGAATCCAGGTCTTTAAGACTTACAGACACAGCTACTAGTAGCAGTGTCATGCTACCTTCTCTGCAGTTTCTTAGGTAAAATCTTTCAGAATTATTTTACAAGAGGAAACTGAGGCCTAGAGAGGTTACATGATTTGCTCAAGGCAGTTTAAGAGGTAGAAACAGAATCTGAATCCAGGCCATCTGATTCCAAAGCCTGCATTTTTCCACTATATGATCTTGCCTCTCATCAAGGTAGGTGATAATCCTATTGCCCACTACCATGATCCAGTGATATCTTTGAGTTTCATGTTTAAAACCTGTGAAAATTTCAGAAAGGACACTAAGAAGCAGGAGGGCATTCAAAGTGGCCTAGTTGGTAAAAGAACTTGAAGACCATGTTATTTATATACAGAGTAGATGAAGGCACTGGAGAAAAACTTTAGGAGGGACAAGGCTTCTTTCTTCAAATAACGAAGAGACTGTGGCAGAGAGATCAGTCTTGTTAGGCTTGGTCCCAGAGAGCAAAAGAAAGACCAGTGGGTACAAGTTACAGGCAGTCAGATTTTGGACGACTAGAAGGATTTAATATCAAGTGTGCTGCAGAAGGGATTCGTGCTCAGGTGCTGGTTAGACTGGTTGTCCTCTGAGATCTCTTCTGAATCGGTGACTGGGAGGGGATGGCCTGGATGACTTCTGAGGGCTCTTTCAGCTCTGATATTAGAGGATTCTCTGAGCATTAATCTTTTTTTTCTTCATACCTAATAGTGTTTAGAGGTGAAAGGGCTCTGAGTAGTCATGCAGTCCAATGCACTCATTTTCCAGAGGGAGAAAGTAAGCCCCAGAGAGGTTAGATGACTTGACCAGAGTCACATAGTAATAAGCAGAAAATTTCACATTTGCACTCAGGTCTTTTATTTCCAATCCCAGGACCCTTTCCATTATACCATACTGCTCTTTATTCAGTTCTTCTGGCAGCCTGATCCATGCCTTTGTCTGTCTTAGATAGAGTGAATAAGTAGGGAATGTGAGGAAGCAAGAATTCAGGAATGTCCAGTAAGAGTGAGAAAAACTAAATGGTAGTCAAAGGTACTTTTGGCAAATGATAGATTTCATGTATTCCTGAACATGGCAGTAACCGAAGCTCTTAACACCCTTTGAAAATAATTGGCTCTTGAAAACACTTCTACAAGATTTTGGCTTGAAATAAATTCTCTAAATTTCCTGGCTTTCTGGATAAAACAGTTGGCTGAGATGCCATCTTTAATGTGCTCTGTTTTATACTTGTGAAGATCCATCAGGGGCTTCTGAACAGTCCGACAATAGGAGGCTTAGGTGAGATGAAATAACAAGACAAAGAGAGCAAGATCTCTCTTTGTGAGGCACAGAATTTAACTCTTTGCCTCCTGCTTGGCATCCTGTGACATACTCAGTGAAAAAACATTTTTTTGAGAACCATAAATGCAATTAGCAGATTGTACTGAATATAATAGTTTATAATCTTATTTAAAAGGGGAAAACATATACTCTGAAAAATACTGACTAAATCCTACTGCAAAATAGAGGCTATAATGGCCACTCCCAAAATGTATTGGTATATTCTGCAAAATCACACTCAGATTGTATGCAAACCATAGTTAGAGGAAAAACACAACATTTTTTACCTATATGGTTTGTATTATACAATAATAATAATGTTAATAATATTTGGTATTTTATGTAGGGCTTTAAGGTTTGTGAAGAGTTTTAAATATATTATCTCATCTAATCCTCCCAATAATCTAGTTAAAAAAAAAGGATATAGGTATTATTATCCCATTTCAAAGACCAGGTACTTGAAGCTGAAAGAAGTTAAGTGATCTGCTCAGGATCACATAGCTAAGTGTCAGAGGTAGGATGTGAACATAGGTTTTCCTGATCTTAGGTCTAGTGCTTTATCAAAATACGTTACTTCATCTGTATTATGTATACAGATTTCTTGATCTACAATAAAAATAACTCCTATTTATCTGGCACTTGAACCTTTATCAAGTGCTTTCTTACAACACTCCTCTGTGATAAGTATGGTAAACATTATTATTCTCACTTTACAAATAAAGAAATAAAGGGTCAGGGAGAATCAGGGACATTTAAGCAGCAGAATGTAATCTGAATATGGGTCTCTTAAATACAAGCATAATATTCTTTCTAGGATTCCATGTGGCCTTTTACTTTCTTCCCATTTTATCAAATGATAAACAATAACCATGAGAGTGTACCTGGTGCACATGTCATTATCCCCAGTTTACACGTGAAGAAACTGATATCTAGAACAGAGAAGTGACTTGTCTAATCAATATGCATTTCCTACAGGCCTCCTTTGTGCCAGACACTGTACTAGGGGCTGGGGATACAATATGACAAATGAAACAATCCTTATTCATGAGAAGTTTCCACATGAACTGTGAAGATCCATCCATGAGTTTTTCTGTCAACATAAACAAACATATATGAAGTAGTGAAATACAAGGAAGTTGAGAAGAGAAGGCACTAGCAGTTGGAAGAGAAATATCTTCTTCATAAGATGGTGCTTGGATTAAATCTTTTTTTTTTTTTTTTGCTCTTTGGAGGGAAATTGGGGTCAAGTGACTTGCCCAAGGTCACATGGCTAGTCTTTGTGTTAAGTGTCTGAGGTCGGATTTAAATTCAGGTCCTCCTGACTCCAGGGCCGGTGCTCTATTCACTGCGCCACCTAGCCACCTGCTTGGATTAAATCTTAAAGGAAGAGAGAGACACTAAGAGGAGGTTAAAATATGGGGTATGTAGGGAGGGAGGAAAGGAATACACTTCAGGTATGTGGGAACATCAGTCCAAAGGAAAGGGATGGAGTGCTGTGTATAAAGAATAGAAAGAAGGCCAGTTTGGCTAGATCACAGAGAAAAGGAAGAGGAGTAAAGTACAATGAGGCCAGAAAGAAAGGCTGCGGCCAAAGTGTGCAGGATTTTGAAAGCTAAATAGAAGGGTTTATATTTGATCCCAGAAGCAATAGGAATTCACTAAAGTTGACTAAGGAGGGGAATGACATGGTCAGACATGCCCTTAAGGAAAATTACTTTTCTCAGTAGTGTGTAGGATAGACTAGAGCGATTAGAGGCTTGAGGTTAGGAGAGCATTAGGAGACCCTTGAAATAACAATCTCTATGAGAGGCAAAGAGGGTCTCAAGTAAGGTGGTAGCTGTGTTAGAACGCAGAAGGGATTAGAGGCAAGTGAAGATGTGGAGATTAAAATGGCAACATCTGACATACTATACATTGATAATAAAGAAGAGTGAAGAGTTAAAGATAATGCAATGGTTACAAATCTTAGAAACTAATATAGCAATGTCTTGGACAGAAATAGGGAAGTTTGGAAGAGGGGAGAAAGATAATGAGTTCAGTTTCAGACATACTGAGTTTCAGATGTCTTTGGGACATCTGGTTTGAAATATCCAATAGGTAACTGGTGATGAAGGACTAAAGCTCAGGGGAGAAACTGGAGCTAAGTGTATATAGATTTAGATTTAGTGCATATAGATGTGATTCATCTACACAGACATGACAGTTAAACTCATGGGAACTGATTAAAGAAAGAGTGAACAGGAGGGAGCAGGAAAGAGGGCCTAGGACGGAATCCTGGGGAATACGCATAGTTAACAGGATGTGATATGGAGGATGAGCCACCAAAGGAGTGTGAGACATGGCCAGACAGGTAGGGAGAATCAGGAGGCAGCAGTGTCATGAAAGTCCCAAAAAGAGAAAGCATCCCCAAGAAGAAGGCGTTCAACAGTGTGAAATGTAGACAATAGAGATCAATAATATTTGGAAGTTAAGATTAAAAACAGGCCTATGGTTCTTTTCTGTCCAACATAATTTACCAAAGTACCATTTTCTGAAGTTTAGTTCAATGGATTATGAGTTGAGAATTCTTTTTTTTATTAAGCTGTAAATATTAGTGCTATGAGTATTATTATTAATTTCTTTAATCAAACTCACTCGTTGGGAAGCAACTTAATCCTGTTTTAGAAATTACTTGCAGCAAAGAAAGAGTCTAAGGAGTCCAGTCCTGTTTTCCTTTTGTTCAGATAGCTTCAGAATGGCTAGGTTAATTGAGACCTTTTTCAACTTGAAGATTCTATGACCTAGAATTTAACACAGTCTTGTTAGAGTGAAAAGGTCAATGGACTTGAGACAGAAAATGTGAGTTTGCATCTCAGGTCTGACTCTTACTAGGTGTTTGACCCCAGTTAAGTCATTTACCTTCTCTGACCCTCAGCTTCCTAATCTGCACAATAAAGATTGCAAATCTTCTATCAGCCACCTCAAAGCCTTCTTTTAACAAAAGTGCTTTGTAAACTTTATGTATATTAGAATCACCATCATTATTGTGAAGGCACAGGAAAATAATAGTTTACATTATTACACTGTTGAACATTTTATTAAAGCACTTTTTCCACAACCCTGATGAGGCAAAGATACTGATTTTATATATGAGGAAACATACTAAAAGAAGGAAAATGAATTGCTAATAGTCAGACAGTTAACAAATGCCAGAGAATGGAGGCAAACCCAGTTCTTCTGATTTGGTCTGGTGCTCTTCCCACAACACCATGCCACCTCTTGGTCTTAAATTTTAAAATATCATTTTTGCCTTGAAAGAAATATCTTAATACCAATGGATACTTCATTTACATATAGAGTTTGTATATCTATTACTCCCAAGCAGTGCCTAGGTGATGGATTAATTCAGCTTAAGTCTTCAGAGTCAATTTAGATTCAGGAGAATATTAAAAAGGATTATCCAACTAAAATGAATGGGCAATTGTTGCTAAAGATTTAGCAGTATAGGCTACACACATGTACATATAGCAACCAAGATACAAATATCCAAAATTATAAAACAAAAAATATAAAACAAAATAGTGATTCTTTCTATTATATATTCAGACTGTCTGAGCAGGAAGGAACCATAAGGATTAAGTCCTATGAAGAATGCTAACTACCTCATGCCAGAGATGATAAATTCAAGATATAGAAGAAGACATGCATTTTTATTTTTGGACATGGCCAATGTGGAAATTTGTTTTGATAGGCTAAGCATATTTATTACAAGGGCTTTGCATTTTTGTTTCTCAGTGGGGGAAGGGAGAGTGGGAGGAAGAGAAAAATAAATGCTTGTTAATTCAGAAAAAATATGTCTTTTTTTTTTTTTTTTTTAAGAAAGAAACCAAGGTCTAAAAATGAGAAGTGAATTGCCCAGGATCACCCAGCTAGTAATGGATTCAAAGGCAAGTCTTACAACTCAGTTCAGTATTGTTTCCACCAAACCAAACCATGCTGCTTCTTATATAATGTATTTTGAATTCTGTCATGTGCAGTGTATCAACTTTATCTGCATATAGTCTACCCTGAAATACAGACTGAGCCCTTAAGTTGAAAGTTCTTTGAAAGAAAAAGTGCAAAAGCATACACTAAAAAATAGCATAAATTATATGTCACACTTGGGTTTTATATTAGACCACCTGAAAAGGAAAGTGTGCAAAATGATACATTCTAAATATCAAAAGGTGTCTATCTTCCTGTTTTAACATAACTTTTACAACTAACATTTCTATAGAGCTTTAAGGTTCATAATGTGTTTTCCTCATAAAATTACTACATCAGTAGTGAAAATATTAGTTCTATTACATAGAAGAGGAAAATGAGATTTAGCAAGAAGTATTTTTCCAAGGTTTCACAATGAGTGTCAAGGGAAGGACTTAAATGAAGGTTTTCTGATTCTAGACCTAAACACTCAACTTCCTATACCTACCTCCTGATTCTAAGTCAGTCATTAAAACCTGATCTAGAAATACTAGTATTAGAGGCAGGTAGGTGGCTCAGTGAGTAGAGTGCCATCCCCGGAGTCAGGAGGACCTGAATTCAGATACAGCATCACACACTTAACACACACACACACACATCTAGCTGTGTGACCTCGAGCAAGTTACTTAACGCAACTGCCCTCCAAAAAGCAAACAAAAACAAAAACAAAAAACTAGTATTAGATATATGCCTCAAAGAGATCAAAGGGGGAAAAGACCCATATGTGCAAAAAACTATTTATAGCAGCTCTTCCAGTTGTAGCAAAGAACTGGAAACAAAGAGGAGTGCCCATCAATGGAGGAACGCAGAAGAGATTATGGAGTATGAATGTCAGTCAAGTAGCATTTACTAAGTGCCTCCCATGTGCCAGGCATCATGCTAAGTGATGGGGATACAGAAAAATGCAACAACAGTCCCTTCTCTCAAAGAGCTCAGTCTAATGGGGGAGACAACATGCAAAAGATCATGAAGGATGAAGACATATACAGGGCATAGCTGGCTCACAGGCAAGGCACTGAGATTAAGAAGGATGGGGAAAGGCTTCTTGCAAAAGGCAGAACTTTAGCTATGACTTGTAAAACGCTAGGGAAGCCAGGCAATTCAAAGCATTGAGAACAGCCAGCGAAAACGCCCAGAAATAAGAGCCAGAGGGCTGTGCACGAAGAAAAGCAAGGAAGCCAATGTCACTAGATCCCAAAGTATGTGGAAAGGAATAAGGTATAAAGCTAGAAAAAGAAAAAAGAAAAAAATATTATTCTTTTTTTCTTTATGGAGGGGGGAAAGGCAGAGCAATTGGGGGTGACTTGCCCAAGGTCACACAGCTATTAAGTGTTAAGTGTCTGAGGCTGAATTTGAACTCGGGTCCTCCTGACTCCAGGGCTGGTGCTCTATTCACTGAGCCACCTAGCTGCCCCATGATGAATAGTTTTAAAAGTAAAATTTTATATTGGATCTTGGAGGTAACAGGGAGTCACTTTAGTTGAATAAATGGGTGTATGTGTAAGACATATAGTCAGAGCTGTATTTTAGAAAGATCATCTTCACTGATTAGAAAAATGCAAATCAAAATAACTGTGAAGTACCACATCACACTTACCTGGCTAACATGACAAAATAAGAAAGTGATAAATGTTGGAGATCTGGGAAAACTGATTCATTATTGGTGGAGTTGTGAACTAATCTGACCATTCTGGAGAGCAATTTGGAACTATGTCCAAAGGAATATAAAAATGTGCATACTTTTTGGCCCAGCAATACCACGTCTAGGGAATATTTATAGCAGCTCTTTTTGTGGAGGCAAAGAATTGGAAACTGAAACCATCATTTGGGGAATGGCTGAACAAGTTGTGGTATATGAATGCAATGGAATACTATTGTGCCACAAGAAATAATGAGCAGGCAGACTTCAGAAAAATCTGGAAAGATTTATATGAACTGATGATGAGTCAAGTACCAGAACCAGGAGAATATTGTACACAGTAACAGCCACACTGTGAGATGACTAACTTTGATAGACTTATCTCTTCTTAGTAATGTAAGGATCTAAGACAACTCCAAAAGATTCATGATAGAAAATGCTGTCCATATCCAGAAAAAGAACTATGGAGTCTGAATGCAGATGGAAGCACGTTATTTGCTCTTCCTCTCTTTTTCTTTCTTCTTTCTTGTGGTTTCCCCTATTGGTTCTAATTCTTCTTTACATTAAACACTGTCTTGAGGTGAGGTAAGGGGGAAAGATGGAGAGAATGGAATTTATAATCTTATAGAAGTGAATAGTAAAAATTAAAAATGAATAAATAAATACATAATTTTTTAAAAGATCATTTTCACAGCTAAGTGGAGGATGGACTGGAGGGAGGAAAAGAGCTAAGACCAATTAGCAGGCTACTGCAATAGTCTGTGTGTGAGGTGACAAGAGCCTGCACAAGTATAATGGTAGTGTCAGAAAAGGGGGAATATAGAAGGGATGTTATGAAAATAGAAACGATAGGACTTTACTAGTGATTGGATATGAAAGGTAAGAGAGAATAAGAGTACAGGATGAGACCAGGATGACAACCTAGGTAACTGTTGTTGTGGTGGTACCACAACAATATGAGGGAAGTTAGCGAAGGTTTGAAGATAAAGATAAGGAGGTCAGTGTTATACAAAGTGAGTTTAAGAGATGCATGAGTCCTTCAGTACAAGATGTAAACAGGCAGTGGAAAATGGAAGGAGACTGGAAGGTTAGGGGGTTGAAAAGCAGATCTGAGAATCATGTGCATAGAAATGATAAATGAAACCACGGGAGCCAATATGATAACCAAACGACACAGTACAGAGTGAGAAGAAAGCCCAGAACTGAACCTTGGAGGATCCCTGCAGATAGGGAATATTATTGTATCACAAGAAATGATGAAAGGGATGGATTCAGAGAAACCACAGAAGGCTTGTTTGAACTGATGCAGAGTGAAGAGAATACACAAACAAGTGATATATCAATAATACTGTAAAGAAAAACAACTTTCAAAGTCATCAGAACTCTGATGAATGTAAGGACCAACCATACCTCCAGAGGGCTGATGATGAACTATGACAGAGATCTGATGGAATCACAGTACAGAATGAGACATATACTTCTGGATAATGCAAATGTGTGGATTTGTTTTGCTTGACTATATTTATTAATAAGTATCATGCTTTGGGGTGGCTAGGTGGTGCAGTGAGTAGAGCACCGGCCCTGGAGTCAAGAGGACCTGAGTTCAAATCTGGATTCAGACACTTAACACTTACTAGCCATGCGGTCTTGGGCAAGTCACTTAACCCCAATTGCCCTCCAAAAAGGAAAAAATTTTTTAAAAAGTATCATGTTTTTCTTTGTATGGGGGGAGGGGTTGGATGAGAGGAAAGGGGAGTTAATGATAGTGTTACAAAAAATAAAGAGGATCATTAAAGCATTTAAAAAAATGAACAGGAAGAGAAAGCTCAGAAGGAAACACAGAGTATAGTTTTGAAAATAACACGTTGAACTATTATTATAATACTTTAAAAAAAAACAAGCTACATATAATAGATTGCATAACCCTCTTTTGGTCTCTTTTTATATAGAAACATAAACACACACATGCACACACAACTCTACATATGTTAATTTACAGGCATATACACATATGTATACATGAATGTAAACACGTATATATATGTATGTGTGTACACACACCCCACACACTCCCGAACTCTATTTAGTTGAAATAAAATCTTCCATTTGTTTTCAGATCTTCTGTTATTCCTAACACAAGACAGGATGGGTAATGGTACTTTTCCTTTTAAAAGCTTGAGCTACTAATTACTAAGGATGCCTTTTATGGTGAGAAAGTCTGGTGAACTAGAAAACAGGTTACTCTATTTTATTGGTCAGATATTGACGTAGCAAGGGCCTTCACCTAAGCAAAGAGCAAATGTCCATGATAGTTAAAAATTAGTTTAAAAAATTAGATAGTTAAAAATCAGCCAGGCTCAATTCTGCTGAGATGAGCTTATCCAATTCTCCTTTTCCTTGAATCCTGAGAGTGATTTAAAATGTCAAGTAAGGCAGGAACAAATTGAAAATTGAGAGAACTTAAAAAAAATTTTTTTTTACCTTGTAGTGGAAAGAACATGGATTTATTAATCTCAGGAAATTTGAGCCTAAGATCTGGCTCTCATTTGACATTCTCACATGACTTTAGGTAAGCTCCCTTCTCTTCTCCAAGCATCAGTTTCCTCATCTACAAAATGGAGCAATAATCTTTGCTCTATCAAATCATCAGGTATTCGTGAGCACAGTGTTCTATAAACCTTTAATAATTAGAGAAATGAAAGCTATTATTAACACAGTCCTTCCTAATTCTAAAATCCTATGAGAATATTATTATCATTAGCAGAGAATTCAAAGGATCATAGTAGCAAAGAACAGGCTGGGATATACTGTGAAAAATATACCATGGCCCAGAATGTGATTTGACAAAATAATTAAAAGAACGAAAATCAGATATTTAGACTACCTAAAAATTTTTCAGTTCTGGGATTTTTATATCAGTAAGGATATTGATAAGATGAAGAATTCAAAAGAGAGGCATATATAGCCTGGAAAGGAGAAAAATGAGGGGGAGACAATGGAGCTGCCTTTTAAGTATCTGAAGGAATGACATATGGAAGAGGGATGAGACTTAATCTACTTGACCCAGAAGGCAAAACTAGAAGCAGAAGTTGCAAGTTGTTAAAAGGCAAATTTTAGCTCAGGTTGGGGGAAATTTCCCAATAATCTGAACAATTTTCTCTAAAATTAGGGAAAAAAAAGCTAAGGGGCAGCTAGGTGGTACAGTGAGTAGAGTGCTGGCCCCAGAGTCAGGAGAACCTGAGTTCGGATCCAGCCCCAGACACTTAACACAAAAAACACTAGCTGTGTGACCTTGGGCAAGTTACTTAACTCCAATTGCCCTCCAAAAGGCAAAAAAAAAAAAAAAAAAAAAAAAAAAAAAGAATCATAAGCATCTCAACAGCTGAACAGTCATTTGGATTAACTTCTTGCCTCATGCTCAAATTTATTCTACAATATCCCTACAAGTAGTTATACATTCTCTACCTGAACGTCTGTATGATAGGGAACTCACTCTAGACAAAGAAACTCATTCTATTCTCAGGACTATAATCCCGGGCAGTTCTTTCTTAGTTGAGCTGAAGTTTTTCTCCCTAAAGCTTCCAGCTACTGCACTTAGTTTTATCTTTGAAGCCAAAAAGGTTAAAATTTGTGACTTTCCCCCTCCATGACAGCTTTTCTAATTCTTCAGGATATGGTTCTTATCTTCTTTCACAGTAAAGTGAGGCCCTGAAAAGTGAACACACTTGACTAAAGTTACACAGGTAGTGATAGTCCTGGATTCAAACCTAGGTCCCCTGACTCCTAATACAGTGCAATTTCAATTGCAGCACACTAATATCTTCTTCCCCACCTAGATCTGTCTTCTGGACTGGCTCCTGTTGCCAATAAATTCTAGATGTGGCTTGACTGGTACAGAAGACAGCAGCATCATCACCTTCTGTGTCCTTGACTGTAGACTTCTGTCAAATTGATGTATTATCAGACTTTTAGGATTTAAAGCTAGAAGAAACCTTTGAGGTTATCAAGAGATCTAACTTCTTCATTTTACAAATGAAGAAACTGAGGCCTACTTGCAAATATGCAAGTATTTTATTCACATCATTTGAATGAAACTTCCAGAAGGTGAATCCCCTTTCTAAATGGCTGAATGATTCAGTTCAGTGCTGTGTCTGTACACTGCAAATTCCACTGAACTCTGGGATAAGAATGATGAGCCTGGAAACAAATTCATATCTCTTGATTGGCATCTTGGCAAATATTGAAATGAACAAAAAAAACCCAGTGAAATCAAGTTCCCATGCCAGCCAATTCCTTTTCTTTCAGAACTGATGGAGGAGTGCACAGTACTAACTCTTTCCTATTCACGTGAACACCAGCTGATCTTTTTCAGAAATAGAAGGCTTGTTTCTCTCAAAGGAAACCAAGGGATTTTTTTTTTATTACTCTCCCTCTAAAATATGTCCATGGTTCAATGCTCAAAATTGCTGAAAAACCACCTTGATTTTAAAGAAACATATCTCAACCTTTAAAATACCAGTTACCAAATTTTCACAAGTTGATTCTGCTTTTTTCAATTTGATTCATAACAGTTATTAAATGCCTACTGTGTGCAAGATTCAATTTTTGGAACTGAGGTTATGTATGAAAATGAAAAATGACAAAAACCCCCTCCACGAAGGAACTTGGTATAGGATTCTGGAGGTGGGATACAATGTATAAACAGAAAATAGACCCTACAAGGGGGGGATGTGATAGTTGTAAAGAATAAGGCTAGATAAGAGTTCTAAGAAAATAAGCTGGGAGAAATTATTAAGGACTCATTGATGAACCAACACTTGACCTAAGGCTCTGAAGGAAATGAAGGATTTCAACAGGCAATATGTGCAACATATCATGAAGGACATGGAATAGAGTAGGATGAAATCAAAGAACAGCTTGTAGTTCAATCTGGATGGAACGTGGGGAGAGTGATTAAAGTGCCAGAAAGGTTAAGATGGAATCAGACTATGAATGGCCTTGAATGCCAGACATTTTATTCTGTAAACAATGAATGGGGAGCCACTGAAGGTTTTGTAGCAGGTTAAGTGTTATAACCAGATTTGTTCATTACAATGGTTATTTTGGCAGTGGTGTGCAGAATGTTCCATTAAATCCCTTTCTGATGATTTACTGCTATACTGTGGGAGACTGAAGGATCCTAAGGACTTTGGTAATGTGAGTTCTAGCAGCTCCAGTCAAGTAGGAGAGATCCCAGGGATAGTCCTGGCAACATACAGCATGTTTGTCACCCAAGCACCAGCATAGCTAAATGTGCAAAGATTCAATGCCAAAAGGGTGGCAATTACAAAATGATTTTTTTATCCCCCAGGAAGAATACCTCATAAAGAACTGTCCACTAAGTATAGAAGGGCTATGATCTACACTGATTAAAGAAGTACCTGAGGGGCGGCCAGGTGGCTCAGCGAGTAAGAGCACTGGCTCCAGTGTCAGGATGACCTGGCGATCGAATCCGGGCTCCAACACTTAGCACCACACCCAGAAATACCTGGCCATGTAATCTTGAGCAAGTTATTTAACCCCAATTGCTCATAAAAAAAAAAAAGTACCTGACTTGATGAAATCAAAGAGCCTTGAAATATCAAAGGATGGATTAGAGAGGGGGAAGAACCTTGTAGGTCGTGGGATCACTTGGGAGTCTATTGTAATAGTTCATAAAAAAAAAGGACTAATGTCATTAAAGTTCCTAATAAAGGACTAATACTGGTGGCAGTGAAAATGGAGAGGAACATGACAAATACTGTGGAGGGATTTGGTAATTGATTAGATTGGAGTTGAAGGAGAAGGAACAGTTTAATATTAATTCACAGATAACAAAGTTATACAAAGTGCTTTCCATGTTAATCAGTTGTTTGGATTAAGAAAATGTGCTAGTAAGAAAATGTACTAGTATGCACTATTACAGCAGAAAGTATGTTCCTTTAGGACAGGGACACTTTTTTGTTTTGTCATTATATTTCTAACACCTAACAGAGTACCTTAGTGGTAGTAAGAGACTTAATAAATGCTTCTGGATATAACAGATTACAATAGAAATTTAGGGAAGTTTTAAACAGTAAATTTAAAACGCAATTTACAGCTCTGTTAATTGAGTAGTAAAGACATTGTCAGAATTAGCCATGCTAATTCTAGCTTTAACAATTAATGGCTCTAGGGTAACCTTGGGCAAGTCATTAGCTTGTCTGAACTTAAGCTGACACAGGAAAAATGAGAATCACAATATTTGCCCTCCCTACTCCATAGAGGGCAGCTAGGTAGTGCAGTGGATAGAATGTCAGGCCTGAAGTCAGGAAGATTCACGTTTGTGAGCTCAAATCTGGCTTCAGACACTTACTAGCTGTGTGATGTGAGGCATGTCACTTAACCCTACTTG
Organism: Petaurus breviceps papuanus; assembly: GCF_028583685.1. Taxonomy (NCBI): domain Eukaryota; kingdom Metazoa; phylum Chordata; class Mammalia; order Diprotodontia; family Petauridae; genus Petaurus; species Petaurus breviceps. Next base: position 24,994,820 of record NW_027185754.1, on the reverse strand, counting down.
TCTTAATTCCTCATCTGTAAAATGAGCTGGAAAAGGAAATGGCGAACCACTCCAGTATCTTCACCATGAAAAATTCAAACTGGGTCACAAAGAATTGGACACAACTGAAACGACCAAACAAAACCTCATAGAGATATTGTAATTAATATTATAAAGATTAATTACTGACAAGATAATAGATGGAACTGCAAAACAGTATATATATAAATATGAATTATTCTATTATGTTTCTTCTTTTCCCTTCCCTAATTTATGACTAGGGAATGGAGGATAAAGATTAGGGTGCTCAAGGTAGACAAGGATGTTGCAAATGTTTGTATGTATTGACATAATAAATGGAGCTGGAGCTGGGGCAGTAAATAGATAGGAAGAGACGATAGGTAGAAGGAACAGACCTCTGCAATAGAAAGAACGATGGATATGGGTTTGACTTACTGATGTATCAGATGTATCACTTACTAGATGTGTGGCCTTGGTCAAATCACTTTTCCACTTTAGGCTTTAGTTTCCTTAACTATAAAATCGGGATCATAATAATATATGCACTCACTGCCTTACAAGGGTGTTTGGTGGATATACTCTGACCACACATGTATTTTTTAAATTCGCAAGGGCCATACAAATATCAGTTGTTATTATTATCCTTTAAAATAATTTTTTTGGGGTGGCTAGGTAGAGCAGTGAATAGAGCACTGGCCCTGGAGTCAGGAGGACCTGAGTTCAAATCCAGCCTCAGACACTTACACACACACAAAAAAAACCTAGCCATGTGACCTTGGGCAAGTCACTTCACCCCAACTGCCCTCCAAAAAGCCAAATATATATATATATTTTGTCTCATGGACCAAAAGAAGGGAAACAATGACTTCAGTGCCCAGGGATATTTAAAGATGTAAATTATTATTATCCCTTTTATATCAACTTCAAGATAGCACTCCTTATTCTGGTGTTACTTAGTAGTGACAATGCCCAAGTAGCTTCTTCTCTTAGAGTCTCAGTTTCCTCATCTATAAAATTGGTTTAATTACTTTCCCCTGCGTACCACATGAAGTCAGCGAGGTGGTGCAGGACATAAGAGTGCTGAGCCTGGAGTCAGGAAGAATCATTGTCCTGAATTCAAATCTGGCCTCAGACACTTCCTAGCTGTGTGACCCTGGGCAAATCATTTTCCTCTTCTGTAAAATGAGCTGGTGAAGGAAATGGCAAACCACTCCAGTATTTTTGCCAAGAAAACCCCAAATGCAGTCATGAAGAGTAGGACATGACTGAACCAACTGAACAATACCTACCACACAGTTATTTTCTAAGGACAAACCTTTGTAAAATGTAAAGTGTTAAAGAAATGCAAAATATTAGCAATAGTTTACTGTGAAATTTAATAGGAGAGAGTCAGTACAAAGTTCTGTTTTGAAATCCAAATAGTAAGGATAAAATACATCAAGATCAGTTACCAAATCTTTTCCGTCTACGACACACAGAGATACTTTTTAGTTGTATTAATAATAGTTTCCATGTGTACCGTGCTTCAATACTGCTGCTGCTGCTCCTCCTCCTTCTCCTAATACTACTACCAAGAACAATAATTAAAATAATGACGATGATATAAAAACACTGGGTTTGTGTTGGAATCCTAACCATCCCATTTTCTAGCTGTGGACTAGTCATTCAAGTATATGTACCTCAGTTTCCTCAACTTTAAAGTGGGGATAATAATTTCATAATAAAATAAAATTTCATATATAAAAATATACATAATATATTATGTAAATATAATTGTCTTGATATATATACTATGTGATATATAACATACTACATATAAAATGTGCTATCTATATATGATTAATAACATTATTTGTATGTTGATTTCAAACCTGCTGCTTTCAAGCAATTCAGAATAGCCTTACAACAGTATTTATAAGCTCCTCTCTTGAACAATTACCATCACTTATTACTAGTAAGAGGTAAACAGTAGGTCAATTAAACAGAAGCTACATAAAACAGGCATAAAAAGGACTGGACTCTATTTTTAAGGGAATTAAGAGCCTTTGGATAGCTATTTAAGTTGTGTGAAAGCAGAAGGTTTGAAATCAACATAAAGAATGCTATCTGATAGACTGAATGATTCCATTTTACCCTTGAAGGTGTGTGGCCCACCCCCTTGAGCTACTCCCCTCCTCAAAGGAGACAAAACTGACCCCCAGGAAATGAATAGAAGTCACCCCAAAAAGTGAACAAAAGAGGTGTTTGGAAAGCAGACCACCATTCATCGCAGCTAACGACGTGTTCATTATGAGTGATGATGGATAAAGACTTCTCATGCTGGGATGAAATCAAGATTTATATGCATTGTTTCCTCTCCCAACTTGTGGGAAGATCATCATCATTTAATTCTATCTCTGCGGCCAGTGATGGGCATCCAGAGAGCTGGTTATCAAACGGCGCAGTCAGCTGGCAAAAGCCGAAACGTGCAGTTGGCACATCTGGACCAAGCTGCCACAGCCGAGGGTGAACAATGACTCCTGGCACGCAGCCAAATTGCTTGCAGACGCTAGCAGGTCTCATCTACAACCGCCCCTACCAGCATCTTTCTCTCTCTCTCTTTTATGAGAATCAGAATTTCACTGCTTCATTCAATTGCTCTCTTCTGCCATTTTTTACAGCTCTTATCGTTCCCCTCGAATATAGCCTTGAGACAGCTCATCCGTGTCCTTCACTGTGTTATCTCTTCTAACTTTTATTAAAACTTCAGCTTTCATCTGAAGATAGCTAATTAAATCTGGAACAAATTATATGCCCCCTTTAAAAATAGCACTAAACTATTTTCAACCAGAGAACTGCTTATTTTCTCTTCCTTTAGATGAAACTAAGGATGTGGAAGAAGGCCTCATGCATTCTAAAGGCAAGAAATTTGACACTTCATATATAGGTAGATGGATATTAAAGTTGCCTGCAGCATGACAAATATTAGATTTGCTCACAATAATTATTTCTCGATACTGACAAGATTTCCTGGTTTCATACCTATATTGAATATACCACCAATGTGACTAAGTACTCATTCTCTGTCTTCACTTTAGTCCCCTCTGAACCTCAGTTACTATAAAATGGGGATAATGCCACCTACTTAATCTGATTAAAATGTATGCTTATATATTAATTTAAGACTTTTAAAGTGCTTTACATATATTATCTCATGTGTATACACACACAGAGTTGGGTAATAGTGATAGTTACAACATTTGTTTCCATTGTGTGCATTAACTTTAACAATTTTTAGGTTGATAATATGGAAGGCAACCTGTTGCAATGGAAAAAAGATCATAATGCAATTCAGGAGAATTGCATGTAAGTCTTAGCATCACAGCAAAGTTGCTGCCTCTTTTTGAGCCTCTACCTTCTTAAATAAAAAATAAGTCTTTCCCATCTGACATTCATTCAGTTCAACAAGTACTTATTAATTTAATAAATATCTACTATACATGAAGCAGGTGTACACTGTACCGTGAAAGTGGTACAATGAATAATGCCAGGTCTATCTTTCTGAGTTCAAATCTGGTCTCAGACATGTACCAGTAGTGTGACCCTGAGCAAGTCACATAATCCTGTTTGCCTCAGTTTTCCACCTATAAAATGAGCTGGAGGAGGAAATGCCAAATGGGGTCACAGAGAGTCAAGACATGACTGAAAAAAACAACTCAACAACAACATACACAAAGTATTTGAGATACAAAAATTAACAACTAAGATTTACATGGTACTTTAAGGCTTTTAAAGTACTTTACATATGTTAACTCATCGGATCCTCACAACAACTCACATGTATGCAGCACTTTAAAGCTTAGTTTCCTTCACATCAATTCCTATGAGAGAGGTACTTTAAATATTATTATCCTCGTTTCACAGAAGAAACTCAAGTTTGAGTTGTCTCTGAACCCTGTCCTAATTCCAAGTCCAGTGCTCTACTCTAATACTGACCTCAAGCTGCTCCCAAGCTCATGGACTTAAAGACATGGACACAAATAACTGTAAGAAAAGGGAGAGTGAGATAAATGCAGAGGCAAAGTCTTGGTAAAGCTAAGAGAAACTGGAGGAAGTGAATGAATCGCTTCCTTGAGGGGTGAGGTGTGAAGACTCCCAATACTTGTAGCATCAGAGGTGGACCTGGAAGGTGATGGCTTGCCAAAGGCATGGATGCAGGAGAGGGAAAGTTGTGAAGGTCCCTAAGAGCTATTTCTGCAAAATGAAGAGAAAAGTAATTTGTCCACTGTTTCGTGCCTCAACCATACCAAGCCACACCAGGGTATTCGTTTGTAGAGGAGGCTTCTACACACTCCCTTCCATCAAAGTTTTTATCTGAAGTGTCCCTCTGGTGAGGTGATAACCCTGGGAGTCTCAGTAGCAACAGAAGCAGAGCACCAGCCTTGCCGGACTCCGACAAGCTGGATGCGCTGTGTAGATGGGCCTAATGATGAATGGTGCACCTGCTGTTCAGGGAGGAGCCTGGCTATACTGGTTAGCCAGGCTCCTCCCAGCGCAGTGATGTTTTAGCCACAGCAAAGACCACTCCTGAAGACCACTGAGGTTGTGAAGGGGCTGCCATCTATATGGGTAGAGGGCACACCCACAGTGGTCAAAGTACAGATCAATGAAGTACTGAAGAAGTGTTTCCTCACAATAATTTATGTTAAGGCTCTCTCTGCACTGTTTCTGAGGTTCCCGGCTCAGCTTCTACAAACTAACTCATATTCCTTGTGTTTTTGTTTATACAGCACCTCCACTTCCTCACTGCAGATACTCCCTGTGCTGATATATGCCAATGAACTGCTCTCCTTCTTCCATGAGGGGAGCATGGGAATGAGCATCTCAACAGGGCCTGCTGCGCTCAGAGTCAGGCACTCCGCTCAGCACTTTACAAATATTATCTCATTTGTGATCATCTGAGGACCCATGGCAGTGCAGAAGGCCTTTATGTCATTGCTGCAATCTCGTCATCCCATGACTGATAAAGACTTCCTTCACAAAATGTTTCTTTGACAGGGTGGCATGGCACAGTAGAGAAAACAGCTTCTGTGGGGGTCAAGAGACCTGGGTTAGAACCTGAGTGCTGCTACTTAGTTGGTCCATAATCTTGAGGGCAGTTCACACACCCCTATGAGATAGGTACTTTGAATATTATTATCCCCATTTTACAGATGAGGAAACTGCTGATCCCTGTCCTGATTCCAAGAGCAATGCTCTATCCCTGACATGATACTGACTGGGGTTATCACTTATAATGATAACCCCCCACATTTCTACAGTGCAGTAACCAGTGAAACAGTACAAGTATTGTCCCTTCATCACGTCTGAGGTCCACAACAGGAGAACGATTTACTCGAGGATCCATCAAAGGTCAGGAGCTGGTTTTCTAATGGAGATAGATCTCCTACCTCCAATTTCACAGCTCTTTCCACTAAACTACTTCTCTCTAAACCTCGGTTTCCTCAGCTGTAAAATGAGGATAATTATACCTGAACTAATCTACCTTTCAAAGTTTCAAGCACTTTGTAAATTTTCAAGCTTTTACAGAATGTGTGTGTATACTGTTATTATTTTAATACTTCTCTGAGCAATACAATTTCAAAATAATATCATTAAGACATTATTATAGCCAAATGCCACCAGGACATTGGGAAACTGCATTGTACAATAATTAGGTTAACTTTAAGATATGAATGAAATAGTCTTCATTAGGGAAAAAAATTATTTATTCTTGGCAATAATTTTTAGCTTCATGGTCTGTTTCTGCAGAACCAGCTTTGTAGCATGACAGGATTTCAGAGTTGGAAAAAAAAATTCTGTGATCATCTCATGTAGGGAGTATTAACCTTTTTTGTGTCATGGAGCCTTTGACAATCTAGTGAAGCCTATAGACTCTTTCTCAGAATAATGTTTAGAAATGCATAAAATAGAATACATAGGATAGCAAAAGAAAACAATGATATTGAAATATGTTATCAAAATGTAAAGAAAGCAAGTTAACAGATCCCAGGTTAAGAACTCTTGATTTAGTACAAACATGTCATTTTACAGATGAGAAAACTAAGGCTCATCAAGGGAAAATCACTTGCCCAAAATCACACAGGGAATGAGTGGCAGAGCTAGTATTCAAACCTTGGTCTTCCAGGATAGGGTATACAGGCACTATTTGGGAATTTATCTTGAAGATAACTGAAAACAAGGAACAGCAAACCCTGCTAACACTCCCCATGCCCTAAAAAAAAGGACTTTAAAATTTCAGGCTAAGACTTGTCTTCAGAGAAAATAATTAGTGTCCCACCTGAACCCCTCTGAGAGCCCTTCCTCCGCTTCAGTGCCTTCTGTAAGATGTCCTTCATGGTGACCTTCGTACTGTCCACCTGAATAAGGGAGAATCCATGAGCAGCATTTCTGTGAGAGAAAAGACAGATATTAAATGATCACCAACATTCACCCAGATAAATTTTATTACCTTCTTCACTGTGGTTTAAGAGAGTTTTAAGAAAAAGCACACACTTGAAGGGCCAATAAACTTGACATTGATCAAGTCAACTACTAAGAGTAGAGAGAAGAAATGGCATTATTGTACTTGCTGTTGACCACAGGAGAGGGGTCAAGAAACAGGACTTTTTTTTGTCATTCATTTCAAATTAAGCCTCCCTGGTGTACTGGTTGCTGGTGGACATAGGCTCCTGGTGCTGGTTCACAGGAGAAATTCTACAGCTGGGGGCTGACAATAGATGAGTTCTGTTTGTGTCAGTAGATGTCACTGCAGACAGTTACTGTCATCATATTAAGGATCATGGGGCCCCAGAGGAAAGAGGTTGAGCAATGCTGGAAAAAAAAATTATTCTCCAAAGCAATTTAGACACCCAGTGGAGAGAAGATTCTTTTTAATGGGGTAGTCAATATTTTAAAAAAGATATTGGCAGTGTTCAGAGACTCCACAGTAGAAAGACTCCTGACTTCTTCCTCTTTTGGAACATTCACACCTAATAAGTTACAAAGTCACATCAATTTCACCTTTGTAATATCTTCTCTTTATTCCCACTACCATTAGTTAGTATGGTTCCTTATTACTATCTGCCTTGTGAAGTGGAAAAAACAGTAAATAAGAGGACATGAGTTCAAATCTTAGTTCAGCTACTCAGGATGTGAGTTTGGGCAAGGCAACCTCTGGATTTTGGATTCATCCGTAAAATGAAGAGAGCTGGACTACAGGATTTCCAGGTCTATTCCATCTCTAATCTATGATCTCTGAGGCAGTTTAGTATAATAGGAAGAATAAGAGTTCTGGAGCCAGGGTACTTTGGGTTTAAGTCCCAGGTCTACAATGTATATAAAAGCTTTGTGGCCTTGAGCAGGTCATTTCACTTTTCTGGTCCTATCTGCAAAACAAGGACAATGGACTTCTGAGGCTGCTTCCAGCTCTAAATAGTATGACCCTATCACAGCTGCAACAAACCCTTCACATGTCTTCCCTGTCTCTTTTCTCTCATTCCTTCAATTCTTTCCTTCACCTGCTGCCAAGCTAATTTTCCTTAAGCACAGGCTAGTCACATCACTTCACTGTTGAAAAACCATCAATGAATCCTTGGTGTAGTTGGGTGATCACAGGGAAATAAACTCCTGAACTTCAGTTGTTGTGAGGAAATTTAAGTCTTAAAAAACATTTAATTACTGTATTGTTGTAACTTACTAAGTATATAAACACCTGATCATGGCCATCAAGAGCCTCAGCACCTTGGCACAACAATAGTTCAAACAAATATCCACATGATTCATTTTGCTGGCAGATGGTGGTACAATGGATAGAATTCTGGCCTAGTAAGGAAGATCTGAGTTCAAATCCAGTCTCAGACATTCACTAGCTGTGTGACCCTAGGCAAGCCACTTAATCTCGGTTTGCTTCAATTTCCTCCTATGTAAATGATCATAGTAGCCCCAACCTCTTAGGGGTGCTGTGAGGAACCACTGAGATAGTATTTGTAAATTGCTTAGCATATTGCCTGGCACATAGTAGGCACTTAATAAATTTATTTCCTTCCTTTCTTCCTGTCAACTACTCATATCCTACATTTGCCAGTTTCTGTTCATTTTGCTTACACTTTCCTTAGCCCTCTCTTCTGCCTGTTGAATTCTTATTTTCTTTTAAGCCTGATTAACATGCTATCTAATCTATGAAGCTTTCACTACTCTGTCCAGTTGTTAACGACCTTTCTTCCTTGGACCCCACACAGCACACTGCCTGTAGCTCTCTTGCATTTACCATGTATTCTTTTGTACTAGCTCTCTATGTGTCATATCCCCTGTTAGATTATAAACTCCATCAAGGCTGAGAGTCCCCCGGTGCCTAGCACAGTGTCTTAAAGACGCACGGTAGGCACCGATGGGTATGTGTGGGCTATAACTTATTTAGAAGAAATCAAAATATTAAAGGATGATCAAGCACCTTTTAGGCTAAATTTTAGTTTCATGTTTTCACATAAGTAGCAAAAAAGAAATGAAGCATAATAAGAAAGGAACTGGGCCTGAGGTTTCATCAATCTAGGACATTCCCTACACTAATAGAAGTCAACACCTTCTCTGTGACTTAGTCTTAGAGAGCTACCTGGAGCACTGAGAACTTAAGTGACTGCCCAGAATCACAGATTGCCCACGTGTCAAAAGCAGCACTTAAAGAAAAGTCTTGCTAGTTGCAAGTTTGGCTCTCTGTCCACCAGTCTCTCTTAAGAATTAACTAATGACTGTAAAAATAAGACCCTATCTCCAGGGGGAAATTATAAACATAGAGGTCACAAACTACAAAGAATCATAGACCAAAGATCAACAAAGCAGGGAGGAAGTGGCCCTGTGACATATAGTTTTTTAGGGAACACAGAGGCTGAATGAGACTTAGTATCTAGAATACAAAAACCCCCTGAAGACTGTAATCAAGGGGACCTCAGAATGTAGAACATTGGTGGTAGAAGGGAACCCTACCATATTCTAGATGATTAGAACATACAATGTTCTAGCATAGACTGTTACAATAAATGTCAGAACTAGAAGGGGACTTGAGTATAGATTGAAAGTGAGTAAGACCTTAGGGACATAGCACATTAGAGCTGGTGTGGACCTTAGAGATTTTCTAGTGCAACCGCTTAACTAGAGGAAACATGTATGAGGAATATATATAAAAATACAGACACATGAGGAAACAACTTCGATATATGTGTATGTATAATATACATACATATATACACGTACATATATACACATATCTATCTATCTATCTATCTATCTATCTATCTATCTATCTATCTATCTGTCTGTCTGTCTATCTGTCTATGGAAATAGAATCTGTCGATTCATCACATAGCCAAGAAATGAGAGAACTAGGTCAAGAACCTCTCTTGAGTCAAGTGTCCCGGTCTGATGATATTTTCTTCATACCACAATTATGCCTGTTCCTTTACATCCTGGGACTGAAGAGTCAAGTGGAACAATTTTGAATGGCCTCTGTTAGAGGACAGAGTTTTCACCTAAGGAACAGTGGAATGACTATTTGTGAGTGTTCAGACACTATTAAGAATTTGGTTAAGAAATCCACTTTTGCATGAGAATCTCGAAGAGGAAAATGACAATAGCTCATATTTCTAACACATTTTAATGAAGGAAGGTATTCTGAATTTTTCAGTCTGTCAGTGGGTCAAAACTTTGTTGTCACCTTTAACCTCTCCCAGCTCTGCCACCCTCTTTTAATATGGCCAAATGAGAACAAGATTTTCCAGTTACATGAGAATCAGGGCGTTCACCATCTTGAACCAAGCTGAGTAGCTCAACACTGATGGCCCAATTTGTTTTGCCAACATCAAGATATATCATCCCCCTCCCCTCTAAAGGCTTGCTGTTTACTATGTGATATTTCATTTGTTCAAAGGCAAAAAAAGCTGGGGTTGATCTGGCAGGCATTTTTATCCATTTTAACTTGGTCAACTTCTTCCTATAGAGCAGCTGGCTTAAGAGCTGTCAAGCTAATTTTACTGAATGCTCTGTTACTAGATCAGGCCTGAGCTACAGCCATTCTTTACCTCAGAAGCTGGAGCCCATCCCAGAACAATCTTTAAAAGTTTATTTTACTGATCAAAGCAAAATGAGGAAAAGCTCTTTGTTTTCCTATATTTAGTGAGCATTTCAGTAAGTGATACTTTGGCAAGAGGACTGAAATGTAAAGTGCCCTCCACATTTATAAATGGGTGGATATTTGCTTTGGAATGGGGCCAGGATGTGTTTGGAGTGAATGCCAATCATCTGAGTTTCGACTTACTAGGCCCTCATTGCTTGGTTTTGTTTTTATAAGTTAGCAAGTTTCCCATCTGTAACAATATGGTTGGGGATGTGTTCTGAATACACAAGCAGATGGACGCCAATGATCTGAAGCATTCTAGGGACGGTTCTGGGTACTGCACACCTCGAGTGGAAGACTAGTGTCCAGACTGAGGGAGGGGATAGCAATTCTGCTATCCTTTGTAACAGAAGACTATATCTGGAACATCCTGTTCTGGGTTCCATGTTTTAGGAAGGCCAAGATGAAGTATGTCAAGAAGAAATTGGCTAGGATGATAAAGGGAGTCAACATCATGCTATGAAGACCAGATGAAGAAATGAGCAATATTTGTCCTGAAGAAGAGAAGTCTTGGTAGTGAGGGAATGGGTAACTGTCTCTGAATATCTGAAAAGCTGTGAGGTAGAACAAGGGTTGAATTTATTCTGTATGACCTTGAAAGGCAGAAGTGGGAGAAATCAAAGGAAGTTACAGGGAAGTCAATTTCCAATAAGGATCCTATGTGTCTTAAGAATGGAAAAGACTTAGTGAGCTTCCAATCTCTAGAGGTAATAGTGAAGTCTAGATAAGTCCTTGCCAGGAGGCAATTCATACTAAAGATGACATTTTGAATAGCTGACTGCTATGGTCGTGATTCCAGGAATTTATAATTCAATATATCTTAATTGTAACTGAACAATATGCTAGTGTTAATTTAGACAATTAATTATCTAAAGATATATGTAACTGGGAAAGGAGGTGGGGCAATTCATGTAGGAAGAACGAGAGACAATAGATAGACAAGCTAAGGTGCAACCTTCATTACCTCAAGTGGGAACACTGTATGGCAGAGTAGTTTAGTGGAAAGACCACTGAAGCTGGAGTCAACAGACACAAGGCTGTATCCCAGTTATGTGACCTCTGTTGAGTCATTTGCCTTCTTTGGTCCTCAACTGCCTCATCTGTAAAATGAGGGGGGCAGACTAGATGATCTCTAAGGATTTTTCAGCTCCAAATCCTATGAAGCATAGTACATAAATTATGAACATCTTAGCCTTAGTTGCATCTGGCAGATCACATTATTTCAGAGGACAATAGCTTTATCCTTATTTGTAAAGACTCTGAAAGGATACCTTATGTTTAGTTCAAATTTCCACAAATTAAAAAGGTTCTTTAAAGTGAGCTTTTGAAAAAAGGAAGATCACTGATCTCTATTTTTTTTTTTCTGTCATTTTACCAAAACCTACCTGGGTGACAAGGTTAAAGAAAGCCCCGGAAATGCTGGGCACTTATCATCCACAGGCATTCCTGATAAATTGTGCAGTGGAGGAATAAAGGATCACCTTCTGTATTTTTTCATTACACTTTTCTTTTGTTACAGAATACATAAATCCATTGTGGCACAATGTAATATGTATCATCGTGCTACACCTGCGGACGCTTCCGAGCGGCTGCCATGTCTGTATAGTCAGGAATGATAAGTGAACCGCCCGTGAATGTTAATGATAGTGATCATTCTGAGGTAACTTGGCTTTCCATCTTCCTTTACAGCCTCTGCGCTGAAGCCAGGGGAGCAAGGTTCATGAGAGGAGAACAAAAACCCACCATAAAGGTAAAAGGCTCAGCACTCAGAATACTGCTATGGAAGTGAGTACTATCTTACTCTGGGGCTCAATTTCGGGAGAAACATGAACATCACACAAAGAGAGAAGAAGGTTCCGTCCTGAACACAGTATGCTTGGCCAGCCCTAATAAGTTTTCCCAGGGCAGCTCTGGGCCTTGCTCCTTTTTCTCCAGATGGAAATAAAAACTTTGGTGACTGGGGATAGATTGCTACACTCTAAGGGGGGTATATTCCATCCTGCTTCCACCACAAGACTTTGCTTAAAGAAATGATACAAGTGTAACTACTAATGCTGCTAATACTAATAATGATAAGGATACTTTGCAGATCTATGTTTTGAGAGTGGGTATTCCCTACACTGATATGTACCTCAATTGCTTTACACTGTAATAGGTAGTTTTCATGATTTCCTGTAACTGAGAAATTGAGCACTCTTCTTCCTACCCGGCGGTAAGGCTTTCCCAGCTTAGCCAGGCTGGCCCTTAGATGACAGGCAGTGTCTGCCCTTCTGCCCAGGCTTAAGGCCTAAATTTGTGAAGGCTTTCTAGAGCTTTGCTCTGCTAGTGTACCCTTGAGAACCAAGGGTCTCCCCTATACCATGAGTATATATGGCAGTACATAAGGAAAAATAACATCTATTCACATTCATAATATACTTTAAAATTTACAAATTATTTTCTTCATTTATAATAAAAGTTTTCCCAGGGCAGCTCTAGACCTTGCTCCCTTCCCCCCTTGGTTTTCCTGATTTTTTTTTTCACTTTAAAACCATGCCCCTTGCTCTGTTTGTGCATGCTACAATTTCCCTTGCTCACTCTGGTATATCCCTCTGAAAGGCCTGCCTTTCTTCTCCCATGGGAGTGTTCCTTCTGAAACCTCCATGACATGGAAAGGACCAAAGCCAGCCAGCCTCCTTTCCTTGCTTGGCCGTGTTTCTCCTCTTTAGCTCCCTTTAGGGTGTCATCTTTCCCCTTAAGGGCAGGGACTGCCTTTCTTTTTGCTTATATTTAGGCATCATACCTGGTACATAGTAAGTGCTTAATAACTCCTTTTTTCCCTCCTCCATTTTTCTCACCAACTTATGAGGGAAGCAATGTAAGAACTAATCATTTCCACAGCACAGATGAAGAAACAGAGGCTTACTGTGACCACAAACTCAAGAGTTTAACCAGAACACACAGACCACCTTGTCTTGGGGTTCTTAATCTGGGGGAGATGGACCCCTTTGGCAATTTTGAAGTCTATGGACGCCTCAGAATATTTTTAAATGCATAAAATAAAATAGGTAGGGTTACAAAACCCAATGATGTTGAAATAGTTACTAAAATATTTTCTCCCATCCAAGTTCCTGGACCTGCTGAAATATATTCAGCCTCCAAAGGGGACTGTGGACCCCTGATTAAGAAACTTTGATCTAGCCTAACTCCCTCATTGTACAGATGACAAAATGGTGGCCCAGGGAAGCAGACTAACTTATCAAGATCACAATGCTACTGAGCGGCAGAGCCAGAACATGAACACGGGTCCTCTTATACAAAATCAAATACTTTTTACACTATACATTAGGGGCAAAATGATCTGCCCCAGGTTATGTGGGTACTTGTAGCCATTTACATTCAGGATTTTTCTTTATTTGTTCCAGTGAAAGCATAAGCAGAATCAATGAATGACCCTGTACTCCTCATTTCCATCTCTACCAAAGAGCAGTAGGGGTATCATTCATAGTCACATGTTTTTAATATATAGGGCATTCCTCCCCCCAACAGCTCAAGAAACCATCTATTAAGGTATGGAAGGGTTGCTACTGGTATTCACAAAGGGTGCAGCCACACCAACTGCATTACTTATTGACTGAAGTATTTTTTTTTTTAAAGCAATTGGGGTTAAGTAACTTGCTCAAGGTTACACGGCCAGTTATTTCTGGGTGTGGTGCTAAGTGTCTGAGCCCAGATTCGATCTGCAGGTCATTTCAACTCTGGGGACAGTGCTCTTACTTGCTGTGCCACCAGGCCACCCCTGACTGAAGTATTTTAATAAGTTCTGGAATATTATTATTATTGTTAATAATAGTAATACTCAATGTACTCAGCAAGTACATTTCTGTGGCTGCCCTCTTCAAACACAGATCACCAAACTTTCTTTGTTTGGTAGTAGAAATTTTAATGAGTGCCAGTGGCCCCATACATACATCCCTTGGTGACCGGCATTTTAGCCACAAGAGTCATTGTACTTCATCTGATGATGCACACAGTTCATCCCCAAGCTCATTTTCACATCTTTTCCAGTCCAAAGACTGAACTTGCAACAGCTTCAGTCCTTCTAGAGTAAGCTTCATGAACTTAATATTACCTTTATGTTAAGAAGAGGTATTAAAAAGAGACTTTGGTGATAGATTACTGATCACTGTCCAAATAATCTCATATGTCTATAGTGCTGACTAGTTTATAATCCACATTACTCATAGCTGCTTTTGAGGGAGGAAATACAAGTGTTATCCCCACTTTACAGGTAAAATAAATCAAGTTCAGGAAAGGCAGTGACAGAACCAGTTATCTGAGCCTGCATCTTCTGACCTAAGTCTCCCACGGTATTTCTACCATGCCATGATAGCAATACACAAAACTAGGGATCTGAACGAAATCATGGATTTCCATTACATATATCCTTCCCAGGTGGTAAAGGGTTTCTTGCTTTGGGGTTCTCAAGCATGTTACATCTTAGTCATCAGAAGTCCAGGACTTGGGTGTAGGACACATTATTCTGATATCATATAGTACAGAAGGCAGAAGAACAAAAAAAAAAAAACCATAATCAAAAACAACAAAAGACCCATCAGCCCTTCAGCTAGTCAATAGCAGGCACAGAGGGTGAGCACAAAGTGACAAAGAACTGTACTGGAGGGCAACACCTGCCAATACATTTTAAATGCATAAAACCCCAATGATGTTGAAATAGTTACTAAATGATGAAAACTATGATCCTGAACAAGTTGCTTTCCCTCACTGTGCCTTGGTTTTACAGACAGATTCAAAAACAATGAAAGATAATACAGAATGTCAGGAAATATCAGCCCTAAAAGGACCTGATCTAGGCTAACAGAATCATTTTACAACTAATAAAACAGAAGCCTGAGAGAGGTGAAAGCACTCACTCACCGTCCTAAGGATGAGTGGCCCAGCTGGGACACAGACTTAGGTCTTCAGACTCCAAATTTAGAATTCTGAATATTGCATGCTGCTGCTTCCATGACCACAGTTTGTCTAGGTCAATGTCTACATCCTCCCAAGCCTAGTCATTACCTTGAACCTTCACTGATTACTGTGACACTCTATACATTGCCCCTTTGGCTACAAAACGGAAATGTCTAAGGAGAGAGGAAGAACTACACGTAATAATTACAGCCTATGGTTGTTTAAAGTAAGCCTTCTGGGAATAACTCCACAGGCAAAAAGAGTTTATACTTATGTGAATGCCACATTTTGTTTAACTTGACCTGACAAGTTTTAAAAATAGATCAAAGTACATTGTCTTCACAAGGGATGTTTGACATTGGATAAAGCACGCCCTTTCACAATGGACATTTTCCAAAAACAGAACTTGCCAGACTAATGGGCAGTAAGAAGCCAAAATGACTGCCCCTCCGTCTTCTCCTTGTGTAACTTCGCCAGAGTCCTTGAAACTTGCCAAATTCGGTCATGCCTGCTTAGCCCACGCGACTGATTGTGCCAGAAAAGAAAATAAGACACAGATGTATTTGAGCTCTTTGAGTTGCCAGTAAGAGAGACAGCTAATGGCTTCATTTCGACCCTCCCCTTCCAGCTGGGCACAGGTGGGGGATAATGAGGTCCCTCTCCCTAATCAAACTCAATTATTTACTACTCTATAGAACCGCAAAGACATTCACATTCAGTTCAGAATATAAAACACACCATGGGCTACTTCCAACCACTGCCACTGGGTATTTATAACAAACTCAAGTGGCTAACAGTTTGCCTTGGCAGGAGTTTAAGTGTGTAAAGTTTTGCAAACTGTTTCTGCTCAAATATGTCCTGCTGAAATGGGGTCCCCAGGCGGGGTTTCCATAACTGTCAGCTCAGTGAACTGCATAACATCTGAGAATGTATTCAACATACAGTGTAGGCAAGATCTTGAAATCAAACGCCACATTTTATCACAAGCTTCTGAGAAACATCACGTTTTTTTTTTCAACAGCAAGAGTGACACTGTATTAATAAACATTACAAGTCACTAGCCTGACACATACAGAGCAGCAACTGAGAGACTCCAGCTGAGAAAAGGGGGGTGGAGAGAAGGGAAAGAATAGAGGAAAACAAAATGAGATGTATTCAGTAAGATGTGACCAATTGGTGCACAAACCCCCCAACAATACATTTTAAATACATACTAACACAAAACACAAATACATTTTAATATAAGAAAAGCTCACCAAATCATAAACTATTCAAAAGAAACTGAAAGGGGGGGACATTGGAACATAAAATGTTAGAACAAGGGAACAAAGAATGTTAGACCTGAAAGAGGTTCTTGCCACAGAGGATATATGTTTTATGTATAATATATTCGACATTCTATAGACCAAAGTCTTTTCCAGTTTTAACATTCTAAGTTTTAATATTACATGTTCCAAGGCTCCTTCCAGCTCTTCCATTCTGTGTTCTAAGGTTACTTTCCATTTTAACATTTAACATTTTTGAGGTACCTTCCAAGTGTTACTATGATTCCATGACTATGATGTACAGATCTGATAAGCACATTTTTTATCCTGAGGCTAAAAAGCATGAGTTTTCAGAGACCAGTGGGGCTGAAAGTTCTGCTGTGTCAAAGACAATGGTCTCTAGGGGGAGGAAAGTTCATTTGCACAACTCACCTCCCAGACTTGTTGCTGTATAAAATGAAAGCAAATCTAATTTTCAAAGCCTTTTCCTTGTTCACCTGATTATCACTGTTATTATTCAATTTAATTTAATTTAATTCAGAAAACAATGATTAACTATCTATGGTATACAGAACTCTGTACTCAAAACTGGGGCCTAAACAAAGTTTACATATAACATCCTGGCCTCAAGGAGCTCACAGGCTAGAAGGATGCTAAGGCACTAATATAATAACAATAGCCAGCATGTTTTGCAAAGCACTTTACATATATGTTAAATCGCTTGACTCTCACAACAATCCTATGAGGTAGGTATTATTCTTATATCCATTTTACAGATGAGGAAACTGGGACACAGGTGGTTAAATGACTTGCCCAGGGTTACACAGATAGTTAAGTGTTTGAGGCAGGATTTGAACTCAGATTTTCCTAAATCCAGGCAGTTGTTTAGCCACTGTGTCACCTAAGTACCTGCACAGTAATTCAATAACTTATTATATACACTAATATATTACTATAGTAGAAAAGTTCAAATAAAATGGTGTGAGGTATGGGGAGAGTCATGACTGACTGGGGAGATCAGGAAAGGCTTCTTAATGTAAGTGGCACTTAGGCTGGGCTCTAAAGAATAGGTAAAAATAAAATTTATGAATTCTTATTATTAATTACTGAGACACCTAGGGGCAGTTACATTTTGTATTTTGTTTGGCAGACAGTTTACATTTTACACGTTTACTTCCAAACTTGCAGATCTTAGGTCAGAAAATTCAAGACTACAAGAAAAGAAACATTAGGTAGAGAGCTAGCTAAGTAAACAAGATTTTCAGAGAGTGTAATTAACACACGGTGGAAGAAAACCACATATTACCCAGCTTGTGATGTGCAGATGCATGACCAAGCCATTGGAACAGGACATCTATCTTGGACAGGTAATAATAGATGTATATTGAGCTATATCCAGAACTGAAAAGAAAAAAAGTGACTGGAGAAATTGTATATCCCTTTGAACAATCCCAAGCCAATCATCCACAAAAGGCAATCTTGTGAACACCAATAATCTTTAGCTTACCTATATAACTACATCTTGGAAGCATCAAATTTACAAGTGACATAAATGGCAATGGAAAGATGTAAGGTGGGTGTAAGAAGGCTGGAGCACATGTTCAGATACTCCTGCTTCATCTCCTCTGCTGCTCCACTATTTTTCTCATGCTGCCTTAACTGTGAGTAGAGCCCAAGTGAACTCACTTGACCATTCCAGCACTGTACACTGGGGGCATTCTCCTTTCCTTTCCATACACTGGCTCACGAAGTGACTTCATTTCTTCCCAAGGGTTTGACTACCACTTCTGTGTAGATGACTCCCCAATCTACACATTCAACCCTCTTCCCTCCCTTTACCTCCAGTACTGCTGGAGTGTTTATTGGACATGTCCAACTATACCACAGCCAATAAAATTCATGTCCAAGCCAGCCTTGCTAAAGCTTCAAGTCTCCCTGAGGGAGAGAGAGGTGGCAGCATGTGCTAGGCAAATCACCACTACCACTTTGACCACCATCTGGTCTCAGATTCTAATAGAGATAGCCTAGGACCCTGAACTCAAAAGCCTCAGGAATAACATTGCTGCCCCCCCCCCCCAACCACCACCACCACCACCACCACCAAATCTGCTCTAGCAGAGCTCTTGCTGCCATAATTGAGGGGAGAAATCATTGTAGAGAAAAGGCTCACTTTCCTCCTCACCACCAGCAACAACTACTGACCAAATGCTACCAAAAAGCAAACAGGCATAGGAGTCCGTAGAGTGGCTGCATCCCACAGACCATCAATTCTACTTCCAGTGTAGACTTCATGACCATCACCTGAAGAAATAACTTCTGTGAAGGGGCCAGTTATCCCCATCAACTGCCAACTATCTGCCACCCACAGAGCAGGTAAGTCAGCCTCAGCTAAAGCAGCAGCTAAAATTTACCCTGAGGGCAAGACAGAAGACAGCATGTGCCAGGCAAGTCAAACATCACCACCATCTTGACCACCGTCTTGACCACCATCTCCTTTTAGATCCAGATAGATACAGTTCAGAACCACGAACCAAGAACTTTCAGAACATCAGTATTTCTGGCCCAATCCCTCCAATCTTCATCCTGGAAAGTAACCCTTGTGGAGATGCATCTGAGTAACTGCTCTTGCTGGTGCTACTGCCCCAGTATTGAAGATCCAGAAAAGAAAATTCTTGCCACCAAAGTCCTTGGCACTGTCAAAGAAGTTCAAGATCAGGAACTGGTATTATTTTATCGATGAAAATGACATTAAAGAAGAGGCATCAGCATCTACTTTGCCACTATACTCTAAGGACCATGGGACCTTTCCAGCTGACTTGAAGGCCTGTTCTGTGCCTTCATGGAGCCTGTAGTCTAGACAGGGGATAAGAGATACAGACACAAAACTATGATGCACAATAAAGTTGTATCAGAAAAGTGCAAAGAAAAAATACTCTCCTGTCTAGGGGAAAGGTCCTTCGTGACCAACTCAATGCAGGAAGCATTTGGGTCCATGCTAGGCAGTGAGGATGTACAAACAAAAACCAAAACAGCAGAATCTTCACTATATCAATCATAACTCCCATCCCTTGACTCTATGATAACCAGCTACAGATTGTTCTGATAATAGTAAATCAGAAAGAAACAATTAAGAATAAAGACCAAGAAGGAAATGTGAATGAGGTGACTTCCTAAAGTAGTGATATGTGTGGTGGCTGGCCTATGAAAAAAGCAGGTAAAAATCATTATTTGTATTTGGGGACATTTATGTTTTGATTTTGACTAGAAAGCTTTGGATTTTTTCTTATACATTACTTCTATGAAACATAAGGCAAGAATATGCAGCATTATACTGAGAAGAAGCAGCTTTGCATAATGAAAAAGGGCCACACAGTTGAAATTAAAGATATGGGCTTAAAACCTGGCTCTACTGGTTATGACCTCTGTGTCTTTGGGCAGATCACAATGACAAGGTCTCACTTTCCTCCTCTGTCAAATGAGAGTGTTGGATTCAATGATGTCTTGAGGCTCTTTCTTGCTCTAAATTCTAAGAAACATAGGGAAACCAGGCTAGATCTAAGCAGTGCTGATCTAAGTAGGCTAAATAGCTAGGTATTCTCTGATTGGCCTAAATTTAGTGAGTGTAATGAATGAGCTCTACTCTTATCTGGCTTTATATATTAGGAGCTTTGAAAATACCTTGACGAGAAGAAATGGAAAATGACCATATACAATCAAGCTCAGACTATGAATGCGGGTCTAAATTAATGGAGTATTTCTTATTTGCTTGTGTCTCAGAGAACCAACTGTATGTTGTTCCTTTTCATTCTGTTATATTAACAAACATTTCTACTGTCCAGATTGTCCTCATTCATAGAAATGGAACATATGCAGTCTGGATGATTGAATGTTTGGGAATCGGACTTGATTTCCGTTTTGGCAATCGTTGCTGTCTAGAGAGAAGAAAGGACTTTTCTTTGTGTCTATTTAAAGTGACAGACATACTGAAGTAAATAATAAAGAAGGAAAGCATTAATTATGTTGCTTCAAAAATTGCAAAGGTCAGACTAACTAAACACATGTGTTTTGCCCTCTGGAATGTCTGTCTCTTGAAATAGAGCCAGAATGAGTTCTGTGCCTTCAAGGAAAAGCAGAGAATACAGATTGCAGTCTTAACTCCATTTTGTTTATTTACAGTAATACCAAATAGCAGCTTGGAAGTAGAGCTGTGCAGCCATGAAACCTGTTCCACAGCCTGTAAGTTTTAGCACAGCTGTGTAATGACAACAAAAATCTAGGACTAAAAATCAGTGGCAATAAGTTTTAGTCTTGATATGGGTACTAGCTCATTGTGTGATCTTGTACAAATAATTTCCACTCTTCAGATCTCATATTCCTCATCTCTAAAATGAGAAGATTGGATTAGTTGACCTCTAAGGCCCTTCTAAACTTTAAGGTTCAGTCCACCCTAGAGGAAATAAAACTAGAATAGGACATAAATAACTGAAGGCCTCCCTGGCTCAAAAAAAAAAAAAATCCTGCTTTCATCTTCCCATCAGAATTCATTTGGACGAAATATTTTTTAATTTTTATAATGTAATAGCCTGTGAGGATTACAGTATCATTCATGTTTCATTCTTAGTTTTTATTTTAATTTATGGTTATCAGAACAACTCCTATCTGAATATCCCTGGGAGTCAAGGATGGAAGTTTGGACTAAGATAGCGAAGGAGAGCAATTTTGGAATGGGCTTTAAGGGAATGGAGGGCTCTGACAAATCAGTGATCAGCAAGAAAGTAATGGGTACCCATAGGCAGGGGAGAGAAAGTGTAAACTAGAGAAATATTCAGAAAGAGGGCCAGTGGATACAAAGAAGTTTCCCTTTTAGAAAAAATTTTAACTAGGATTCTGGTAGCAATCTGTGTGATACTGAATATTCATTCATTCATTAAACAAATATCGAACACCTACTCTGTGCAACTCAAATGCTTCGAGCAGTACAGAAATGTTTGAGTTTTGCTTTCAGGGAGCTTATAAACTTGTAGCTGTAAGTTTAAAAAAAACGAGTAGAATGGAAGCAAGTAACTTCCACAACTGTGGCTACAGAATTCCTAATTAGATAAGGGATGCAGAGGTGATCATAAAAGATAAAATAGTAATCATAATTATATAAAGTTAAACATAATTAATGCAGTTGGAATATGAAAAATCTTTACTCCTAACTCTGATGAGGGCCTTAATATGTAAGACATAAAGAGAAATGACAAAAATATAAAAGACTCAGAGTTAAGAAAAGAAATTCAAACTGTCAGCAACCATATAAAAATGGTCCAAAAGAGAAAAACCAAATTAAAACAAAGCCAAATTAAAACTTCACCTCTGACTCATCAAATTAGCATACATTGGATAAGACCAAACTACTAAATGTTGGAGGGGCTGTAGAAAGACAGGCATAGTAAGAAATACACTACTAGTGGGTTCTGGAAACCAATTAGAATTGTATGAGAAAATTAATCCAACTCCTTATACCCTCTGGTCTAGTGATTGATTCCCCTACTAGGAATATACATAAGAGATCGAAGAAAGGTCTCATATATACTAAAATATTCATAGCAGCACTTTTATGGTAGCAAAAAACTAGAAACAAAGGAGGCACCCATCAATTGAGGTATAAATTAACTGTGGTGTGTGAATCTATTAGAAAACAATAGATGATAAGAAATGATAAATATGAGAAATTTGGAGAAACAAGGGGAGACCTGTATGAAATGACAGAGTGAAGCAAAAAGAACAAAGTGAACAATATATATGACTAAAATAATATAAAAGGAAACAACGCTAAAAGGTTTCAAGTTTCAGGTTGCTAGCAAGGATGAATTTTGGTACCAAAGTAAAAATAATGAAACATACTTCCTTCTTCTCAGTAAAGAGGTAAGAAATAGAATATGCTTTGTTGGAAGTAGTTAGCCCTTTTGTCAGTCAGTTTTGCTAAGGTTTTTACTTTGTTACATGGGAAGATCTGATGGTGGTGAGGGCAAAGTACAGTGGGAAACCCCTGCAGGGTAAACAAGATAGGTACCCATGCTATTAATTGCTAATATTTATCAGTGCTGCTTAATGGAGAACACTGGACTAGAAGCCAAGAGATGTGGGCTATGATCATTAAGGGCCCTCCCAGCTTTAACATTCTATGTCTTGATCTTCAACAGTTAAGAACATCACCAAGGGTTGAACACTAAGCAAAAAAATTTTTTAGCCAGTACAATTCAGGTAGACCAGTGCTTATTAAATGGTGGGTCATGACCCCATATGGGGTTGTGAAAAGTTTGGCAACAGTAAACATGAAACAACTAAAAGTTAACCAAAAATCAAACACATAATGGGAGCAGAAGAGAAAGGTAAAGCAAAGGAGAACCATAGGATCATAGGCTTAGAGTTCAATGGGACTTTATACATCTAGTCTAATGCCTCACTTTACAAGTAAAGGATCTAAGGCTCATAAAGGTCATTAAACTTGCACACAAGTGAGAAACAGCAGCCATGATTTGAAGCCAGGTCCTCTGACACTAAATCCAGTGCTTCCCCAGTACCATATATGCCACTCCTTCCTTCTCCTTATGTACACAAAAGCTTTATGACTTCTCGCTGTGACAGACCTTTAAAGCATGTGTGCCAGGAATAAATGTTAAGGATATGATGCATTTTGACTTCCTACTGTTCCTTTAATTAGGTAGTTAGGTGGCACAGCGGTTAGTGTGCTAGACCTGAAGACAGGAAGACTAGTCTTCCATGAGTTCAAATCCTGTCTCATAACACTTACTAGCTGTGTGACCCTGGGCAAGCCACTTACCCTTGTTTGTCTCAGTTTCCTCATTTGTAAGATGAGATGGAGAAGGAAATGACAAACCACTCCAGTATCTCTGACAAGAAAACCCCAAACGGGGTCACAAAGAGTTGAACATAACTGAAACAACTCAACAACTCTTCCTTTGAAACCCACCTCAAATGCCTACTCCTGCATGAAGCCTTCTCTGCCCACTTGTTCTTCTCTAAACTCAGTATGCCATCTCTCACCCTCCTCTCAAAGGGCTCACATTCTAATCAGGGGAGATAACATATATCTGGGGCAGGGGAGGGACAGGGAAGGTTCTGCTGCAGGACTAAGCTTTGAGAGTCAACTTAGGTACAAGCCCCCCATGGGAAGCCCTTTCAGAGTCCCCTCTCCCCTCAAATTCTCATGTATATTCTTTTTGGTTTATATGTTATATCTTCCCAATAAAATGTTAAATTCCTTGACAGTAGAAACTTTTTTTTTTCAGTTTGTCTTTGTATCCTCAACATCTAACATGCAATAAAGTAAATGCCTGTTGAATGAATTGCTAGAGATGAAAGTGATTCTTCTCTCATTGAAACTTAGAATAATTTATACTACTCATACAGACTAATAACATTTTAAGTTTTATTATATTTATCTTTATATATGTCTTACCTGTCCCTGTTAGACTGTAGATTCCTTAAGGTAGGGGGCTATGACTTATTTTATATCTGCAATTCATGTTTCTTTAGTACTTTTAAGGTTTGCGAAGTAACTTTCTTACAATTCTGTAAGATAGTAAGTCCAATTATTATTATTCCCATCTTACCGATGAAGCAACTGAGGCTCTGAGAGGTTAATTAAGTCTCAGAGTTGGGATTCAAAACCAGGTTCCCTAACTAAATGACCAGAGCTCTATGTGTGATATATACAATTTCTGTCTCTCATACAGTCTCTTACATAGTAAATAGTAAATGTGTGCTGAATGAATACATTTGAATGGGAGCTTTGAGTATTATCTAGATTTTGAGGAAGAGAATAGCAAACAGGGACTTATCAGCTATAGACTTCAAAATTGAGAACACAGACAGGAAGGGAATTGCTGAGCCTGAGTAATATCTATGTAAATAAGCTTGTAATCTATCCATATTTGTATGAATGTGTTTGTACATAGACAATTATATGAGAATACACAAACATACATGTCCTTGAGGAAGGCTGTTTCATTCCTGACTTTCCTTCCTTCCATGAACTCTACAAACTAACTACTTTGGCCTCATTCCTCCTTTACAGTCCCAGAACATGACACTCCATCTCCTGACTTCATTGCTTCACATCTGTTCCCCCACCCCCAGAATTCACTCCCTCCTCACCTTCATCTCTTAATTTCTTTGGCTTCCTTCAAGAAACAATTTGAATCCCACCTACTTCAAGAGATCTTTTTTGTTTCCCATAGCTACTAGTACCTTCCAATCTGATATTACCTTTCATCAGCTTTTAAATTACCATAGGGCTTACCTTGCCTGTGCCATTCCATTGAGCTCTTGTCAGTTACACCTCTAGAGGGTTTTCCCTACTCACTCCCTTTTATACCTAAGGCTTCCAGTTACACACAGTTGCCTGAAAATCTGGGACAACTTCACATGAGAGGGAACGCCTAGCAACAGTGATAACATCCCTGGTACTTTTGCACC
This sequence comes from Petaurus breviceps papuanus, assembly GCF_028583685.1. NCBI lineage: Eukaryota > Metazoa > Chordata > Mammalia > Diprotodontia > Petauridae > Petaurus > Petaurus breviceps. The sequence goes on along the minus strand of NW_027185754.1, from coordinate 24,969,929 downwards.
AGCATACCTATCCCATTCCAATGATTTTCAACCTAAAGTTGCTGTTGCTGAAACTTCATTCTCCATCTCCCATGGACCAGTCCTTTATTCCCAAACCCCTTCAACCCCATTCCACCCCATCATTTACCACTCCAAGGCTACCCAACCCTTTCACTGTGCTTTCTGCAATGACTGCTCAAAAGGTAACAAACTTGTTTTCATCTTAAACCCTAAAACATTTTTATTTCTTCCTTCCTCCATCTTCTTGTACTGACTGAGACCTGGTTCCCTCCTCATGACCCAGCTTTCCTGGCTGCGGGGAGCCAAGGAAGCCTGATTCAGAACTCAGACAATGTGCTCTATTAAAGGTCCTTCATGACACGGCTTTATGTTAAGCTTACTCCTTGGGTCTTTTGATATGGGTTACACTTAAAAGAATGTTGTTTGAGTTTTGAGACTAATAGGCTCTACCCCAAGAATTTAGTTGTTCAAAGCTAAAATATTTGATTCAACACTCAGGTATCTTTGGGTGGTCAGCTCTAAACGTGATGTCTTTTGAAGATTGCAGCTTTGGCTTTGAAATCTGCTCTCAATTGTATCTGTTTATGACTGTGGCTGCATTAGGAGGTACCTGAGGCCTAGATCAAAGGTTTTACCCTAAGACTTCAGTCTCCTAGATAACAAACCCTTATCAAATTATCTATTCTGTGCTACTTCCAGGATATAACAGACTAATGTAATGATAAGAAAACTTGAGCCCCCTTCCTTTGTCTCATTTGCTCTATAAAAACCTTGTCCTAAGAATCAATAAATGGAGTTCATGGTTCTTGCTTGAACTACCCACATGGTCTGGTCATTTCTTATTCACGTCTCCGATCATGCTTAGTGCTGGACACTGAGCAACCCATGGCACCTGGCTACCCTTTCCAGCACTGGTTGTGCTTTTACTCATGGTGGGATCCTTGTTTTCCACCATTACTTTCAGGTTCTCCCTCTACCACCAACACTCAGTAACCTCTTTTCCTTTGAGGTTCCTGCATTAATAATATCTTTTAAGTTTTCATGATCCTTCTCTCTTGGTTCTCTTACCAATAGGACCACTTCTTTTCAGTCTATTTGGTTGGCTCTTCATCTATATAAGACTAGGCTCACAAACTAGGTGTCATCCTCAATTCCTCTCTTTCTCTCAACACCCCTCATAACCAACCTATTGCCTTGTCTTATTGATTGGACCTTCATAACATCTCTCATATATGCCTTCTCTCCTCTGATGCTGCCACTATACTAGGAACTCATACCCAGACCATTATAATTGCCTTCTGGTTGGTCTCCTTGTCATTAGTCTCTTCCTACTCCAGTCCATCCTCCTCCAGTCAAAATGATGTTCTTAAAAGTACAGGTCTAGGGGTGGCCAGGTAGCACAGTGATAACAGCACTGGCTCCAGTGTCGGGATGACCTGGAGATCGAATCCTGGGCTCAGACACTTAGTACCCACCCAGAAACACCTGGCTGTGTAACCTTGAGCAAGTTACTTAACCCCAATTGCTTAGGGGCGGCCAGGTGGCTCAGCGAGTAAGAGCACCGGCTCCAGTGTCAGGATGACCTGGAGATCGAATCCGGGCTCAGATACTTATCACCACACCCAGAAATAACTGGCCGTGTAACCTTGAGCAAGTTATTTAACCCTGATTGCTTAAAAAAAAAAAAGTACAGGTCTAATCACGTAACCTCCTTACTCATTACTTACTTGTTACTCCAGTGGCTCCCTATCACCTAAAAGATCAAATATAAAATCTTCTGATTGGAATTCAAAGTCCTTCACAACCTGTACCCTCCCTCTTTTTCCAGTTTTTTACACCTTACTCCCTTTCATGTACACTGTGATCCAGTGACACTGGCCTTTTGGCTGCTCTTTACATATAACACTCTATGTTCCAACATAGTTTTTTCACAGGCTGTCCTTCATACCTAGATTACTTTGCCTTCTCATCCCTGCTCCCTGGCTTCCTTCAAATGACCTACTTCCTGCAAGGAACCTTTCCTACTCCCCCTTAATTTTAGTGCCTTCCCTCTGAAACTGCCCTCATTTATCCTGTCTGTATCTTCTTTATGCAGTTATTTGCTTTCGTGTTATTTTCTCCATTAGCCTATGAGCTTCTTGTGACCAGGGACTGTTTTTGGCTTTTCTTTGTATCCCCAGTATTTCATACAGTGCCTGGCTCTCAACAGAGGTTTCATACTGAATGACCCACTCTGTATAGAGCTGTATGTACTCAGTTATAGTCATAATGTTTCCCCATTAGAAAGGTGGCTCCTTGAGGGCACAGGCTGTTTTTGCTTTCTTTGTGTCCCCAGCAACTATCAGTGCATGGCAACAGTAGATAGTCAATAAATGCTTGTTCACTGAAGATGATCTTTTCTTGTTGTAAAGAGCAGGTTCCCTTCCGTAGTGGTGAAGAGGAAGTTAAAGACTCTTGAACTATGTTTTCTTTATCCGTAAAAGCAAAACTGCTACATAAAAAAGTGTAATGGGACATAAATGTAATGGAATGTTGCAGGAGGTGGAGGCGAAAGGTATACATACTGTAAAGGTGTTTCTTTGTCAGGCATGAATGGAAGCAATTGGTCTTCCAACAATGAAATTCTAGGACTTTGTAAAAAATGTGCATATTGTACTAAATGTTCCCTTATACGTTCTATATTCTATGCCTCACAATTAATGATTCTAAAGAATTCCATGAATTAGTTCAGAAGACCCAAAACGATCATATAACAGAATTCAATACATGAGAGTGATTTTAATAAAGATCTTAAACACAATTAATATTTTAAAAATAAAGAAAATTTATTTAAGGAAAAAAAAAAACCCATACCATTAAATGAACAAATCTGTAGTCTTGCCAGTAGATTATCTGAACATCATTGGTTACTAACAGTAGGGGGCAGCAAAAGGATCGTTACTGTTCCCAAGGGCATACTCTTCAAGAATGAAGACTAAAAAATGGATTAGTTACAAAACTAAGAAAAGTGATTAGGAATTTATAAACTACTCTTTAACAGAAGGCAGTCAATAGGAACAACCAAATTTAGATTTAACTAGATTAAAAAAAATATTTAAACTCACAAGAGAAAAGTGGCTAAAAAGCATAGAATGGGCTAAACTTCTTAAAAAGAAGGAAACTCAGAATTCTCACTTCACAGAATTTAAATCAAACAAGCTTAGCCAAATGCTGCCAACAGTCTATTTTCAATAGTAAGTGTATCAGATTAAAAATTCCACTGTTTGCTAATGCAAACATTCCATTTCTGTCTTACTATAAAAGAAAGTCCTCTGGGAGTCAGGGGACTTGGCTTTTCACACCAGTTCTGTAACTAACTAGCTCTGTGACCTTGAGAAAGTTAGTTTACTCTGGACAAATAATTCTGCATTTGCAAAATGAGACTAAATGATCTCTAAGATCCTCTTTCAGGTCTATGTGTTATTAAAGACTCCTTCAATTTAATATGCTGCACATAAGTTTCTTCAAGGTTTAATATTCTGTGTTCTCAAACTGTATGTTCTCCTATAGCTGTATATTCTACACTGTATATTCTCCTCCAGCTTTGATGTTCTATGAATCTAGTTGTAGGACATGCAACATCACCTACATGATTTACTTCTAATGGTGATCACTTAAATTTGAAGTTTTAATTACCAAAAAATAGCTATCTGCAAACAGTAATTCTCTAAGATATGGTTAAAATCCAAGTAGGCTAATAGAAAATACAGAGAATAGGGCACAATGCTAAAATTAAAATCTGGGTAAATACTCACATTCGAACAAAGAGCGACTGTTTGGCTGCAAGACCAGGAGATGAATACTTCTCAACCAAGGCCAAAGTGCTAAAGCCAAATTTATGAATGGGCTCATTGGAATCCAGGGGAGGGAAGTCTGTGTCAACCTCACCATCATCCTCAGCAATATGGAGACAATAAGCACTGACGTTGTCACTGGAAGGGAACAAATAGACATTAATAAGGCAGGGTAACTTAGGGAATGCAAATGAAGGCCTGAAAAACCTAGAAAGCAGACATGGAAAAATAAAAGGGTGTAAAAGTTATGCTTTTGAGCAGTAAGAACTAATTATTAGCCACAAATCCTGCTTTATTAAGGAGACAAAAATGCTGGCACTGAAAAGTAGAAAAAACTATGAAAACAGTTTTTAATTTATAGTATTTATATCTCTTAAAATTTTTTTAAACATCTATTCATTAAAACTTCTGAGTTCTAAATTCTTCCCTCACTCCGCTCCCCGACCTTGAAAAAGCAAGCAATTTGATATATTTTATAGATGTGAAGTCATGCAAAATATTATTTCCATATTACCCATGCTGCAAAAGAAAGCACAGGCCAAAACAACAAGAAAAAGAAAAAGAAAGAAGGTAGGAAAAGTATGCTTTGATTTACATTCAGACCCCATCAGTTTTATCTCTGGAAATGGATAGCATTTTCCTTTGTAAGTCCTTCAGAATTGTCTTAATCACTTGTATCACTTAGAATAACAGTACTTTATAGTACTTTATTCAGCTACTGAATGTGAAAATACTTCATGAAGGAACTAAGATAGAGAAAGCACAGCCCCTCCCTGCACTCCAGAAGCTTATGGCTCTAAGAAGAAAGATAAGACAAGTACAAGGTGGTTTATAACAAGTGCCATGTGAGCAGTAAAGACAGTAACAAAGTAACAATACTGATAGCTCATATTTCTGTAGCATTCTACAATTTACAGCATGAGTTATCACACGCATTTCACAAATGAGATCAAGACAAAAGTTAACTGATTTGCCCAAAGTCATGTGTCTAAGAAATGGCAGAGTACTCCGGTCCGGACCTGTGGAATCCCAAATGTAGTGTTATCTCATCTCACTAACAATAGTTACTTTTCTATGGTTTCACAGCGGTTTCCTGACAACACCCCAGGGATATAAAGAGTCTAAGTATGATTATTATCCTCTTCTTTTTGTTGTTCAGTCATTTCAGTTGTAACCAGCTCTTTGTAATCCCACTTGGGGTGTTCTTGGAAAGGATACTTAAGTGGTTTGCCATTTCCTTTTCCATCTCATTTTGCAGATAAGGAAACTGAAGCAAATGGGTTAAGTGACTTGTTCCAGATCACACAGCTATTAAATGGCTGAGACTGGATTTGAACTCAGATCTTCTTGACTTTGGGTCCACTGTTCTATCCACTGAGCCACTAGCCTATCTCCATCTTACAGAAAAGGAAACTGAGGCTCAGAAATGAAAAACAGATTACTCTCAGATCACTTGGAAAGTCAGTTCCAGAGCCAGGTTCCAATTTAGTTTTTCTGACTGAATCAAGAGTCCTTTGTACCAAGTGTGATGAACATCCTCAATATTCTTTCTATTACATTATTTTGCCTCAATGCATAGCACTGCTTGGTTAAAGACAAAGTTTAGATGATTCCCATTCCCTAACAGAGCTTATAGTATAATGGTAGAGATAACATACACACATGTAAGCACAATAACCATAATATATGAATATCAGATAGTACCAGAGAATAAGGGCAACAATTCAGGAAGGGAAATTGCTTCAGTCTAGGGTGAGCAAGGAAGAAATCATGGAATAATTATTATCAGAGCCAAAACTTGAGGGACAGGTTGGAAAATGGCAGGAATATTATGGGAATAGGGTATAGTACAGTTTGGCTAGAGCAATTAAGATTCACAAAGGGAAGTAATTTTTGATAAGGTAGGAAAAGCATAGATCATAGAAATTCTTTCTTTAAATTTTTACCCCAATTACATGTAAAAGCAATTACATTCCTTTCCCCCCAGATTTTGAGGTCCATTCCCTGCCCCATCATAGAGAAGGCAAGCAATCTGATAAAGGTTATACAAATGCAGTCATGCCAAACATATTCACCTACAAGTCATTTTGTGAAAGAAGACAAAGACCAAAAAAAAAAAAGTAAAGGAAAAATATGCTTTGATCTGTATGCAGATTTCATCAGTTCTTTCTCTGGAGATGTACAGTATTGTTCTTAGGCCATTTTATCGATAAGAATAGCTAAGTTATTTACACCTGATCATCATACAATATTGCTGTTTCACTTTGCATGAGTTCATATAAGTCTTTCCAGGTTTTTCTGAGAGCCTCTTGCTTGTCATTTCTCACAGCACAACAGAATTCCATTATAATCATATGCAACAAGTTGTTCAACTATTCCACAAGTGATAGACATCTCAATTTCCAATTCTTTGCCACCACTAAAACTACTGCAAAAGATATTTTTGTGCAAATAATCCTTTTCCTTTTTCTTTTTTAACTCTTTGGGACACAGACCTAGTAGTGGTATTGTACAGTCAAAGGGTATGGATGGTTTTATAGCCCTTTAGGCATGGTTTCAAATAGTTCTACATGCAGAGGTTCCCAAATTTATTTGGCCTACTGCCCCCTTTTCAAAATTAAAAAAATTTATATATATTACTCAGTGTCCCTCTGGAAATCTACTTTCTTTAACCCTTTAATGGTTTTGGGGAAATTTGTATAATTTCAAACTATTACCACCCCCCTAGATTGTTCCAGCACCCCCACAGGGGGGTGGTATCAGGTATCACCCATTTTGGGAACCTATGTAAATAATACTGAGTTGTTGAATCTGTATACAATTTCACCAACATTGCTTTAGGTATGTTAATTCTATCCCCTCCAACATTTGTCAATTTCCTTTTCATTCATATTAGCCAATCTGATAGCTGTGTTCAGAGCTGTTTTAATTCGCATTTCTCTAATCAATAGTGATTTGGAGCATTTTTTCATGATAGCTTTTATTACTTCACCTGAAAATGGCCTGTTCATATCCTTTGACCATTTATCAATTGAGGAATGGCTCTTACTCCTATAAATTTGACTCAGTTCTCTATATATCTGAGAAAGGAAGTCTTTATCAGAGAAGCTGCTATAAATTTTTTCCAATTATGGTTATTATGTATTTCCCTCCATCATATTTCCCCCATTCTTATCCTTTTCCCCTCCCTCTTTCTCTCTCTTCCCTCCTTTCATCCTATTTTCTTTTTTTTTTTCTTTTTGGAGGGGGAAAGTAGGGCAATTTGGGTTAAGTGACTTGCTCACAGTCACGTGGCTAGTAAGGGTTAAGTGTCTGAGGCCAGATTTGAACTCAGGTTCTCCTGACTCCAAGGCTGGTGCTCTATTTACTGCGCCACCTAGCCACCCCCATCCTATCCATTTTCAAAGTGTTTTGCTTCTAGCTTTTAGCTCCCTAATCTACCCTCCCTTCTATCAGCCACCCCTTCCCTCTCCTATCCCCTCCCACTCCTATTTTCTTGTATAAGAAGAGATCTCTACACACACTGAGTGTGTAAGTTAGTTCCTCTTTGCATCAATTGCAGTGAGAGTAAGGTTCATGCAGGCTGCCCCCCATACTTTCCCCATCTTCCCCTCCAATGTAAACGCTCTTCTGTGACTCTTTTACATCAGATAACTTATCTCATTCTACCTTTCCCTTTCCCGTTCTGTATTCCTAGAGCATTCTTCTTTCTCACTCCTTGATTTTACTATTTTGGCCAACCATCCCATCATATTCAACCCCCCCCCCCCATTCCCTGTCTGACGTACACTCTTTCTAAGTGTCCTAGTAATGAGAAAGTACCATTTTCCTAGGTAGGAACATAAACAATTTAACCTTATTGAAACCTTTATGATTTCTCTTTCCTTTTTATATTTCTCTTGAGTCTTATATTTGAAAGTAAAATTTTCATCAGGAATGTCTGAAAGTCCTCTATTTCAACAGTTGTCCATTTTTTTTCCCTGAAGGATTACAGTTTTGCGGGGTAGGTGTTTCTTGGTTATAATCCTAGTTCTTTTGCCCTCTGAAATACCACATTCTAAGTCCTTGGATTCTTTAATAGAGAACTTGCTAGATCTTGTGTTATCCTGACTGTGACTCTACAATCTGAATGGCTTTGTTTTTAACTGCTTACAATATTTTCTCCTTGACCTGGGAGCTCTGGAATTTGACTACAATATTCCTACAATATTCCCTTTTGGGCTCTATATTAGAGGTAATAAGTGGATTCTTTTAATTTCGATTTTACCCTCTGGTTCTAGAATCTCAGGGAAGTTTTCCTTCATAATTTCTTAATTATTTTCCTTGATAATTTTCTTAATTATCAAGCCTAGAGGAGTCTAGGTTCTTTTTTCTGATCATGGCTTTCAGGTATTTCAATGACTCTTAAATGATCTCCCTTGGATCTATTTTCCAGGTCATTTTCCCCCTATGAGATATTTAACATTTTCTTCTATTTCTTCATTCTTCTGATTCTGTTTTATTGTTTCCTGATGTCTCATAAAGTCATTAGCTTTCACATGTCCAATTCTAATTTTTAAGGAATTTTTTTTTCACTGAACTTTTGTACCTCCTTTCCCATGTGGCCAATTCCACTTTTTATGGAGTACTTTTCTTTGGTAAACTTATGTACCTCTTTTTCTATTTAGCCAATTCTGTTTTTGAAGGCATTCTTTTCTTCACCAGACTTTTGTGCCTCTTTTTCCATTTAGCATAGTCTGTTTTTTTTTTTTAAGGTGTCATTTTCTTCAGTATTTTTCTCTGCCTCCTTTACCAAGCTATTGACTCTTTTTTTTATTTTCTTGCATCACTCTCATTTGTCTTCCCAATTTTTCCACTAACCCTCTTATTTGATTTTTAAAATCCTTTTTGAGCTCCTCTGTAGCCGGAGGCCAATTCATATTTTTCTTTGAGGCTTTGGATTTAGGAATTTTGACTTTTTTGTCTTCTAATGAATTCATGTTTTGATTTCCCTTGTTACCACAGTAACTTTCTATAGCCAAGATCTCTTTCTGCGTTGGCTCATTTTTTCAGTCTTTTTTTTTTTTCTCCTAAACTTTTAACTCTATGCTAATATAGGGCTCTGCTTCTGGATGGGAGGGGGCACAGTTCCAAGCTTCAGGATTTTTGTACAACCATTTTCAGAGGTAATTCTGGAGATATGTAAGTTTTTGGTTCTTCCAAGGTGGTATGATCTAAGGAAAGATGTGTTTACTAGTTTGTGGACTGTGCTCTGTCTGATCTGTGAGCAACTACAATTACTTTTTCACACTAAAACTGTGACTAGGATCTCCATTCCCCTAGAGCCACAAGCTCTGGCATGCTAGTGTTCCTCCTCACCCTGTGACTGTGGCCCAGGACTGCCACTCAGATCCAAGAATGTGTAATGCAACAGAGTCCTTCCCCTGGTGACAGAAATGGGATCCCTGTAATCTCCTTATGACCAGTTGTCTGACCACTTACCATCTATGGGTTGAGAGGTCCAGAAATTGCCAGTGCCACCAGTGATTCAGTCACTCCTAAAACTTATTGCTGGCTTGCTGGGGCACGGCCTGCATTCCACTCTCACTGCAGTGCAACAGAGCTCTCCTGCCAACTTCTAAGTTGTCTTAGACTGGAAAATTGTTTCTCCTCATCCTTTTGTGGGTTTTGCCACTTCAAAATTTGTTTGGGGGATTTTTTTTTAAATTGAGAAGTTTAAATGAAATAATATTTATAAAGTGCAAAGCACATAATATACACTTAAGAAGTAAATGTGTTTCTCCACCCCCACCATCTAGACATCAGTCCAGTCATAAGTATTCAGTCATATTATGGTGACTAAAAATTTCAAACTTCTTAAAAAAAAAAATGTATCCCAAAGCAAAGCACCAAAAGTTCAGTCATCTGAGGGCAACCACAATGTATGTGGACGGACATTGACTATTCTATAGGGTCACTGTGCTAAACAGAGAAGAGTGCTCTCTTCTTACAAATGATGCTTTCCTATTATATGTATAATTTCCTTGAGAGGGGCAAGAAAGTGCCAAGGATAATCTGTGGATCAATGTGGAGGGCAAAAGTGTAAAAAAAGAGAAGTGGCTGCAAAGGTCCTACTGGGAGGCTTCATTCTGTTTTTCTCATTCTGCTACCTCTATTTTGACCCTTACACTTTGTAAGAGGCTATATCTTTGGCATCAGAAAGATGGCAGTGACCAGAAGGTAGGCAGGGAGCAGAAAATTGTGGGGAAGTCCTAGAGAGAAAATAAACCATGTGTTATTTAAATAATTAAGCTCAATAAGTGGCAATGATAACTTCTGGATGAAGAATTACAAGTTAAAGATAGAATACAGAGGATTATCCTCTAACCCATTATAGCATTGGGCCGTGTCTCTACTGGAAAGTCACTGCTCTGCCCACAGACACTGTAAATACTCTCAAGTGAGTGAGCTTTCATCACTTTGCCCTAGGACACTTTTTTTTTATTAATTAATTTATTTTAGTATTCAACTTCATTTCCACAAGATTTTGAGTTCCAAATTTTCTCCCCATCTCTCCCCTCTCCCACCCCAAGATGGCATGCATTCTCATTACCCCTTCCCCCAGTCTGCCCTCCCATCTATTACCGCCCCCCATCTACCTCCCCCTCACTTTCTCATAGGTCAAGATCAATTTCTATACCCTATTGCCTGTACATCTTATTTCCCAGTTGCACATAAAAACAATTTTTAACATCTGTCTTTAAAACTTTTGAGTTACAAATTCTTTCCCTTCTTCCCTCCCCACCCACCCTCACTGAGAAGGCAAGCAATTCAATATAGGTTATACATGTGTAGTTATGCAAAACACTTCCATAATAGTCATGTTGTGAGAGACTAACTGTATTAACTCCATTCTATCCCTTCCCCCATTTATTCTACTTTCTCCTTTCATCCTGTCCATTTTCAAAAGTGTATGCTTCTGACTATCCCCTCCCCCAATCTGCCCTCCCTTCTATCATCTCCCCCTTCCCCCTACTTTCCCATTGGGTAAGATACCCCACTGAGTGTGTATGTTATACCCTCTTTAAGCCAAATCTTAGGAGAGTAAGGTTCGCTCATTCCTCTAGCCTCCCCCCTCTTCCCCTCCATTGTAAAAGCTTTTTCTTGCCCCTTTTATGTGACATAATTAACCCCATTCTATCTCTCCCTTTCTCTTTTTCCCAATGTATTCCTCTCTCATCCTTTAATTTGATTTTTTAGATATTATTCCTTCATATTCAACTCACCCTGTACCCTCTATCTCTATCTATCTCTATATTCCCTCCAACTACCCTAATACTGAGAAAGGTCTCACGAGTTACAAATATCATCTTTCCATGCAGGAATGTAAACAGTTCAACTTTAATAAATCCCTTATGATTTCTCTTTCTTGTTAACTTTTCCATGCTTCTCTTTATTCTTGTATTTCAAAGTCAAATTTTCTATTCAGCTTTGGTCTTTTCATCAAGAATACTTGAAAGTCCTCTATTTCATTGAATAATCAGTTTTTCCCTTGAAGAATTATACTCAGTTTTGCTGGATAGGTGATTCTTGGTTTTAATCCTAGCTTCTCTGACCTCTGGAATATCATATTCCAAGCCCTTTGATCCCTTAATGTAGAAACTGCTAGATCTTGTGTTATCCTGTCTGTAATTTACACCATACTTGAATTGTTTCTTTCTGGCTGCTTGTAATATTTTTTCCTTGACCTGGGAACTCTACAATTTGGCTACTATATTCCTAGGAGTTTTCCTTTTAGAATCTCTTTCAAGAGGCAACTGGTGGCTTCTTCCAATTTCTATTTTACCCTTTGGTTCTAGAATATCAAAGCAGTTTTCCTTGATAACTTCTTGAAAGATGAGTTCTTCAGTTAGTCATGGCTTTCAGGTAATACAATAATTTTTAAATTATCTCTCCTGGATCTATTTTCCAAGTTAGTGGTTTTTCCAATGAGGTATTTCACATTATCTTCTATTTTTTTTTATTCTTTGGTTCTGTTTGATTTCTCATAAACTCATTAACTTCCATTTGATCCATTTTAATTTTTAAGGAATTATTTTCTTCAGTGAGTTTTTGGATGTCCATTTCCATTTGTACAATTCTGCTTTTTAAGGCATTCTCCTCATTGGATTTTTAAAACTCTTTTGACTTTTGGGTTAGTCTATTTTTTAAGGTGTTATTTTCTTCAGTCTTTTTTAGGTCTCCTTTAGCAAGCTGTTGACCATTTTTCATGATATTCTTGTATTATTCTCATTTCTCTTTCCAATTTTTCCTATACTTCTCTTACTTGATTTTCAAAATCCTTTTTGAGCTCTTCCATGGCCTGAGACCAATTCATATTTTTTCTTGGAGGTTTTTTATGTAGGAGCTTTGACTTTCTTATCTTCTTATCGTTGTATGTTTTGATCTTCTTTATCATCAAAGTAAAATTCTGTAGTCTGAAATTTTTAATGCTGTTTTCTCATTTTCCCAGTTAAATACTTCACTTTCTCTTTGCCAAGGGAGGACTCAGCTTGCAGTGGGGGTGGGGGTGGGTGTATTGTCCCAAGCGTTAGGGGTTTTGTGCAGTTGTTTTCAGAGATGCTTCTAGGGACCTGTTAATCTTCAGTTCTTCCAAGTTGGTACATTCAAAGGACAGTTGTTTACTCCTCTTCTGACCTGCGCTCTGGTCTGTAAGTGACCCCAAGCACTCTTTTCTGCCATGGAACTATGAGGAGGGTTCCCTCTCTACCGCAGCCAAAGGACCACCACCCAGGATTATGAACTAGATCCAAGCAGAGAAAAGCAAGAGAATCCTACCTCAACACCAACAAAGAGATCCCTGCAATTCCTCTCTGATCAGCCACTTGATTCCCCCATCATCTTGTGGGCCCAGAGTTCTGGAAGCAGCCACTACTGATGCTACCAACACTGCCAGCTCCACTGCCCTGGGGTTGGACCATGCTCTTCTCTCACCCACTGACCTTCTATCTTATCTTTGGCACCTGCAGGTTGAGAAGTCTGAAAACCACCACAGCTACCAATGATTCAGTTTACTGAGACCTTCCCTGGCTCCCTCTATGCCAGTGCAGCCCACGCTAGACTGCACTCTGCTCCCAGCCTGGTTCAATGAACCCTGTCAACCTTCTAGGCTGTGTTGGGCTGGAAATTTGTTTCACTCCATCATTTTGTGGGTTCTGCAGCTCTAGAAAGTCCCCACATTTACTCTGCCATCTTGTTAAATTAAAAGCTCCTTGAAGGCAAGCAGTCTTTTTTGGTTCTGTATCCCTGGTGCTTAGCTAAGTGACTGATACATAGTAAGTACTCAATAAATGTTTATTGCCTTTTTAAAATTAATTTCCTTTGTTATAAGATGAAAAAGCAAGATACTTTCTGGCCTCATGGAGTCTGCAATCTAATGGGGAAGATAAGACATGCATAAATAAGTATATCACACAAAGTTGATTTGGTATGCACAAAGGAAAGGTTTCTAGACAAAATGTCATAAAAAATTTGAGGAGAAAAAGATCACTTTAAACAACTAAATTAAGAATGTTACATGAAACAGATCACTGTAGCTGTCTTGAAATGAGAAGATTCCAATAGGTGGAACTATGCTGGACATTTTTTCCATGCCATATAAACATTCAGAGATATATACAAGAAGGTAGCATGAGATTAGCAAACTATTAGTGGTCCAGTTTTGCTGGAACAGAATATGTGAAAGGAAGGAGCACACAATAAAGCTGGAGGAGTAGGCTGAAGTCTGACTGTGAAAAGTTTTAAATGCCAGACTAAGAAATGTAGACTTTATCCTACAATAAAAAAATAGTCAATGATGGTATTTTTTAAAAGGGTGGTGTAGTTAGTCTCTTGCATTAGGAAGATTATTTTGGCAACTGTGTGAAGGATGGATTAGAGAGAGGAAACAATGGGAGTATATTCATTACCACAGAGGAAGACTCATTAGAGCTTAGTGACCAGATGTTGTGGTTAAGGTAGCAGTACTAAAGCTGAATAGGAATAGAGGGACAGCAGCTATAAATCAAAGTTAAAACACACGGCAGGCATGTTTTTATACCAACATAATGTTAGGTTTCTTTTTTCTCTAGTAAAGAACTGGGTATAGTCCTAATACCAAGGGTTTGAAATAAACAAATCTTACTCATAACACACATACATGTGTATATATACATGTATGTACATATACATTATGTCTATGTGTGTATATGTATACTTCTTCCACTTAAGTCTTCCATTGCATTTTTGTGGCTGGAAGGTAATCCTGAGTCTCTTGAAGAGACCCAGCAGAGGTCTTAAAGCAAAAGCTAAAATGACCACTTACTGGGGATGTTATAGAGGGGATTCTTGTTCTAGTATGATTGAACTAAATGACCTCTGAGGTCCCTTCCAATACAGGTTCTGGTACTCAAACTGCATACTCTGGTAGATACCATACCAAGCTGGCAAACCTTTAAGTAGTGGCCCAATAAAGGACTGTGTCAGGTCTCATCACCAGAGGGTTTGGCAATGAAGATCCAATTTTTGGTCATAGCAACTCATTAAAAAGTCTAAGGCATGGAGAAGATAGAAACGGCCTAAGCTGATCAGATACTTAAAACTGATGAAAACATAGGTCTTCTTAAGTATTCAAGTAACAAATGGACAACTGCAACAACCCCAAATTTGAAAAAGATGGCAACTCAAGTAAAGTAACAGGGAGGCTGGCAGACCACATGGAGTGGTTAGAAAAAGCTGACATACTTACATGAAATGCAATAAACACATGGTTTATAATTGTTGAATGACCTGAACTGCAAAAATAGTTTGAGTCAGGAGATCCAGGTCTGAATCCCCACTCTGACATTCATGAGCTTTGTGATCCTGAACAAGTCCCATCATATATATATATATACTGACATTTTATTTGCACCTATCATGGGATGGACCAAGTTCTGCTGGGTGATCTGTTCACTGGACACTTCTAGAGAAGCACACAAACATCCTTAGAACTGGGCTACAGTCTGCCAGGTTCTGTTCTCTATAGTTCACGAGGTGGTGGGAGGAGAAGAGAAGGACAGTAAAAATGTAAGTCACAGGTAAGATGGGACCATGAGAAGGAGGTGAGAGAAAGGGAAGAAGAACAGGGAAAACAACAACTAGCATTTGTTTAATGTTTTTATATCTCATTTGATCCTCACAACAACTTTCTAGGATAAATGGTATTCCTGTTTTATAGATAAGGAAACTAACAGAAAAATATAAGTCTGGGGCTCAGGATTTAAAATTTATTAAGTAGCAGGGGGTGGAAACTGAATACAAGCAAGTCTAATGTGCTCAAAATCCACAAAACACTATGGACCCCTCATTTCTCTGAATCAGGTCCACAAGTAACCAGATAATATGACTTCAAGGGGCCATGAAACCTCAGAAGATTGATATACACGTGGAAAAGTAAAGCCCTTATATTTTACCACAGGAAGAACTACATTAAGACATTATAGACCTACAGGAAGTTAATACCCTTCTAAGACTACTGTTCTTACAGTAATCAACAGGGGTCTTTGGCAGAATTTGAGCCAAGGTATGAAAGATTCCCAACCCATGGTTGACAAGTTGATCTTCAAGGCAAACTTAGATTGATTGAGGACTTGAAGCCAATATACATCTCCTCCTCCCTTAGCTTTCAGATATACTGATAAAGTACTTCCCAGCTACCCCCCCAACTACCTAAGTTTTCTCTTCATTTTACACAATTATATTAATGATAGTATGAAATTAAAACAAATGGGGGGAGGGATGCTCTGAAATCAGTTACATTTTGATGGCTGAACAAGTACTGGCTGAAACACAATATATATGAGATAGATGTGGCTAGAAAGTAACTCATGAAAAAGCTCTAGGGGTTTTAGTGAACTTTAAGTTAAAATGAATGTGATGATGCTATCACAGAAGCAAAATTCAATCATGTTGCATTAATACAAGTGAGCAAAGTACCTAGAAGGGGTTAAGTGAAGCTCTAAGTGATCTCTGCCCTGGGAAAAAAAAAAGCCCACTGGAATACTGTTTCTGGTGCTGGGTGCCACACTATAGGAGACAATTGAGAAAATGGAGCATGTTCAGAGAAAGGAAACTAGGATATATGTCAGGTGACTGGGCGGGGGGGAGGGGGAGGAGTGTTTAGCCTGGAGAAGAGAAGACTTCGGAAGGATGCCCTCACTATATTTTAAGTAACTAAGAAGTTGTCACATGGAAGAGGGATTCAACTATCTCTCCTTAGCTCCAGAGGTTAGAACTAAGCATAGTGAGAAGTTGTAGGGAGTCAAATTTTATCATAAGGAAAATCTTCTAAAAATAAAAGTATATTTAAGTGGACTTAACGGTTGAGTCGAATAGTGAGTTAGTCTAAAGTTGAATGGGCTATGTCCAGAAATGGTGAGTTCCTTATCACATCTACAGGGTCTTCTACCACTGTATGACCTTAAAAATTCTCTGGGTTTCTGTTTCTTCATTTGTAAAATAAAGATGTTGGATCAGATGATCTATAACTCATTACAGTTCTGACTACTGTGATCATATGATTTCCCAAAGTGTAATGGCTTCCCTTAGGAAATAATAATAGGTCAAAGATTTTTTGTTTTCCTGGTGTGGGTACTTCTTCTACTGACAGAGACTGAAAAAAGTCTCCTTTGTGACTTAGAAGAAGGGTTTTGGCAGTCAGTGGGGGGCAAAAAGCTCACCACCCTCCTGCCAACTGATGACAAACCCCTTTGAACTTAGAAAGCCTGGCATTCAGGCAAGAGAAAGAAATTCCACTTAACTCCTTCTAGCTTGGCAGAACCTCCCCTAGTAACACTGATAATATTAGAAAACATATACAGTGTCTTACCATTTCCAAGAAATTTTACACACATCCTTTGATTCTCATAATAAGCCTGTTGAGGTAGGTTGCTAGGATTACAGACTTGCTTACAAACACATCTAGTGTCTAAGGAAGAATTTGATATCAGGTCTTCTTAACTAAAAATTCATCACGTTATCCACTAAGCTACCTAGCTGTCCCTTAGAGCTTGTGTTCTACTGCTGTAGCTCTCAAGAACCTAGGGTCAACTCTATGCCCTTGAATAGGTATCAGAAGATTTTAGCAGAATAATAAAAACTATAAATCACATTTCTATAAGTACATTCAGTTTTACAAATATGTTCCTACAATAGCTCTATGAAATAGTAAGAGAGATTTTAAGAGGATATTGGCTAAGTACTTGTCAGGAGACAGGATCAAGTTTCTACTGGGGGACTGGGCTACAGAACCTATGAAGTTCATTCAAGCTCTAAGAATCTGGGATTCAACAGTCGCAGAGAAAACTCTGTTACTTATATTACTAAAGTTCAAATTTACAATGTCAATCAGTCAATAAACATTTATTAAGTGACTACTACACACCTGGCACTGTGCTAATCACTGGAGATACAAAAGAGACAAGATAGTCCTGGACCTCAGGAAACTCACAATCTAATGGGGGAGACAACAAGAAATCAAATATATACAGGCTAAGTAAGAAATAATTAAGAGATAGAAGACACTGGAATTAAAACGGGCTGGAAATGACTTCCTGGAGAAGATGGGATTTTAGCTGGACCTTGAAGGAAGCCAGAGAAGGTAGTGGGCAAAGATTAGAAGGAAGAACATTCCAGGTATTAGGGACAGCCAGATTATCAAGAGATAAATTATCTTGTTAATGGAACAGCAAGAAGGCCATTGTCAATGGATAGATGAGTATAAGGCAGGGAGCAAGGTATAACAAGACTGGAAAGGTAGAAGGGGGTGAGGTTATGAAGGATTTTGAAGGCCAAACAGATCCTGGAGGCTATAGGGAGCAAATGGAATCAGGGGTAGGGGGGAGGTAACATGATCAGACCCTGTACCTTAGGAAAATCCTTTCAATGGTTGAGGAGAGTGGGGAGACATTTGAAGCAAGCAGACCCACCAGCAGGCTACTGCAACACTCCAGACAAAAGTGATAGGTGCTTACATCAGAGTGGTGGCAGTGTCAAAGGAGAGAAGGGAGCAAATTCAAGAGAAATCAAAAAGCCTCAGCAACAGATTAGATATGGGGGGGGGGGGAGGGAGAGAAGGGGGCAAAGAGATAATGAGGAATCGAAGATGACACTTAGGTTTTGGGCCCAAGGGACTGGGAGGATGATGTTACTCTTTATAGTAACAGGGAAATTGCAGGGGTAGGAGGAAGGGAATTTAGGGGAAAAGATAATGACTTATGTTTTGGACATATTGAGCTTAAAATGTCTGCTGGATATCCAGTTCAAGAAGTCTGAAAGGCAGTTTAGATACATGAGAATGGAGTTCAGTAGAAAGATTGAGGTAGGTAGGATGGATAGATTTGAGAATCATCAGCAAAGAGATGGCAATTACAATCCATAAGTTAATGAAATCACCATCTATACTGGTATAGAGAGAAAAGAGAAGAGGGCTCAGGATGGAATCCCGTGTGACACCTATGGTTAGAGGGTGTGATCTGAATGAGGATACAGAGAAGAAGACTGAGAGGAAGTGATGAGATAGGTAGGAGAATGAGGAGAGAGCTGTTTTGTTATAATATTGTTTGTTATGGCAAATCGGCCAGCATTCAATCTAGTTTCCAAAGCATGGAGTATTTTCTAAATATTTGAAAGACAGTATGTTTCTAAACTATGCAGTTTAAATTTGGAGTTTTAATTACATGATTGATGCTTAAATTAATTAATTGCAAAGTGTATGCTAATTGTTTAATTGGTTGCTTGATCTATATAGATCATTTTTTGAATTAAATGAGTTGATTTACAAAGTTTATTGATTGGATGTGACAATGAATTATTTCGCTGACTACCTGATTTGCAATTTTCCCAATTAATTTGCAAACCTTTTAGTTGCAACTGTGCTTATTGAAAGAACCTACTTCAGGTGATCTATACTGAGACTGTCATGACTAAGAAATATTTATTATATAAAACAGGTAATAATTACATATTAATATTAATGTAAACTATAAATGTGCTAAATGGATAGCTAACAAGGAAGTAATCCAGCTGTTTGTCATTGTAAATTTTATAAATTCTGCACTGCTGCAAGTGAGTTGTAAGGTTTTTCTAAATGGTATCCAAAACATGGTAGTGTTTAGCAACAATGGAAGGTGCTGCTTTCTAATATCTTCTGTCTAATCTTTTCAGTGATTTCCCATGAAAAGGAGGTAATCCTGGATTCTCACAAAACACAAGATCTGGTAGGTTCTTATTCCCAGAAAATCTTAAAAAGAGGGACTGATCAAAAGACTAGGTCTACTGTTCAAGGACTAGTATAGCTAAGAGCAAAGAGGGTCATTAACAGAATGGTAGTTAAAAAATGAATTAAAAAAAGACTGGCAGCACCAAGTCATGAAAACTGTTTACATCAAAGTATGGAGGAACTGTCATCTGCATTGGCACAGGAAACAACTATAGTAATGGTAGATGGCAGACCTTTGGAAGTAATTGAATGTCATCACTGTGTAGCAAAATTCATATCTCTTATGTTGTTCTATTGTATCCTGCTTTATAGCTTTCATATTATTGAACAATAATGCCCATTACAATTTAAGACAGATTTTAACTGTTACAAATTTTTCCCCTTAAATGAAGGCTAAATTTGCCTCTGCAATTTCTACCAGTTGCTCTTACTTCTACTTCCTGATCCCCTCAGCTCTTCAAAAATGTGAAGAGTTAAGTCCCTCACCTAAACACCCCATTTTTCTTCGACTCACATGCACATGGCAAGATCTTAAGGTTCTTCTCCATTCTGCTCCTATTCTTCTGGTTGCACTCCCATTTACTAATGTCCTTTCTCAAATGGGGTACCCGGGATTGAACATAATACTTCCTTTTGGTCAAGTACAAAGGAATAGCACCTACCTCATCCTGGATACTTTACTTAATACTACACTTGCAGTCCAATGAAACTCCCAGAACTTTGTTAGACCATGTGCTATCAGGTCGCATTTCCTTCTAATTTCATACCTGTGAAGGTGATTTTTGAAATCCAAGTCTTAAGAATTTATCTCTCTCCCAAGGTCTAATGTTGTACACTGATGAAAACTTTTTGTACCTTGACTCTGATATACAGAAAGTTAGCTATCTCTCCTGGATATGTCATCTGCATACCTGATTAGCAAGCTATTTACCCCTCCATTAAAACCACAGATTAAAAAACAAAAAGAGAAATAGCCCAAGGGCAGATACCTGAAGTACTCCCCTAAAGACTAAATTCCAAGGTGACTGGAATGACAGTAGACATTAATTTTGAAGATTGATTGTCTAAAATTGAAGTCAACTCTTCAAGAAACATAGATTTAAAAATCTTATTGTTATGGCTCTTTTTAAAAAAATCCATCATCATCATACTTGACGATATCTTGTCTCTCCCATACTCAGGCAAGTTATCCCTTGTAACAAAGCTTTTAAAAGAAGGTAAAGGGGTGGCTAGGTGGTGCAGAGAATACAGCATCGGCCCTGGAATCAGAAGGACCCGAGTTCAAATGTGACCTCACACACTTAACACAAAAAACTAGCCGTGTGACCTTGGGCAAGTCACTTAACCCCAAATGCTCTACTCTCCCTCCTCAAAAAAAAAAAGGGCAAAAAAGAAAGGAAAAAAGCAGTCAATCCACCAATACATCAACCGAGTCTGACAATACAACTGTTAATTCTCCTTGGAGTAGATTCCTAGAGTAGCATCTCAAGGTTGGAGGTTCTCTCCTAGACCTTCTCATGGAGTTCTTCCACACACTATATTTTCAGGTTTATCAAACACTAGATTTATTGAGTTTCATTTGTCCTATTCTTCCTTTTCTAATTCTGATCTACTTTTCTATTTTTAACCAGTGTTGAATACTACTGAAGATTAAAAACATCTACATTTTGCTGTTTCCTGAAATACCATGTCATTTCAGTTCCTTAACCTCCTCACCTTCTATCACCTACTCTTTTATACCACCACAAGTATACACATTTAGCACTCTTCATCTCACCATTCTCTTTAAGTGCCCCACATTTCCAAGATTAGCAATTCAGAAATTCCTTTATCTGATTATAACCTCTTATTATTCCCTCTTACTATATGTCTCACTCCCCCTAAACCTTTGTCCTCATTGAGACCTCTAGTCCCTCCACTCCTTAGTTCTCAAACCCTAGACCAGTTTTGTTCTGACTGTACTTTCCTCTTGACCCTATAGTTAACCAGTTCAATTTTATACTCTCTTTTTTGAATCCCTGGCCCTCTAATTACTACTCAAGTTAAAAAAACCAAACCGCAGATTACTCCCCCAGGGAAGTTAGGTGGAACAGTGAATAAAGCAGTAGGACTGGAGTCAGGAAGATCCAAATTCAAATGTGGCCTCAGATTTGAGGCCTACTAGCTGTATGACCCTAGGTATGTCATGTAACTGTTTACCTCAGTTTCCTCATCTATAAAATGAGCTAGAAAAGGAAATGGCAAAACACTTTAGTATCTTTGCCAAGAAAACCCCAATAGGGGTCACAAAGAGTCAGACAAAACAGAAAATGACTGAACAACAAGATTACTCCCATCATCTGCCTCCTCTGCTCCTAACTCATGTAATGCTCAACAATATTAGAGGAAGTTTATTCAACTATGTTGACTAAATTCATTAAAAACTGGTGTTATCGAGGGGTGGCCAGGTAGCACAGCGAGTGGGAGCACCGGCTCCAGTGTTGAGAAGACCTGGAGATCGAATCCCGGGCTCAGACACTTAGCACCCACCCAGAAACACCTGGCCATGTAACCTTGAGCAAGTTACTTAACCCCAATTGCTTAGGGGTAGCCAGGTGGCTCAGCGAGTAAGAGCACCGGCTCCAGTGTTGGGATCGACCTGGAGATCGAATCCCGGGCTCCGACACTCAGCACCACACCCAGAAATAACTGGCTGTGTAACCTTGAGCAAGTTACTTAACCCCAATTGCTTAAAAAAAAAATTAAAACTGGTGTTATCTATTTCAACTACTTCAACTAAACCTTTTATTTCCTTCCCTCTTAAGCAATTTTTTTTTTTACTGTATTCCCCAGAGCAGGTGTTCCAAAGCTTTTCTCCTCAAACCTCCCACACCACTCTCTTTCCCCAAACCTCTCAGCAGAGGCCCTCACCCCATACTTTAACTGAGAAAAGTGAGGTCATTTTCCCTGGGCTCCTTTCTCCTATAATTTATATTTCCAAACTCCAGACATTCCCTACTCTCCTGCTAAGTTAAGCTAGTCCTCAGAAGACAATCACAAGGTTTGTTACTAGACCCACACTCAAAGACTTGATACAATTTGCCAGAGTTCAAGGTCTACTGAGTAGCATTGCATAATGGACAGAGGAGGGCCCTGAAAGTCAGGAAGACTTGAGTTCAAGTGTTTCCTATGAAACATAAGAGCTGAATTACTTTGGGCAAGTCATTTAACCTTTCAGTGTCCCAGCCATCTCTCTAACACTACTATCTTCTGAAAAATTGATGATTTCTTTTGGTAAAGGGATCTTCTTCACTCAGAGCTCCCTAAACAAATGGAATCATAACTCCAAGGCAAGGAGAAAAAACCAACACCAAAGTGCCAAACACTAACCCTTGCACACAGTCCATATTACAATGAAGAATCAAAGGAAGAGCTAATTAAGCAGATGATTGCATTAATGACATTTACAAATCTATTAATCTATGGGAGAGAAAATTGCAGTAACAACTTAAAGGAGGGAATATATAGTCAAAACGTACAACAGTATCTATAGTACTCACACAGCATAGACAATGTAGTGAAGACTAAGTAGTTTAAGAGGAAGGTAGATATAACTGACAGAGTTTACCTACTGAAGGCAGAAATTATTTATTTAGTACTGTGTATATCCATACAAGGGAAGTCTATGTCACTGAGGTTTCTAGGGCTAATGATGCACCTGCTACCAGCAGGCATAAAACCAAATGTTTCTATTTCAAAAGGCATTTTGTTTTATTTGAATTTGAAAATTCTAAACCAAATACACTGAACAAAAGATCTAACATGTGAAATTTAAATGATGCACAAATTCATCCCATAGGAAAGCCTTAAAGAACTGCAAAGATCCATTATAACTGCAATTCATATTTTTATAGTACTTTATAAGGTATAATCTTTTACAAAGACCCTTTGAGGTAGAAGTTTTTCACATAACCCAAGATCTTAGACTTTCCTGTGTAGGGTGGTAAAATAGCTATCTATTTCTAAATCTCAGAGAGAAAGCTGACTGAAAATACTAAAATGTGCATACTTATATGGAGAATTAGTAAGGAAGAAAATGACAAAATTTCCATAATATTCTGATTTGGGAAAATGATTTTGTGTCTAAATCAGTGATAATGGACATAATAAAAGACAGCTCTGTCACAATGTACTCACAATGAATCAAGGCTATTTTAGGTCCCTCAAGAATCTACTGTATTTCGTTGATATTCCCTGAACTGACACATATCACAACCCCTCCATACCTTAGGAGATAGTCTTCATGAGTTTCTGGGGGCCAAAGAAATGTATTCCATGTTGGCTATCTTCAGATGACAAGCTTCTCTACACTTAGGAGGGGCTTCAGAAGGTACAAAATGTCTAATGCTAGAAAACCACAAAAACCTTCCCAGACTGATGTATGCTCTGACAGACCTTGGACCTTTGATAGCATATCCTTCAAGAACCTAGAGTCTTCTATAGCCAAGATAAAGAACCAAGGAACACTGTATAAAATGAGATACTCTAGTTACTAACAGAAAAACAAATTTTAAAAAGTACCCTAAGCCCAAGGGAATAGAAAAATAGATTGTGGAATGTAAAAGATGGATGGGATTGTAGAATAATGAATGATAGAACACATAACAAAATCCTACAAATGAAAAAGAGCTTAGCACCTCCTCATTTAATAGAAGTGAAAACTAAAATCCAGAGGGGAATTCATTTGCCTATGTTAAGAAAGAGTCAATGGTATAGTTGGAAATGTAATCGTGGTCTTCCAATTCACAGGCCAGTGTTCCTTTTATACTACAGCAAGTTGCAATGGTTGCTTCATGACATTTTATAATCAAGAGCTAGTCTAGCTGTTCTAAACTGTCGGAAGTCTCAGATAGTATGCATATTTCAGAGTTAGCTAATATAAATCTACATATGGAGATTCAAGCACATGAAGAGAAACCCCCAAAATTTCTACCAAATGTAATCTGACATGTTCAATTCACATGCTGATGAAAATGAACACTTACTAGGAAGAAAACGAAAATCACTTAAACATGGCCATCAGAAGGTCTGATTTGTTATTGTGTCTTTCCAAATTAAAAATAAAAGAACAAATGGTTCTGCAGTGTTTAGGCTCCTGGTGTTTTGTTTAACAGTGTTTATTTGAAACCAGAGTCAATAGTCATTGTGTACAAGTCACTAGTTAGCAACCAAAAGGTCCAATGGATTATGGCTCTGAAGTTCATGCGTAAGAGGCAAGAAATGGGGCTGGATAAAACTGTCAAGATTTCCTTTTTTCAAGAAAAAAAACCCTCCACAAAATGGAAAGCTAAAATGGATATAATTTGCATAATCAGCACTGTCAACCTCCAGCTAAATCACTCAGGAATGGGCAGTCTACTCTTTATGGTAAAGAACCTGCTGAGAAATGATAAAACACTCACATTCTTTCAATGATAAGAATGGCTAAACTGTGTTCTTTTGTGCAATAGGCACACTTCACTGCAAGTCAAGAGGACCTGAGTCTGATTTCTGGCTTTGTCATTCATTAGCTACATACGGATGAACAAATAAAAGTAACTTTCCTTCTTTCACACCCATTTGCTTATCTGTAAAAGAGGAACATTAATATTTGCAACATATTCCAAAGTGCACCTTCCCCCAGAGATTGCCCAGAGTTCTCAAAGGCTATGTTAGGGGAACAGGAGCTCTGGTAGATTCTATTTATGTAGAAAGGAGTTTTAGTATAAATCCAATAAAAGATTTTGTGTCTCTGGAGTGAGGACTAGTCTAAGTACAGGTATGTATATTACCAGAATACTGGCCATTAAAGGACAAATTGTTTGCACCACAGCACCTCTTGATGACAATTTACTAAAGGACTAGGGGGGCACATAGGGAATATTCACACTGATGAAACGGTAGATATTTTGAAGTGTTAAAGAAGAGCTACTCCATCTCACATGGCAGCTGTAAGGAAAATACTTAGCAAACTATGAAGTGCTTTAGAAATGGGAACCGTTATTTGAAACAATCAGGATTTTATGAGTGTACAAGCTTTAATACTGATACACATCACATAACCTCTCTACTTAGCCACTAAAATTCTCATGCATGTCTTCCTATAAATCCTCCATAAAAGTGGGCCTGGGTCCAAATCCTAACTCTATCTCAAAAATGAGACAGGATAATCTCTACTCCATACAAATTTATTTTATATGAAGCCCAAATTTAAGAAACTGATGAAACATCACACGTTCACTCTATAGACCAGCAGAATAAAACTGTAGGGATTCCAGATGACCCTCCTGTTCTTGCTTCCACCACTAACCAGGACTTCTCAATCACCTTTGCTATAATGATTACAGCTAAATTCTCACTACTGGTTAATGCTGATACCTAGTAAGGCTCAGTACTATATGGATACAGAAGCAACCTTTATCCATTGAATTAGTTGTCAGTGAAGCAATGAATCATTAGGCAAGGAATAGGACAAAGACATAACTAACTTCTTGATTCTTGTTAAGAGATGATATGATATGATATGACATGAGAGTGGAGAAAGAACTGATCAGACGAGAAATCAAGAGATATGAATTCTTGTCCTAGCTCTACCTCACACTCTTAGGAAAGTAACTTTACCATGAAAATGTTTAGCTTCTTCATCTGTAAAATGAGGTACTTGGAGTAGATAACCTCTAACATGGCCTTTTCCTAACATCCTGTTAATCTGTTGTCTAGTAACTACAGTGGATTAATGGATCCTATGGCTTAGAACAAGAGGATATCTCAAAGGGCATTGAGTCCAAACTCCTCTTTCAAGAGATGAGCAAAACAAGGCCAAGAGAAGTCAAGTGATTGCTCAACTAGGGCGCCAGTCTCTCATGGGGAAAGCCTTTCAGGCAGAGATAGCTTGATCTAATCAGTCACCTGCATTTTCACATCCTCGTTTCTCTCTCTCTGTCTCTCTTGTCTTTGTCTCTCTCTGTCTCTCTGTCTCACACACACACACACACACATACACACACACACACACACACACACACACACACACACACACACACACAGAACTTCTCTTCTCCTGAGGCAACTGTTCCTCACACTTCTGGTTCATTCTTCCAGGCCCCCTGAATTACTAAGAGCTGCTATGTGGAGGCAGTGGAGAGCAGGGGGATATAAGGTAGAAAAAAAAAATTAGATATGTTGTCAGATGAGATGTTGGATGTAAAGTACTCTGCAAAATATGAAATTCTATATATATATTAACTTCTATAATCATTGCCTTCATTGTCATCACCATTGCTAGATAGATAAAAAACATGCTCTAATTCATTCTGCCTGTTTCCCTTTCCCACAGAGTATACAGTACTTTTATCTATTAAAATCCATTTCAGTGGAAGAATATGGCTACTCATATACTAAAGCAAGATATTTTGGTTGCATTTACAAAAAACTGGTATCAAATTAAAAAGAAAATCTACTTACTATCAAAATTCTATACCCTCTCCTAACTGTAGCTCTTTAAACACAAGGACCAAACATGCAATAGGGTATCTTAGTTGCCCACAATCTTAAATAATTCAAAAAAAGAGTTTTTTACTAAGGCAGTGATTCTGTGAATTATACTGTTACACAGAGATGAAAAAAAAATAGTGGATGGGGTATTGAAGGATAGACAATCTACAAATCAGCTACATGATCTCATGCAGGTTATTTCCCTTCTCTGAAGATGTTCTCTATAGTCCCTTAGAGGTCTAACATTTTATCTCCTAATATATGATGTTTTAAAGTACCTTCTAGGGAGGAAAGGAAGGAGAGAAGGAGGGAGTGAGGAATTTATTAAGCACTTACCCTGTGCCAGGCAATGTGCTAGGAACTTTACAAATATCATCTAATTTGATCTTCACAACAACCCTGAATGGTAAGTGCTATTTTTATCCCCAATTTACATTTGGGGAAACTGATGCATACAGGTTAAATGACTTGTCCAGGCATCCACAGCTAGGAGGTATCTAAGACTAGATTTAAACTCAGGTCTTCTGGCCTTCAGGACTAGCACTCTATCTCTTGAATCACCTAACTGCCTCTTAGCTAGACATTTTTCTTGACACCCACACTAAAATACTATAGGGAACTCAATAATTCAGCTAGCAATTTGGCCACCTCTGAATGTGTCATCCAGAAATCTAAAGGACTGGAAAGCACAAAATAATGAAAGTTTCCACCAGAATTAAATCCCAACAGTATTGTCAAAGGTGTTCCACAATACTATGCTATGGAAGTAAGTGCTCCACAAGCGTTATGTTACTTTTGGCAAAGAAAAATTCATTGATACACAACAGCAGAAACCAATTTCTAGAGGCTACAGTATATCTAGTATATTCAAAGGGTTCTTGGTAATTAAAGGCAAATCTGAATTAGAAGGTAACTTTACAGAGACTGATTTTGGGAAGAAGCAGTATAAAGTAGTGGAAAGTCAGAGGAGACATGTTAAAATCTTGGTTCTGTGAAACTTGTTTCTTCTCTATAAAATACAAAGCTCTCAACTATAAATACAAGGCTTATAGAATTTTTGGGAGGATCGAAAACACACATATTACAT
Source organism: Petaurus breviceps papuanus (assembly GCF_028583685.1). Lineage (NCBI taxonomy): Eukaryota > Metazoa > Chordata > Mammalia > Diprotodontia > Petauridae > Petaurus > Petaurus breviceps. The sequence continues at coordinate 24,942,220 of NW_027185754.1, read as the reverse complement.
AAAACACTTTTTACCTCTTAAAAATTTTATACAAATGTGACAATGAGTAGACTCACTAACAAATTTCAATTAATCAAACAGGACCTTTTTCTAATAACCTATTCTCTACTTCACTTCCCATCAATTCAAACCCAAAGCTCCCATCAAAAGACATGCTGTGTAGTGGGAAGGCCACCAGTTTCAAGGTCCAAAGACCTGGGCTCTTGTTACAGCCTTGACACAAATACAATTCAATGAACACTTATGACATGCTTGCCAAGTACTAACTAGCTGAGGGCTGTGCTAATAACTAAATAAGGTGAGTGACCCCTGAACAGTTATTTCTCCTCTCTGAACATCAGTTTCCTTATTTCTACAACGAACAAAAACTATGTGTTAACCAAGATCCCATCAAGTCTGAAGTACTCTAAGAAGTATATGGGAAAATTTCCTATTATTTAGTTTTAAAAGGAACATGAGATGCCTCCAGAGGTACCAGATATTCCTTACCTGGTAAGCTTCAAACACACACTGGATGACCACTTATGGAGCGATTTCTGCTTTCATGTGAGGCTGAGCCCATATGAGATCTTAGGTTTTATCTAAATCTGAGATTCTAACATTGTTATGTTATAATAGCCCCTTGTCTTAGCACTGTATAAGATATCTTCCAGCTCTAACTTTCTAGGATTCATTAAGCATTTTGTAATATTTGATTTTATGCTCTTGATGAGGGCCCTTGCCTTTCTGTATATCCAAATTTGATGCAGTACTCTCACTGCACAGTAGGTATTCAATAATTCCCAAACTATTCATAAAGGCTTAAATAGAAAGCTTTTAAAAATGTGTAATATTTTGATTAAAAATAAAATATGCTGGCTCCAAATTCCCTCTATGTTATAAAGTTATTTTTAAACATTAAGATAGCTGGGTCTTCATGACATTAAAACAGTGTTTCAGAGGAAACTGGGAAGAATTCTATGAACTGATGGAGAGTACAGTGCATAGAAGTAGAAAAATGTAAACAGTGCCAACATTATAGAGAAAAATATTTTTAAAGACTTCAGGACTCTGATCAATGCAATCACAAACTGTGAGTCCAAAAAATTGAAGATGAAAAACTACTCATCACATGTCAGAGTTGAGGAACTTAAAATGCAGGAAGACACCTTCAGGTATGACCAATGTGAGAATGAGTTTTCCTAGACTAATGCATGTTTAAATTCAAAGTCTGACTTATTATTTTTTGTTCAATTGGGGGTAGATTACAAATGTATGTAAAACTAACTTCTAAAAAAACTTTAAAATCATAAAACCTAACACATGAATCTCAAGACATTATATTACTTTAAAAGTGAATGGGAGGAAGAAACAACTGCCCAATGTGCTATTCTGAGGTTAAAAATGAAAAACTCAGTGAATGCTTGTAGTAAGTACTGTACATATCATCCCTGAGAAAAACTATTTCCATAGTAACCTTACATGTTAATGTACTTATTCAAAGATCTGCCTAGCTTTAGTATGTACATGGCTTTATTCTTATAGTTACTTTGAACTCAGAATGTATAAATAACAACATCCGTATTTACTCAAGAAGCTTTTACTTAGGAATACTTAAAATCTCAGAAGAAATTTTATTTTGGACACTACATAGGTATGCCACAACTAGAAAGAATACAGTTACATGAATATAAATGTGAATATTTTTATATGGACTTTTACAATGATTTACTCAGATGGTTGTTGAATACAAAGGATTTAACAACAATCACTGGCAGATCTGAAATTTTGATGTAAAATACTTAGGGAGAAATACACTTTTAAAGAAAGTTATCTTTAAATTTTAGCACCCAAACTACAGAAATGAGCAAACATAAGACAAGAGCAAACCAAAATTCAATTGTACTTGGCTCTGAAATTTGTTTTTTATGCTTGCCTAATAGAAGTTATCTGGGGAATTTTCAATAGAATTACAGACATGGAAGTGACTGTGGAGGTCATCTTGTCCAAACCATACACAAAGTAGTAATTTTCTTTCATGAAGCACACTGCAGAGTTGAAGTTTGTTATTCCTTTGACTATTCACTCCTCAGCTCTTTTTTCCCTTTTAAATCTTTCTCTCACCTTTCCCTATTCCTGTTTCCTTTTTGAGTTTGATGTAATAACGTGTATTAGGAGGAAGAAAGTTGTCAAGTTAAGCTAAAGCTAAGTGAAAGAAAGGAATACAAGTTAAGGCTTAAAAAGCAAAGCAGTGAGGACAGCCAGGTGGTACAGTGAATAGAGTAACGGCCCTCAAGTCAGGAGGACCTGAGTTCAAATCCAGCCTCAGACACTTAACACTTACTAGCCATATGACTTTGGGCAAGTCACTCAACCCTAATTGCCCCCTGAAAAAGCCACACACACACAAAAAGTAAAGTAGTGATAAGTCATGAAAGGCCTTGAATGCCAACAAAAGGAATGATCTAAAAGTTTGATCAGGGTACCAACTATGCCAATATCAGGAAAACTACATCTCAAAACTCTAATTGAATCTGCAGCTGCTGGCACATAGCTGCCTCCAAAGCTTCTAGCTTGTAGATCTTAGGGGGACGAAGCGACCATTCAGAGGGTAATCGCTGTTGCTTTGACCTGCTTGGATCTAGATCGCAGTCTTGGGTGGTGGTCCTGGGATGTGTAGCAGTGTGCTAGAGCTTGGGCTGTCTGTAGAGAGGGCACCCTCCTCATAGCTCTGACAATAACTGACCAAACCCCAGTGATTTGAGACATAGCTCTCTGAAATCTGGACGCAGAGTTCTACCACTGCAAAGAGCTCAAAAGTCAAGTAATTGGCTGGCAAGATGAGCAAGCAGGGGAAGCACAATCAGACCATAGAATCCTTTTTAGGGGCCAAAAAGGATCAAAACATGGAATCAGAAGAAGTCAACAAAATCAAAATTCCTGCATTAAAAGCTTCCAAGAAAAAAGAGCTGGTTACAGGCCAAGGAGGAGCTCAAGAAGGATTTTGAAAATCAAGTAAGAGAAGTGGAGGACAAATTGGAAAGAGAAATGAGAATGATGCAAGAAAATCATGAAAAGCAAGTCAACAGCCTGCTAAAGGAGACCCAAAAAATACTGAAGAAAATAACTCTGATTGAATCTACTGATCCTGAATCCTAGACTGACCTATTCATCCCTACCCTGAGCTACTTTTTCACATTCTATGTTGGAAATAGACTCCATTTATCAATTAGTCTGTCATTAAGCACTAGGTATATAAAGTTGTAGCAATAAGCCAGAGAAAACCAAGTAAGATGGCTAAAGAAACTGAATTCATGCTAGTCAACTTGATCAGTCAAAGCAATTGGACATAGTTAGTCTGCAAAAGAGAAGACAGGCAGGACAACAGCTATTTTCAAATATCTGAAGGGCTGTTATGTGGATGACATTGGTCTTGTTCTCTTTGGCCTTAGAGAGAAAAACCATTCAGTCAGTTAATATACATTTATTAAATGCACACAGCAATGTGCCAGGCACTGTGCTAAGTGCTGGGGATACAGAGAAAGGCAAAAGATAGTCCATGTTATCAGGAACAATGAGTGGAAATTACAAAGAGGCAAATTTAAGTCCAAGGAAAATAAATTTCCAACAATTAGGGTTATCCAAAAGAGGAATAGGTTATTGTAGCCTAAACTAAGGTGTCAGCTGAATGTGCTGAGAATGGAATATATGTGAGCAATGTTGAAGAGACAGAAACAACAGTATTTGGTAATTGGTGGGCTATATGGGGTGAATGCAAGTTAGGAGTCAAGGATGATATCAAGGTTATGAGCCTGGGTGACTGAAAGGATGGTAGTGTCAACACTAAGAAAGTCTGTAAGGGTGATAAATCTGAAGGGAAAGAAGAGTTCTGATCTGGATATGATGAGTCTGAGATGCCTACAGCTCATCCAGTTTAAATAATAAGCCACTGATAACGTGGTGCTAGGGCCCAGTAAAGAGACTAAGGCTAAATATATAGATCTGGTAATCATTTGTAAAGAAATGACAATTGAACCTATGGGAGTCATTGAAAACTGGGAGGGGAGAATTTTAGAGGGGTATGTGGATTGAGACTGGAGGGCGTGGGGGAGGACTCTCAGAGGGGTGGGCAAAGTAGGGGTTGAGAGAGAAGGAGGGAAGATAAGGTAACAGGGATAGGGTAAAAAGAAAGACTGAGAAAGAAAACAGTGAGCAAAAATAAGATGGAGGGAAATTCACAAATAGTAATTATAACTTTGAATGTGAGTGGAATGTTTATAGCAGTTGTCTTTGTGGTGGCAAAGAACTGGAAATTGTAGGGATCCACATCAACTGAGGAACAGCTGAACAAGTTGTGGGATATGGTATACTGTGTTGTAAGAAATGATGAATTCATTGATCTCAGGCATGGAAAGACTTGCATGAAATAAGGAGTGAAGTAAGTAGAACCAAGAGAACATCATATACAGTAACAGTGATATTGTTTTAAGAATGACTTTGAGTGACTAAGTCATTTTGACTATCATAAATACAAAAATTAAAAATTAAGATCATAAAAAGAGAGATGCTATCTGCATCCAGAAAAAGAACTGATAAATAGAAGTAGGTATAAAATAATTTTACATACATACATACAAATGTGCACACAAACACTCACATTTGTGTCTAATGGTAGCTATCTCTAGAGCAGGGGATGGGGAGAAAAGGAAAAAAGGAAAAAAAATAGTTTATGTGCTAACTTTGTTGTATGTTTGGAAGGAATAGTATGTTGTTCATAACAGCTTTGTAGTTTCATGTGCAATCACCTTTTTTTACTGTACTGTGCTATGTATGGAAATGCTTGCTTTGTTCCCTTGAATTGGGAGGCAAGGATGTCACCAAGCAAGGATATAGAGAGAAATGAAAAGAGGGTCCAGGTTAGATCCTTAGAGTATACCCTTAGACTCTTACCCAAGTTAGAGGGTGTGGTATGGATAATGAACTAGCAAAGAAGAATGAGAAGGGGCTGCTGAACAAGTAGGAAGATAACCAGGGAAGAAGTGTCTGGAAAATTCAGAGAAGAAAGTATATACAAGAAGAAAGGGTGGTCAACAGTGTCAAATGCAATCAAGGAAGAAGAGGATTGGGGGGAAAAGTCATTGGATTTGGTGGTAAAGAGAGTACTAGTACTGTTAGAAAGAACAATTTCAGTTATGAAGTAGAAAGTGAGATTGTAGGATGACTAAGAAGAGAGTGACAGGAGAGAAAGTCGGGGTATCAAATATGGAATGTTTTTTGGAAGGAATGTGACTGATAAAGGGAAAAGAGATGTGAGCTGATAGTTAGCAACGATGGTAGGATGCAATGAAGATTTTTTGAGGATAAAGGCAGAAATGAGTTTGCTCTACCAATTTACTGACATCTATTTTGTAGCTAGTAATTTTCAGAGTACTCATTAGAAGGACAAATTCTGAATCTGAAGCTTAAATACTTTAGCCATATAATGAGACTGGATTCACTGAAAAAGATCCAGTGGGTTTCCCCATCTGGGAAAGATTATAGGCAAAAGGGAAAGGAGATAACAAAAGATGAGACGGATAGGTAGTGTCTGTGAAGCAATGAACATGAGTTTGGACAGATGGACAGACTTTAGGAGATAGTGGGGGACAGAAGGGCCTGGTGTGTCATGTTTCACGGAGGTCACAAAGAGTTGCTGACTGAATGAACTGACTGAAAGACTGACTGAATGAACAACATTGGTTTTCTAGGCCTTCTCTTTTAATTCCTGTCCAGATAACTACCAGAGAGTATGTTTATAAGACAGGCAGTACAAAGATGGCTAGTGGTCAGGAGAACTGGATTCAGATTTCACCTTTCATACATCTTTGTGGTGTCTGGCAAATCACTGAACTCATCTTAGGCCCAGTGATCTTTCTGTATAATGGGGAGCATAATCCTCATAATCTCTTTCTCCTAGTACTGATAATGATAATGATGATGATGACAGCACCTCACACGTACATGGTACATTAAAGTTTGCAAAGCACTTTACAGGTGTATGTCATTTGATCCTCACAACAGCCCTGTGAGAGGTGCTATTATTATCTATACTTTTCTGATAAGGAAATTAAGGCTGAGAGGTTAAATTACTTTCTTGCAGTCACATAGCTAATAAGTATCTAAGGAAGGATTCAAACTCTTATCTACTATGTCACCCAGCTGCACTGAAAACAGGGTTGCTGTGCAGAAAGCGTAAAACTGAAAGTACTATATTCGTGAAGTACTGTGCTTCTTAGTGACTTTTTACAGGATAACTTAATAAAACAGTTGGTGACAATGTTAATATGAATACGAAAAAAACATGATTCACTGGTGATAACTTGCTGAGAGAAAAGAGTTGATGGTACTTAAATGTGTATAAGGAAAGAAAGGATACAAGAACAGAATAAAATTAAACACAATAAAATCAGTATTTTGAAGATCCACGATTTCATCAGCATGGGAGCTCCCTCCACTGATGCAGATCCAAACACACTTCACACCTGGGAGGGCAATGTTCTGGCTACTTGGACAGAAAAATCCATCCTCTAATAGTCCTTGCTCTGGAAATGAGCTTCTCCTCATTCAGTGCAGCATCAGCCTCACTAATCACTATGCACTCCCTCTCTAGGCTGGTGCTTGAAATACTTCTTGTCCGGCAGGATCTAAGGCTCACGCTTAGGATGAGTCATCAAAGTAATACTTTAACAGTTCCCATTTTTGTAGCACTTTCCTTAATAAAATGCCAGGAAGTAAATAAACAGTATAAGCATCATTATTACTATTTTTCAGAGGAATAAAATGTGACTTACAAAAGGAAAACCATATTCTCTAAGCCAAATGATTAAGTATTAGGGCCAGGACTCAATGACAGATATTCAGACTCAATGTGAGGAGGTCCCTATGTCCCAGTGAATTCACTCTATACAAGGGGGGTTTGGCGGGGGGGGGGGGGGGGGGGGGGGGGGAAGAAAAGATATGAGGGCAGGAAAGAAGCGGACTCTAACAAGAAGATCGAAGAACAAAACGCGCACGCAATAACTACTCCTCACAACCGCACAGACATCTAACACATCCC
>NW_027185754.1:24869637-24935045 GCF_028583685.1 Petaurus breviceps papuanus | reverse complement strand
GGGGGGGGGGGGGGGGGGGGGGGGGGGGGGGGGGGGGGGGGGGAGCATGGAGGTAAAGAATTTGTGGTTGGATAGCATGGGTTGCCTACTCAAATGAAGTTGTAAAACACATCATTTCAGCAATTACCTCCAATGACTCAGATCACAAATGCAACCACACCTGTTGAACCTATAAAATTTTGTCCAATCCTTTTGAAAATTCACTACAGAGAATCCACCTAACAAGTTGGAAGTCTTCAATCTATCCTGACATTGCAAAGGTACCCATGGAGTACTCTGGCAGTCCACCTGTCACTCCTTCCTCTTGCCACATGGTAAACCAATCTCATCTTCTTATTACACAATTCTTTAATGACATCTTGTACTCCTATTCTTTAGCATTCCTCCTAGGTTATATGTTGCAGCCTGCTCACATCCATCATGCATCTTTCCACTGCTATACATGTGATGCCCATTTTTCTTTCTTCAAAGGTAGTTATCTTCTATGTCTCATTGCTATAAAGCAATACCAATAGAAGGTTAATATGGAATAGGTGGATCTTTGCTTCTGTGGAGACTTGGAGAAAATAAGTACAAGAGTTTTTGCAATTTCCCAAAAGCTTTAAAGCCTCACCTCTGCCTCTTGTTAAATGCTAGATCCAATTTGTTATATAGCTGTACTATCTGTCCCAGATATTCATATTATTGGACAAGTTCTATATGGTGATGATCCAAATGCATATTGAAATATGAAAGCAGACATTCTTTCTCCACTTACATGGACCTACATGTTTGGAAAAACATGCCAAACTTCTCTGAGTAATCATGGGTCTCCTCGGTCTAATGTCACCCACAAACAGGTATATCTGGAAGACCTCACTATCTGAGGAGAATCCATCTTGAATAGAATTCCTTACCAGATCTCATTCATCCTAATGGTGAAAATGTCTTGCAGGCATTACATCTCTTTGTTTTATGTCTCATCTCACCCAGGTCACTGAACAGGCTTATTTCTGTTGGTATGTTTTCCAAAGAATGTTAATTTATTTTGATGTACAGTTAGGAGACACTTTGTTGTAAAAAAGTCCATAAAGGAGTAATTTTTTCTACCAAATCAAATGGGTCCCCCCCCACCATTAACAAACAATAAACATGAGGTCTTACATTCTCTCCATTTTTCAATTTACTGTGAAATGGTAAAGATATGGTCCATTGCTGAATGTCACTTACAAAGGTCTAGTAGTTAACTACTGATAACCTATATCAAGAATGATCATAAAATGTTTGTAAAGATAGGTAGTATGAATATAAGTCAGTAGTTATTGATATTCTGTTGGTTGCTTTTTGAAGGGAATTAATAAGGTCCAAGATTTTTTTTCCAACTCTTTGGTATTTCCCTTCTTTGGATACCTTGTACATTGGTCCCTCAATACCCCTCACAACTATATCACCTCCAGCCCAAATTACCTCTCTATGTACTTGGTTCAATTTGGCTCCACTTCATATCTTTCTTCTCTTTAGTGACACTTCTACCTATACTATAAACCATGTAGGACTATGATATCCAAAAGAAATAGGCCAGATAAGATAAAATTAGAAGGTCCTCTACACAAAAGCCAGTGTCACTAAGAAACAAAAGCTAAAAGGACATCCAAGAAAATGTTACTGCCAAATACTGTCATTAAAGTAGGTGTTTTAACATCAAAACCTATTTTATATAATTTGGGCCTTATTCTTGGACACTTGAAAATATAAGCATTCCACAAAAATTAAGAGTCCTGATAAAGATTGGCAACATTTGACTATGAGGTAAAGTGAGAGAGGTTATGAAAATTATAAGGGAAACTTTATATAAGGAGTTCATGCAAATAGTAACTATGGAAGGAGCATTAAAGGAGGCAGCATGAGAAGTAGAAAGTGCCCAGGAGTCAAGAGATGAGTTCGAACTGAGTTATCACATGTTTGACCTCAGACAATTCACTTCACCTAGCTGGGCTTGAATTTTCACTTCCATAGAAACCAGCAATTTGCTTTTTTCAGTGGGAGGTAAGGGAAGCAGAGTGAAAAATGCTGCATACACCATGAAATGAGGAGATTATTTGAACTGATTTTGCTTTACTTTAGCAGCGCTCAAGTGTGTGGCATGGAAATGACTGTGATGTAAAAACAAAAGGCACAGATAATACTTATAGTAAAATGAGCAGGCTGAATTCAAGTATTTCTAAAGTCTATTCCAACTATAATGATTATAACATCTCTTTCCTTTGAAACAGGAAGTATAATGTAGCAAAAATGAGAGACAAAATATACACTGGTAGTCCTAAAGTGCTAATATAACTAAAAGGTCCTGAGTATTTTTTTAAATTAGCTTCTATACAAGTTTAAAGATATAACATGAAAGAATTGCACTGCATAAAAAAGCATGGTGGGGGCATGAACTGTATTTATGGAGGAAGTATCCAAAAAGATGAATTCAAGTATGTTTTGGAATATCTATATAATGTAATAGAAAAATAAAACCGGGTTTAGTGTCAAAATCCTTATAACTTCAAGACAAATAATTTCTCCTCTCCTGGCTTTAGTTTATTTACCTCTTTAAACAAAGAGAAGAGAAGGTAGGGTAGAGTGGGGGCATGGGACAGATCATCTCTAAAGTCTGGTTCAGCTTTAGCACGATGATATTAAGAACAAAACTCCCTTTGTCCAATCCTAAATGAACAGAATATAATAGTATGATACCAACACCACAAATCAAAGAGAAAAGCTTTATGTGTATTCCATATATTGTTTTATCTAAACTCTTGAGAAACGATCAGTACTACCTAACCTCATACATCCAGCTCCTCTTTACAACCTTCAGAAATAGTATGCTCCCACTCTTGCCATCTGGAATGCCTCCCCTTACTCTCCTACCTGCCCCCTACCCCCCGAAATCTCTGTCTGTAGAGATTCTACCCATTCTTCAAGTACCAGGTCAAAGGTTTTAGTTCCTCACCTGTAAAACAAAGAGACTGAAATGGTTTCTGAGGTCCCTTCCAGCTCCTCATCTATAATCCTTTTCAGATAACAATAACAAAAACTATAATGATAATCACCAAAATATACAGCTAGGCAGAGTAGAAAGAACACTGGGCCTAGAGTCGGGAAGTTCTGAATTCAAACCCAGCCTCCAACACCTCCTAATTGTGTGACTTTGGGCACTTCAATTGAAATGACTCAATTTCCTCAAATGCAAACTAGGAATAATACTAGCAACTACTTTCCAGGGGAGTTGTGAGGATGACTGACACCTAGCAGGTACTTAACAAATACTACTTTCCCTTTTCCCTCCAATCCCCGCACATTCACACTTTTATGGAGTTTATGCCTCACAGCACTCACAAAAGTTCTTATAGGTATCCTCAAACCAAGTTTAGCTCTCTATTTATTAGTACTGCGCTGCTTGCCTCCTCCTCACCCTCTCCCTCGGTCCCATAGTGCTTTGGAATTTTTTCCTTTCTTACTCAGTAATTTTGTTCTATTTTATGCCAACGTCCACAGAACTGGAAGGACAAAAAGAGATCATCTAGTCAAAGTTTCTCATTTTACATATAAGGAAACTGAGAGCCAGAGAAGTTAAGTAATTTGCCTCAAATCACTCAGGTGCTAAGTGACAGGGCTAGGTTTCAAAGAAAGGGTCCTCTAACTCGAAACCTATGACTCTTAGTACTGTACTGTACTGTCTCCTCACCTCATCTTAGGGGGCATACCTGAACCCCGAGAAGAGTCACATAAGGAAACTGAAGACAAACTCACTATAGAGAAAGCAGCATTTAGAAGGCCTGAGGATTAATTACTGATATTGTATCTTATCCTCTCCCCTACACTGTAAAGCTTCCTTAGTACTGTGATAATTCTTAGGTATCTGAATCTTACATACAGAAAACATGATGTTTGCTGAAATGAAAATAATCTCATATCTATATATGTATAGTATTTTACAGTTCACCATATATTTTCTTGATGAGTGCAAAGACCTTTCAACAAAGTTCATTTGCAATATATAATAATATCAGCTCCTATTTCTATAGTATTTTAAGATTTAAAAGAGCATTTTCCTCACGGTCACTCTGGAAGGTAGACCATTCCGATATTATTATTCTCTTCATCTTACAGAGAACAAAAGTGAACCTTAGAGAGGATACGTGACTTGCATAATTAGTAAGCTGTATGTGTTTACAAATAGTTCTCTGGCTATTCAGAGACTGATCAGAAGAAAGCTGGATAGCAAAGGGAAGAAGAAAAGAAAGTAAATTACTTGAGCTTGGGTTCTCGTCCTTCACTTGTATACTGCCAGCAGATTAGGCCGATTAGGTCATGCACCTTGGCATGTGCTATGGTCACAACTGTCATTGGTAGAAGTCTGTCTTGGCTTGTGTGCAGTGGGAGGTAGACATCAATTTTTTTGGTTGCAGTGGTCCCTACATGACCCTGTGGACAAAAGATACCACGTTAGATATATTTGCTAAAGTAAAAAACCACATAATAATCACTCCCAACACCAGAATTTGACCACTATCAAAAGGTATGTTTTTTACATTACAGGTGAAAACAGTCATGTTTACTATAAATGAACACATACACACACACTCATACACAAATATTTTTAAAGGAAATATTTACACATAGGCAAGACTAAAAAATAGATCAATTAGAAACCCACAAAAACCCTCTATGTACAAAACCTGAGGAATAGTTGAATAAAATTGTGGCATATCTACATAATGGAATTTTACTGGATCATTAGTACACATATCTTAAATAGTCGCTATATTCTTCTACTCTGCTAAAATTGAGATGAAACTGAATAAGGACAATCATAAAGGCCTACATTTGGATTGAAAAAGCAATTCACAAGTACAAGAGGGAGAAGGAATGGTAAGTTGCTAACGTGATCTTTGGCTACATTAAGAAAGGTAAAGTTTATGACAAAAGCATTGTCAAAATGAACAACTTTGAAAGACTGAAGAACTCTGACCAATGCAAGGACCAACCATGATTCCAGAGGACCAGTGAGCAAGAACAATGGAGAGGTTGTGGACACAAGGAACAAAATGAGACAAATTTCTGGATGTGGTCATCACAGGAATTTGTATTTGGTACAAGAGTTTTATTTTCCCTTCTTTTTCAATGGGGAGGAGGAAAGGGAACTTGGACGGAGAGAAAATAAATGTTTATTCACTGAAAAAAAATTTAATTAAAACAAAAAAGGTATAGGAATCCTTGTTCTAGGAATAAGAAGACTATAGTCTTACTATACTTTGCCCAACTGAAATTACACCTATAGTATTTTGTTTATTTCTGTTTAACATATTGGTTCCTAAATTCCCTATACATCAACCCTGTTAGATGACCCTCTCCCCTTTTATCACTGGAATTCTGTTCACATCTTCAAAATTATATTTTTTCCCTGTATGTATCTTTATTTTTCAGACTGAATTCTTATATAAATAACCTTGATGGGTTTTCTTCTTATACATTTTACCACTCTCTTTCACTTGACTGGATTATTTAATCAATTCACATTTATGTTTATCGCTATTAAGAAAAGTTTTCCTCCACTCATTTTGTGTGTGGCGTGTTGCTTCTTTTCTCTTTTGTCACTATGATTAGTCGTGCTAGTATTAGCCCTACTTTTCTAGTCTATTCTTACAAATTCTCCCTAACTGTACTCCTTTTCACCTTTTTTATTTATCTGGGTCTAACTCTTTTTACCCTTCTTCCTCTCCCTGATTAGCTAAGTAGTTCAAATCTTCCTTCCCTGAATTTCTCTTGTTAAATCTCTTACTCTAAATTTTTTTGGGGGTAGGGAGGGTAGGACAAGGTGACACTTCCTTTCAAGATGTTTTCTGTTAATTTGCCCTTCTCTTTATTTTCCTTTTCTTCTACTCTATTCTGAATTTTCTTATTTGTGAGCATATTTATACTAGATTCTTCTTTTTCTTACAGGAATTCCAATAAAGCTTATAAGAAATGTGTATTTTTTTTTTGAGACTTTGCTTATAGCTGATATTACTGTCTTCTGAGTTTGTGTCTTGCATATCATTGGCTGTATAATATTTCTTTTATCATTTTTTTCCATTTACTCATTTTTCCAGGACGTTTTTATGAATTAGAACTTCGTGTTGGGGCCAGGTACTGCTTTCTTCTGGAAATAACAGTAGGGGTTTTTTTGTTATTGTTCTGTATTATCTGGGTAATGAACATTATGTTGTTCAAGGACCTCGGAAGCATCTGGACAGCGTACTATACCTTAGTGACCAACCCTAGGAGGTTTGATCCAGAGTACATCCTGAGAGCTGTCTTCGATTCCAAGACCTGAAGGCTTCTGACCCAACTCTCAGGTCAAAGAAACATAGCTTCAGTTATCCTTGGCTAGAGCCTGCTCTAAGATCCTGTTTCCCTTCCACCTTGGCACACAGCTTCAAGTTCTAGGCTTACTTGTTTCCCCATTTGGAAGAATTCAGTGAGAATTGCCCTAGAGTCAGACTTTTCCAATGTCCATAGGCTTCTGGATATCTCTTTGTGAAGAGAAGTTGGCAAAATCTATGGTTTCTCCGTGATCATTTCTTCATCTAGTGCTTTTCTTTGAATCCTCGCTGTAGTAGCTGTGAGAACTGGATTATTCTGCTTCGACTCCCTATGTTACCTTGAGGATCATCCCATCTTGTTCCTTTTCTCAAGCCTGCCTCTTTTCTTTGAAGTTCCATCTTTTTCATTGATAGCCAAGCTTTGAAGGATGTTAATTTGAGATGCAACTTAAGCTGCAACTTTTTTGAATTTATTATTACTGTTATGTGCAATGTATATTTGTGTATATATGTACACACATACATACACATACTTTTTGGAATATACTATTCCATTTTGTTCTATTTCTCATGACTGGTTTAAAAAAAAAACCCTAGGTTATCCAGATCAACATATCTTTGCAGCTGAAAATCTATTTCCTGGCTTTTTGCGAAATTTGTTATTTACCATTGAAAATGTAAAATTTAACCACTGCATGTCATTTCAAAAGTGAGATTTTTATCTGGTGGTTACCTACACATTCACAGCATCAATTCCTTGTGTTATTAGCAGGATCATACATCTATAAATGGAAAGGACCTAATAAGCCATTTAGTTTAATCCCCTGATTTTATAGATGAGGAAACTGAGACAAAGAAGGTTAAGCAATTTGACTTGGGTCACAAAGCTAGTGTCTGAGATATTATTTTAATGCATGTCTTCCTACCTACAAGTTCAATGCCCTATCTAATATGTCATATTGTCTCTCAAATTTAAAAGTTCTAGGGAATATTCTTGTATATATTTTTGCAGTGCAACATCCTTAAATTACCTCTGGGTACCCCGTCTTCAAGGTCTATTGCTTTGGCTTGTACAGAAGTCATATGTTCTTTTAAAGCTGTTGTATTTTTCTCTCTATTGTGAAATTTTCTACAATTTTTGTATTTTATATTGTAATTCTGTTCTTTGTTCTCTCGGGGCCTCTACTTCTTTACTGATGCTATTATGTCTTTTAAATTATTTCAAACTTAAAACAATGCTCTTTGTATTTTTAAATTTTAGATTTAGCACTCTGGTTTCCTACCGAACTTAATTCCTAACACTTTCCTTTAAATTTTTTATTTCTCTTTTGAACACTTATGGATTTTTATCCTGTTGGGTTTTCTTTTATCTCTGAGGAACCTCCAGAATTCTTTTTTTTTTCTTTTTGGAGGACAACTGGGGTTAAGTAACTTGCCCAAGGTTACACAGCTAGTTTTTTTGTGTGGGTGTTAAGTGCCTGAGGCCAGAACTTAACTTGGGTCCTCCTGACTCTGGGGCCAGCGCTATACTCACTGTGCCACCTACCCACCCCAACCTCCAGAATTCTTTTATTCATCTGACAGTTCTGATTTATTTTTCTTCGCCATATAATATTTCTTTATAGTATTCCACTCTAAGGTTTTACTCTTCTTCTTCCAGTCTTTAAGAGCTCTTTGTTGGTTTACACTGCTTGTGAATGAGATTTTTTGTTCAGATGTTCTCCCTTGGTCTTACATTCTTTCAAACCTTTTATTGTATTATCAGTCATTTGTCACTGATTTCTGTCTTCACTCTTTGGCCTTTCCCACTCCTGTATAGACACCTGAGTCTGGACATCTTCAGGCTCCTTGCAAGTATATGTGCACCCAGCCTGAATTCCTGACCTGGAAAAAAACTCCTGGTAGAGAAGTATGGTCCCAGATGAGTTTTTATTCGCCTCTTCCTCACAGACAGTCCTTCTTGTTGGCTCCACTCTATGTTCTTCTGCCTCTTTCCTTTGCCCTTTCCCTTTCCCCTTTCTTTCTCATGAACAGAAGCAGTAATATCTCTTATGAGAGTGAATTGAAAAAGTTAGGAGTCACTGTGAAGGGAGTAGGGGGCAGGCAGGAGGTGAAAGGTTCAATCTGTAGCTGGACTTCAAGCACAAATCTACAAAACTGCTTTTACTCATAAGAGGTTGGGGGTTGGGGACAATGAGTGGTAGGTTAAAGATTTATATTCTCTGATGTGATTTCATGATATTTTATAATTTTTGAGTGTTATTTCTGTCTTATCTTGTGAATATAGCTTTGGTTTCTCTATATCTGGTACATAATTTATTTTCTGAGGTATAAGGCTACAGAAGTTTAAGAATACAAACTCCTCTGCTACTTTTGTAATCATACAATTCCCCCTAAACCATTTTTTAAACTTCAACGTAATCCAAAGATGCTTTGTGGCTGCAAATCAATGGAACGCTTCCATCTCAGAACAACCAAAGCTGAAGGTAGCTCAAAGAGCAATGGAAACATGCATGGCTTGTCTAGTTAGGTTATAACATACTACCAACAATGGTTACATAATCTCAATTCTATGATCTTATAACTTATACTCAAGAAATTATGTAAGAGACTTAAGAGAGAAGATATATGATGAAAATAATAGACAGTAAAATCTTAAGATGGGTCACCCAACTAGTATACACAAAATATTAAGAGCCAAAGAAAAGGATCCAACATACTGAGTAGTTTATATAGAATTCATGTATTCACACAGGGCATATACCTACATAAATGAGAAAACAATTCAATGAAAATATGAGAAAGAGAAACAAAAAGAAACCTGAAATATTTATATAAAAGTATGCAGTGAGGGGCAGCCAGGTAGCACAACGTGTAAGAGCACCGGCTCTAGTGGCGGGATGACCTGGGGATCGAATCCGGGCTCAGACACTTAGCACCCACCCAGAAACACCTGGCCGTGTAACCTTGAGCAAGTTACTTAACCCCAATTGCTTAGGGGAGGCCAGGTGGCTCAGCAAGTAAGCGCACCGGCCCCAGTGTTGGGATAACCTGGGGATCAAATCCAGGATCAGATACTTAGCACCACACCCAGAAATAACTGGCCGTGTAACCGTGAGCAAGTTACTTAACCCTGATTGCTTAAAAAAAAAAAAAGTATGCAGTGAAAGGATAAGAACACAAAAATACACAAACTATGACTTTATTTTAAAAACAGTATAAACAAAATCCCCCCAAAACTATGTGATAGAAAAAGTGATCAGAAGGGAACTCAGAAGCAAACCACATGTTTATATTGTTTTGTTTGTTACTATGAAAATTTTAAAAATAAGTTATAATAAGCGTGGCTAGGTGGCACAGTGAATAGAGCACCGGCCCTGGAGTCAGGACGACCTGGGTTCAGATCCGGCCTCAGACACTTAACACACACACACACACACACACACACAAATAGCCATGTGACCTTGGGCAAGTCACTTAATCCCAACTGCCCTCCAAAAAGCAAAAAAAAAAAAGGAGTTATAATTAATTGGAAGCTTATATGACATAAGAAAAAACAAGATGGCCCTCAGTCCTCTAGTCTATTTTTATTTTTGCAGTGATGATGACAGGAGTAGAAACAAAGAAGAGAGTATTAAAAAAATGACAGTTTTTACATTGTCTACAAATATTAATTCATCTGTTCGTACTCCAAATGTAAAATTATCATCCAATAACCAATAACTGGATATACTATTGGAATAACTGATATATGTAAAACCAGAAGGTCAAATAAAGTGTCCCTAAATGGAAGAATAACTCACAGGCTCTCCTTGGATTCAAATAAACAAATTGGAGTTGATTTTATTCTGTATCCAACAGTAGTAACAAACCATTTCATAAACTATATGATTATTTCACAATGCAATACTCATGTCAAACATTTGCAAAAAGACCTCCATGAAATAATTATAGCTGGTGCACCAACATCTATGGGAAAGGACAAGGAGATAAATTTTATGAATAATTCAATAAATACTTTCAATTTAAATCAACATAAAATTTAATAATCAGCAACTTTAATGCAAAGATTGGCAAAGAAGAAGATAGCAGAAAAATATGTTGGAAAACATGGCTCAGGAGTAATAAATGACAAAGGCCAATAAGTTGTAGAAACAAAGAAACATCAAGCCTATATCACAAACACTTGAGAAAAGTATTTGGGAGGTTTGGGACATAGTGAGTACTAACAAAAATCCTCCCAAAATAAAATCAATTATATTTTAACAGAGGAAAAAAAAAACAACAACAACCAACTGCTAATATTAGGATGAAGAACAGAATTAGGGGACATGAGGTAGGAGGAAAAACTGAAGGATAAGAGGCTGTAGTCAAAAGAAAGATTTCAGAGCTGTGGATCATGGTGGAGAAACAATTAGAAGTGATGATCAGAAGAAAGGTATGACTAATTCCTGTGTGTGTGAAATGGAATAAAGGAAGCCAGGCAAGTATAGGAAATGTCACAGTGTTTATATATTGAAGTCTCCAAATATAAGAGCAAGGTTTGAGAAGTAGAGTATGATAATTAAAGTCCTCAAGCATGAGATCAGGGGAACTTAAAAAAGTTTGTTGTTTATTTGTGGAATTGAAAATAAAATATGGAAATTTTTTGTGAAAAAAAAATTAGGGGCAGCTAGGTGACACAGTGAATAGAGTACTGACCCTGGAGTCAGGAGGACCTGGGTTCAAATCTGGCCTCAGACACTTAACACAAAAACTAGCCATGTGACCTTGGGCAAGTCACTTAACCCCAACTGCCCTAAAAAAAAAAAGGCAAAAAAAAATTAAGATTAACAAAAAATAAAAAAAAAATCCGATTAGCAAACTTGAAAAAGCAGGAGGAATGACTTGGAAATCAGTAGATGACTACTGGATGCTTCCCTACTGCTTACAAACATACCCACGTGTCCCCTATCCTCAAAAAATCTCTCCTTTTATAGTTAAAACTCTTTGAGAAGGCTGTCTACAATACATGACTCCTTTCCTCACCTCTCACTCTTAACTCTGTACAATCTGGCTTCCAATCTCATCACTCAACAGAAACTCTGTCCAAGATTACCAATGATCTCTTAATTGCCAAATCGAAAGGCCTTTTATCTACTCTTATCCTTCTTGACTGCTCTGCAGCCTTTGACACTGTTGGTCACTCTCTTCTTCCACATATTTACCACAATGTGCTCTATTCTCTCTTAGTTTTTGGACACTATTCACTCCTGATTCTCTTCATACCCATCTGACTGCTCCTTTCTCAGTCAGCTTCTCTGGATCTTCATCCAGGTCATGCCCAATAGCAGGGGGTGACCCACAGGGCTCTGAGCTAGGCCTTCTTCTCCCTCTATACTATTTCACATGGTGATTTCATCAGCTCCTATGGATTCAATTATCATCTCTATGCTGGTGATTCTCAAATCTACTTATCCAGCCCTAATCCCTCTGCTGCCTTCAGTATCTCACCTAACTTGTAGACATCTCAAACTAGATGTCTGGTAAACATCTTAAGTATGTTTGAAACAAAAATCCTTATCTTCACCCTATCATACTTCTCTATTATTGTCAAAGGCACAACCATCCTTTCAGCCCCCAGGCTTGCAATTTCATGTCATTCTCAACTCCTACCTCCCCAATGTCCTCATCTAATCTGCTGCAAAGCCTATTCATTTCACCTTTGCAACATCTCTGAAATACTTCTCCTCTTTTGATGCTGCCACCTCTTCTGATACCTACTATCCCGGTATGATCCATTGTCTCCTTATGCTACTACAACAGCTTACTGGCTGGTCTACCTGCCTCAAGTTTCTTCCCACTCCAGTCCATCCTTCATTAAGCTAAGTACAGGCTGGACTATGACATCTCTCTCCCTCCCCAACCCCATCAACTCTAGTACTCACTATGACCTCCAGGATCAAACATAAAATTACTGGGTTGGCATTCAAGGTCCTTCAAAACCTGGCTCCTCTGTCCACCTTTCCAATCTTATTATACCTTACACTCAACTCACATACTCTCACATATTCTCTGATCTAACAAAAATGGCTTCCTTTCTGTTCCCTAAAGAAGACACTCCATCTCTGGGTGTTTTGACTGATTGTCTCCCATGCCTAGAATGTTCTTCCTCCTCATTTATACTCTCTGGCTTCCCCAAATACTTTCAGGACCCAGACAAAATCTCACCTTTTACAGGAAGCCTTTCCCAAACCCTCTCATTTTGGGTGCCTTCCTTCTGGTGATGACTTATTACCCTGTATGTAGCTTGTTTGTATATAGTTGTTTACATATTGTCTCCCTCGTTAGTTTTGTAAGGAAGCTCCTAGACAGTAGTATTTCCTTTCTTTGCATCCCTAACACTTAGCCCAGTGCCTGGCACACAGTAGGCACTTAAATGCTTAATGGCTAATTGTCTAATAAAGACTAAAGGTGTAAATTTCAAAGGAAGACAGAGAGTTGTTGAGTAATGGTGGCAAGAAGCCCATCTGAAATGGTGGTAAGGAACAAGGAGCATGCCTATTCCTCCTGCTGTTTCACGATTACAGTGTTCTATGGAAATTCAGTTTACATTACAAAAGCTAGAGAGTGTAAAGCAAAGAAATCTAACTAAGATGCATTTCTTTCTTTCTTCTTTCCTTCCTTCCTTGCTTTCAAATAATAGAGACAGAATTCCAGTGGGTACAATGAAAAAAGGGGATAGAGAACTATATGGAAGGAAGCATTAGTATGGCAGATGCAGATGTTTGTTGTCGTGCTTGTCCTTCATTTTCGAAGAGGACCATGACATCAGGGAGATGATGACATGACTTGCAGTTGACTGATTTGAGTGAGGGAGGGCTGTGCAAGGTCACCTGCCTCAGTTTCTCCTCCAGAGCCATTTGGGTCCAGTGGCCAGATATTCATCAAGACAACTGGAGATGACCCAGGTTGCAGTGGGAGACCCTGGCCCTTTTAGGCTAAGGCCTTTGCAGATACTCACTGAGAGTGAGGAAATGCCCATTCAGTGAATAGGTCTCCTTAAGAAGAGGGTCAAGGGATGACCCTTTAATTAGAAAAAGAAAAGGAAAAAAAACCACAATCAAGCTGGGAGGGGGAGACCATCAGGCTTGCTGTTTGAAAGAGAAACAGTTGACATAGACGTTCATTCTTAAGAGGAAGAAAAGAAGGGAAGAAGGGAGGAAGGGAGGGGAGGAAGGAAGGGGAGGAAGGAAGGGGAGGAAGGAAGGAAGGAAGGGGAGGAAGGAAGGAAGGAAGGGGAGGAAGGAAGGAAGGAAGGGGAGGAAGGAAGGAAGGAAGGAAGGAAGGAAGGAAGGAAGGAAGGAAGGAAGGAAGGAAGGAAGGAAGGAAGGAAGGAAGGAAGGAATCTAGCCAGTAAAACCCAAGTTAAGTGGGCAGCTTCTGGACATCAAAATTTACCTTCCTTTGGAGAGGAAAGGGAAAACAAGAGGGAGTCACTCAAATCAAAGTGACAAAGAAAATAGAAGCTAGAAGTCTGCCCACCACACACAAAAAAACCTGGGTTTGAATTCTGGTTCTGTGATTTACTACCCATGTGATCTTGGACAAACCACTAGTTACCTTTCTTGGTTTTACCTTTTTCACGTGTATAAGGACTAAATGGTCTGTACGGTTCCTTCTAGTTCTGCCTTTCCATGTTCTAGTTTTTAAAAAATGTTTTATTGATATTATTCTCTCTCCCTTTTTTTACCATCACTGTTTCTTCCCTTTTGACTCCCCTTTTCTCTACCAATAAAACTATCCCTTATAAAAAGTACAGACATGGGGAAGCTAGGTGGCGCAGTGAATAGAGCAGCAGTCCTGGAGTCAGGAGGACCTGAGTACAAATCCAGCCTCAGACACTTGATACACTTACTAGCTGTGTGACTTTCGGCAAGTCACAACCCCAATTGCCCTCAAAAAAAATAGTACAGACAAGCAAAAGAAATCATCACATTGGCCATATCTGTGTATTTTTAATCTACTACTGTCCTGCTGAAAGGTAGAAAGAAATCTGCACCATGAATCCTCTGAAACCAAGACTGGATGCTTCACTGACCAAAGTTCTGTTTTTCAGTGCTCTAAAGTGTTCTCCTGGTTCTACTTACTTTACTCTGTATCAATTTATACAAGTCTTCCCAGGTTTCTCTGAATTCTTCATATTCATAATTTCTTATAATTCAATCATATTCCATTCCATGCAGACAATTTGCTGTCATTTCCAAATGAAGTACACATAATTTCTTTTTCAGGTCTTTGCTTTAAAAACAAAACAGGAAAAAAAAAAAGGCTGCTGCCAGTATTTTTGTATATATGGAACCTCTCTTAGAATGCCTTAGATTTGATGACTAGTAGTGTTACCACTGGGTCAAAGGGTATAGGTATTTAATGGCTTTAAAATACGTGTGTGTGTGTGTGTGTGTGTAATGCCCTCGAATATATACCATTTTTGTCTTTTGTATTCTTTTCCAGGTGAGCAGCTAGATGGTGCAGTGGATAGTATGGTGAGCCTAAAGTCAGAAAGAGTCATCTTCTTGAGTTCAAATTTGGTCTCAGACACTTACTAGCTGTGTGACCTGGGGTCTTTTTGCCTCAATTTCCTCAGCTGTAAAATGAGCTGGAGAAGCAATTGGCAAACCACTCTAGTATCTTTGCCAAGAAAAACCCACATGGGTCACAAAGAGTCAGACACAGAAAAAAATTCCTCAACAACAACTCCTCCTCAACAACAACTTCTTTGCCAAAATGGCAGGGAAGGAGTGAAACTATAGAGTTGCTTCTCTGTTCTTACATATTTTCTAGCTCTAACTTTTTATATTCTAAAGTTTCTTCTGGCTCTAAATTCTAAAACAGTATGAATTTTCCAAATTAAGTGATATAGAGTGGAAGGCTCAACAACAGTGCTACTTAACATTGAGGTTCGCCAATAATAAAATAAATCGCTTAAAGCTGTTGCTAAGTGTGCAATTGCTCTGTCAAATGAAAGAAACAGAGAGGACAGGCTGCTCAGCTTCTGCAATTAAAGAGACAAGAAGCAGGCAGGCCTAGTACATTAGTCACAATGGCATAGGGCAATCATTATGTGCAATTTCAAGATAGGAATAAACCTATCACTGAATCCAGATGCTGTGATGATGCAAATGTCTGCCAAGGTTATTTTGAGGCTTACCTGAAGATGGTAAAATTCCTTATGTGAAGAAATGCAGTCAACGACTGAGGTAGCAAACCACAATGCAATCATGTTAGCTCCCACAGGATCATAGATCTAGGGCTGGAAGCAACTTTGGGGGCTAATCCAACCTTTTCATTTTATAGAAGATAAAATTAACACCCAAAGAGGGCAAGTCAATTGCCCAAGGTCATTTGAGTAATGAGCTGTAATCTGAATTCAGCTTATCTGACTCAAAGTCCAGGGCTTTTTCCACTGTGCCTGCTCCCTTCCTTCTATTCACTTCTGCATTCAGCTTGCTGTCTATCTGCAATATCTATGCAATAAATATACATGTTGGCAAAGCAATTCTATGAGCAAGAGTTCCAAAGTGGATAAGAGTGCCAGATCTTTAATCAGAAGGACCTGAGTTCAAATTTGACTTCAGACACTTACTAGCTGTGTAACACTGGACAAGTCACTTGACCATATCTGCCTCAGTTTCCTCATCTGCAAAATGAGCTAGAAAAAGAAATTGCAAACCAAATGGGGTCACAAAAGAGTTGGACATGACTGAAACAATTGAGTGACAACAACAACACAGTAGCTCTATAGGCTATCCATTCAAATGCATATCATAATCTGGAAAACAGACGTTTCCTCTCTCATCTCTTTGTCTCTGCACAGGTTGTCACTCGTAAGTAGAATGCATTGACCTTCACTTCTAGAGTCTCAAATTTCCTTTAAGTGTGCTATTTCCAAGAGTAATGCTTTCATTACTCTACCCCCACCCTCCTCCTTCCCCCACACAGTTGCTAAAGCCCTGAAATTATCTCTCATTTATTTTGTATATATTTTAAAATTTTACTTATACAGGTACTTGCTATTTCCTCTGAAAGAATCTAAGGTCCTTAAGGAGAGAGGCTATTTCAGGTCTGCCTAGGTATTCCCTGGATAGTACAGTGCCCAGCACCAGGTAGGTGTTCAACAAGTTCTTATGGATTGCTTTTTCATACACTTGGTTTTCCTGTTTTGGAAACTTAGATCAAACTCCTTTGAATTGTTATGGACCTCATTCAGGGATCTTTGTGGTATTTTTATGGACCTCATTCAGGGAGCTTTGTGGTGTTGCACAGTGATATCTGCAAGCCAGAGCATATGGAAAGCCTTCATGAATGGGAATCCTCATTCATTGGACATTCTCTATGACCGTAGCAAGCATAGAGTCTATTTTATGCCTCATTTGATACTAATATTCAGAAGGCTGTCTAACAAGTTACCTCTGTTCTTATATCATTAATGGAATATATAGTCCTCTTCTCTCCATTTGCACAGCCCCCAAACACTAGTACCTCATCATCTCTTGTCTAAACTGTTGCAACAGCCTTCCCATTGGTTTCCCTGTTTCAGGTCTCTCTCTTCTGCAATCCATCCTCCAGTCAACCTATAAAAAAATTTTCATAAGGAGTAGGAATGATCCATGTCACTCCCTGTCTCCCTACCCTCTTACCCCTACAGTGAATCAACTTCATTGTTTCCCAATTATCTCCAGCATGAAATACACACCTCTGGCATTTAAAATTCTTCATAAATCAGCTCCTTCATACCTTTCCAGTCTTCATCAGACTTGACACTCCATCTCCTTTCTCTCTCTGTGCCTTTGTACTGGCTCTCTCCCATGCCTAGAATGTTCTCCTTCCTCACTTCTGCCCATTAACTTTCCTTCCTTGCTTCAAGACTTAGACCAAACCTCACCTTCTATAAAAGGTCTTCCCTGGTCTGTCTGACTCCTAGTGCCTTCCCTCTGAGAATAGTTTCCATTTATATTGTGTGTAGCTTGTATGTACACTGTTACTTCCAAGTCGCCTCTCATTAATTAGAATGTGAACTCCTCTGTATGCCAGTGTTTAAATATATCATATTGTATAAATGCTTATTAACTTATACAAAATAAAATTCATCTAGTCCCCTAAAAAAATCCTTCTTCCAAACTTCCTTCTGTTCCTTCTGTCTTTCACAGACACTATCATTCTTCTAGTCTTCAGATTTGCAATACTGGCATTACCTTTGACTCATCATACTTCCTTAACCCCATATATTCATTCCATTGCCAAATCTTGTGTTTCTTAAATCCACACGTCAGCCCTGAGTCTCCTTTGCTGGTCTATCATCCATATCGTTATCTCTTAGGTGTAGATGTACGTCAAGATTCTGTCCTAGGCCCTCTTCTCTTCTTTGTTATATCCACCAATGATAGTATCTCCCATAGGTTTGTCATCCCCATGAAGTTAATGCTCAGATCTAGATTTCCAGGGATTCTCTGTCTCCTGAGCTACAGTCCAACATCATTCACTGCCATTCTCATGTATGTCCTACAGACACTCCAAACTCAAGATGTCCAAAACAGGATTGATTCTCTTTTCCCCAAGACCCACCCTGCTTCTAAACTTCTCTATTTCTGCCAAGGGCACAATCATCCCTTCTGGTCTCCTAGGTTTACAGCCTTGACATTATACATGACTCCTCACTTTCTCTACTAGTCATTGCTGTTTTCTTGGTCTTTTTTTTTTTTGGGGGGGGGGGGTTAGAAATAACATCTATGATCCTTTCCAGGTGTTTGGTCTTCTTTCTTTTTCTTGAGAACCAATCCCTATACACCCTCAAAATTATGTTACCTCCAGCATTAATCTCTTCTGTGTACACTTGATCTGACCTAGATGGTTTTCCTACCTTCATTTTCTTCAGTCCAATTTTTACATTATGTTACATACAAGAAACATTAAGATTTGTTATTATAAAGACTAATTGCTATGCTCCACTGCCACTGATAGAAAAAGAAATGTAGGAGCTGCTAGGTAGCACAGTGAATAGAGCACCGGCCCTGGAGTCAGGAGGACCTGAGTTCAAATATGGGCTCAGACACTTGACATACTTACTAGCTGTGTGACTTTGGGCAAGTCATTTAACCCCAATTGCCCTCCAAAAAAACAGAAAAAGAAATGTAATATACACCTTGGTAAATTCTTTTTCTTTTGGTCTATTTACTATCCTTCTTTCAGTTTTATCCTTAAATGCTCTTGGATGATCCAACTTAATTTAGTCTACTGCAAAGCTTTATTTTTCCAGCTATTGTGTTCTCTGTAGAACCTTCTCTATTGATCATTCTTTGTTGCTGGTGCATGAACTGTAAAGCTGCAACTGACTTCATGATGATCTTTTTGCAAATGTCTATTATAAGTAAAGCAATAAGAGATAACCTACGTGGGGTGGCCAGGTAGCACAGCGAATAAGAGCACTGGCTCCAGTGTTAAGAAGACCTGGAGATCGAATCCCGGGCTCAGACACTTAGCACCCACCCAGAAACACCTGGCTGTGTAACCTTGAGCAAGTTACTTAACCCCAATTGCTTAGGGGCGGCCAGGTGGCTCAGCGAGTAAGAGCACCGGCTCCAGTGTCGGGATGACCTGGATCAAATCTGGGCTCAGATACTCAGCACCACACCCAGAAATAACTGGCCATGTAACCTTGAGCAAGTTACTTAACTCCAATTGCTTTAAAAAAAAAAAAGAGAGAGATAACCTACGTGTCCCAGGAAATGTGGTCTGGACATATAACAAAACTAATTCTGTTAACTTCTTTACTTGTCTCTCTAAGGAGAATTCATGGACCATCCTTCCATTTACCTTTATCTTCTTTTTGTCTTCTAGTTTCATTTACAGTGAAAATTTCAATAACAATACAATTCAGTTACTCCAATACCATGGTTGCTGAACAACGATCTCACGTTTATAGAACCGATTGTTAAAATTAATTGAATCGTAGGTAGTCTAATATCTGCGAGTTTCAGGTTCCTTCTACTTCCTACAGCTCTGGCCAACATAACTTAAGAAGCAGAAGGATGTTGCATAGAGTCGAGGGACAATTTGTATTGTTCTTTGTTTTATGGCCTGCCATATATGGAGAGTACATCATCTAGGGGCCAGTTTATTGGTGATGAGCCTCTTTCTATGCTTAATTAATCAAGATGGTCCTCAGAAAGCAGGCACAGTGTGTTGCTGAGACAACAATCAAAGTTTTTCCAACATGACAGAATTCATCAGTTGGTGTTCTGTGAGCACATACTTCAAGATGCCAGTGTTGCTTCCATAACACAATAACACATTAAAGTAGGATTTCTGTGGAGGGTTAGCTACCACATTTATCTGAATAGAGGCTGTATCTCCCCCTAAATTTTATCTGAAACATGAAAATAGCCTTCATTTGATTTAGTTTTAGTGTATATTTATATTTTTTCCTTCCACAGAAATCTCATTTTGGGGAAACAGCCTATATTCAAACTAAAATAGGAGTCCCTTTTGTTCATTCTATAATTCTGCCAAAGTAACAGTTAATAAGACTGCATTTATATAGTGCTTACTAGGAGACAGGCATTGTGCTATGTGCTTTACAATTATAATCTCATTTTATCCTCACAACAACGCTGGGAGGTAGGTACTATTATTAACCTCATTTTACACTTGAGGAGACTAAAGCAAACAGAGAGAGGTTAAATGACGTACCTAGAGTCAAATAGCTAGTAAGTGTCTGAGGTCACATTTGAACTTGAGTCTTCTGGATTCCAGTCCCTGAGCTCAATCTACTGTGAACCTTGAACATCTAACCATGAACAGCTGCCAAAGTGTTTTCCTATTTTTCTGAACAGATCCTCTTTTATTGTTTTTATTCACACCATCCTTTGTGCCTTAAATGCCTTGTAGCCCTGTTCTGTCTATTGAAATCCTAACCATTTTCTGAGTTCAAGTTCAACTGCCACCTTATCCATGAAGGCTTCCCCAAAGCTCCCAAATAGAAGTGAATTCTCTTTACACAACAGGACTCCTAAAGAACTCTAAATGTGCTCTCCTTTATATTTACTATAGCCTGATATGTATTATAGTACCAGTGTGAATACTTTATCTTCCCCTTCCAGACTATACTCCTTGAGAGTAGAGACTACATTTAATTTTTTCTATCTCTCATCTCCCAACTCTACTATTTTCCCAGGTACTTGAAACAGCACATTGCACAGAGACAGTTAATCAATGTTAATTGAATTGAATTGTATTACCAAAAATAAACCAACCTACGTCCTGTAAATCAGTGGCCTACCACTTTAACAACCAGTGACTAGAAACCTGTAGGCATCTCAAATTGTCACTACTTTGATAATGATGAATGAAATTAATTCAAAGAGGTATTATGCTTCATTATTTTATTAAAAGTAATAATTTTAACCTAAACAGGGATGTTCATTATGGCACATGTCTTCATATATGAGCTAAAGGACTAATATGTCTAGCATCTAAGGATTAACCTAGCTAAGCATGGAGAATTTCATCACCAAAGGCCTGGCTACCAGAACATGATGATTTTTGTCCATGGCAATTTAAGAAAGTACCTCCTAAGTCATGAGCAATCTCCAGTAGTGTTGGAAAGCATACCCATACCAATGAAATCCTAGATCTTCTAAAGTAGTAAGGTAAGAGAAATGAAATTAATACATAAGGAAAACATTTCATTCAAAGTGTTAGGTTTTGTCAAAGAATCTGATAGATACTGGATTTAGATATAGTTATATAGTAGCTCAATTGATCCCAAACCCCATGAAAATATGCAAGAATCACTAATATTTTCCTTGTTTGACAGTTGTGAAAAGGTTCAGAGGTTAAGTGACTCTTACAAGATCACCCTGATAAGTCACACAGAAAGGACTTGAAAGCATCTTTTTAAAATCCAAATGCAATATCTACTCTTAGTAAACATCTATAAAATGAAACCAATAATACTTATCTTACTTACCTCTCAAGGTTGTGAGCAACAAGCTTTGCAAAACTTAAAGCACTACAGAAATATAGGTATTAATATTGTTTGCTATTGAAACTTCTTAGCTTTAAGGCTTCATCTACTGACCCAGAAGACAAGGTATGGTTTTCCACAATCAAAATGGTACTATCAGACTTACTATTAGATTTTGTATAAAATCTGATGGAAAAATCTATTCAAGGCCAGGGGCCTTACCACATGGAGTTGCCTTAATAACCCCCAATAAATCTGGGAGGATTAAAGGCTGTGAAATTAACATTTTCCTGATCTGTCACCTGTACTAAAGTTAATTTGTCAAAAATATTCTTACAGCTTGTCACTGGACAGTATAGATTCTGACAAGTTAAGTCTAGAATGAAATTGACAAAATATCTCATTAATTTTCTAGGAATCACCTACCTTGGTTCCATTAAGCTTTTATCATTAAGAATATCACCAGCTGTCACTCTTCCTTTGAGAAGGTCAATTTCTGATCTCAATATACCTTTAGGACACTTGTTATATAAATAAGAATTATATTTCAGTTTATTAAGCTCAAGTGTCACTACTATGAGGTCTTACACAGTGATTATGTACCATGGTAAGAGGTGGAGCAGCAGTGTGTTAACTTGCATGTAAGAAGAGGTCTGAGCTGCCCCTCCTTAATAGTACTAGGTAAATTCCAACACAACAAAAACTGACAGTGTCAAATCTCTCTAAATCATGGTTCTCTAATCTATAAAAAGATCTCATAGTCCCCTTTCTTACATGGGAGATAAACTCATATCTTTAACACTGATATTTTCATAGATCCATCAACATAACAAAAGAATATTTCACTGAGTTACCATAAGCAAATCTCATTTTCCCTAAATATAAAATGGGAATCACTATACTTGTGGTACCCTATTTACCGGGTTGTCATGAAAAGAAGCACTTTGTGAAGACAATGCAGTATAGTAAAAGAATACTGGTCTTGGAAGGTAAAAGACCTGGATTCAAATAAAGATTCTATTTTGTGACACTGGACAAAATGCTTAACCTGAGATCCAATTTCTTCAGCCATAGTAGAGTGGAGCCAGGTGATCTCTAAGATTTTCAGGGTCTAAAGTTCTATGACTTTATGCTTCTTGAGCATTTTATACTCTACAATTTTAAGATTTTTGAGAGAAGAAAAGCTTTTCATTTCTTCCATATCCCATATAACACTCAGTAAAAGGATTTGTGGGCAGAAGGTAATTTAAAAGTACTTACTTAAAAAATTAAATGTTGGGAGTGCATTCCTAAGGTTCAGTACAGTCAGTCAATATGCATTTATTAAGCACCTTTGTTCAATTGCTCAGTTGTGTCCAACTCTTCATGACTTCATTTGAAGCTTTCATGCAAAGATTCTAGACTTGCTTACCATTTCCTTCTCCAGCTCATTTTACAGAGAAGGAAACTGAGGCAAATAGAGTTAAGTGACGTGCCCAAGCTCCCACAGTTAGGAAGTATCTAGATTTGAACTCAGAAAGGTTAAGTCTTCCTGATTCCAGGTCTAGCGCTCTATCCACTTCACCACCTTAGCAGCACCTATGTGCCAAGTACTGTGCTAATTGCTAGGGATACAAAGCTTTCAGAACTTTCAAAACCTTTCAGAAGCTCACAATCTAAAGGTGGATGGGAGTGGGTGGGAAGAATGCAAACATACATACAGGATAAATAGCAAATAATTAACAAAGAAAAGGCTTTGGAATAAGATAGACTTCCCATAGAAGATGGGATTTTAATTGGAACTTGAAAGAAGCCAGGCAGCAGAGATGGAGAGGGAAAGCAATAAGGAGTAAGGGGAAGGGAGGGGGAATGCCCAGAGGCAAGAGAGAATATCCAGTGTCTTTGGATAAGAGAGTATATGGGAGGCATGAGAGAGTAAGAGTATAGGATTTTAAGAAAACAGTACAGTTCTCTAACATTTAGCATTCTATGTTCTAACCCTCTATTCCAAGGTACTACCAATTCTAATAGTCTATGTTTCTCATATTCTAAGTTTCCTTTAGCTAAAACACTTTATGCTCTAATGTCCCATATTACCTCTAACATAATATATCCTAAGGCCCTTACCAATCTATTATTTCATGAATAATTTGAAATGAACTCTAGAAATATGAAATGTTGACAGATATCGACATTAATCAATAAAATAAATCCAAATTTGCACAAACTAAGATTTTATTTGCTTCAATACAACGGAAAAAGGACAGCAATAATGGTGCAGTTAACTGCTCAAATAGAATGGCATGTGCACATAGAAACATACACCCTTGGCACCAGTAACAATATAAATTTTTATCATTATATAATACCTATTGCAGTTGCAGTAACTGGCCAGATATTTGAATGAGAGAAATTTCCCTAAATCCAGTTTACATTTATATATCCAAAGCGCTACAAAGTTATGCTATAATTTAACATTCATTATCTGTCTCATTTACAACAACCCCATATGAGACAGGTGCTGCCATTTTTATTAACACTGTTAATTCACAAGAAAAGGGAACCCCAAGCCTCAATAAGCTGCATGACTTGTCTGTGTCACACAGTTAACAAACGGCAAAACCAGAATTTAATACATTTTCTGACTCCCAAGTCACACAGTGCTCCAGATTAGAATTGATAGTAGACATAAAGGTTAAACTTCATATATTTGCAATGCTATCAATAATAATAATAATAATGTCTTTCTGCACATTAAGTTTTATAAAGCAACCTCATCATTTCCTGTAGGATAGCTCATACAAAGATTATTGTCTCCATTTTACAAAGGACAAAATAAAGGCCAAGAGGAGAAATGGGACTGGCCCAGGGTCACAAAGCTCTGCATTCAAAGCTGCAGCTTGATCCCAGGTTTTTCAGCTCTAAGACCACTGCTCTATCCAACATATTACATTGTCTTTCAACAAGAAGAGAAGCTCTCAGATACATATTTTCATAGTCACTGTGGAATTTAGTTAGATTGTTAATGTTACATAAGGGTCTGCATTTAATTATACAAACAATAGATTCTATATAATAATGGTAGCATCAGAGAAAAGTAATCTGAACGAACTAAGCCCCATCCTGCAGTACAGGTTTTGGGACCTCTTTCATCATTAAATCATTTTATATAATAAAATCAATATGTTTTAAAGGTAAAAATAGGATTTTTAAACCATAAAGAAGAGTTACATGTTTTAAACTCTATCAATTCTTACAATACAATGAGTCTTTTAAAGATTTAATATCAACTTTTTAATGAAAGTCCAATGGAGAATGTATACTTGGCTCCATTACCAGATGATCTATCTCTTGAAAAGGTTACAGTAGAGCCATTAACACCCTCCTAAATTATATGGAGAATTTGGTACAATTTTCTGACTACCCCAAGGACAATTTAGTTCCAAGGATATTGAAGTATTTTGAGAATATAAAACCATATAAATATTGAGGGAAATAATTCAGTTGCTTATGATGTATTTGTATCTCACACTAGTTTAGTTTAACTGCATAATAGAAAATTTTAAAATGTCAATTTGCATTTTAAAAATTATGCAACAGCATACCCTTAATTTTTAACAATAAAAATCCCTACCATCTATTGCCATACAGTAGGTTCATGACTAACTGTTATATCCCTTTAAGACTCAATGTTCTCTAATGATATAATGCACAAAATTTACGAATCATTATTTAGTAAGTCATAAAAACCTCTTAAAATTAATCTTTCATGCACATCCAGCTTATCCAAAGTTAGAATTTAATTAGCTAGCCTTGGCAAAAAAATGGCCTTACTACTCTATTTGCTCAATCAGGAGATGTCTCTTCTGTAATTATAATTAATTCGAGTCACTGACGCACCTCCTAGCAAACAATGTAAAACAAGAGACAAAATAGAAACAAATAGCTTTGCGTTGCTCCAATTGCAATGTTCCCTTTCAACCTCAAGATGCAGAAATGAAATCTTTTTTATAGGTGATGGTATAATTTCTTGAAATGTGACACAAAGAACTGAGACTATAAGGGAAATGAGAATATAGGCAACAGACAAAATTAAATCGACAAGGACAATGCAGCCAAAAGAAGCAAATGGAGAAGTTTGAAGGCAAAACTCTGTTGAAGCATTTTTAAATGTGCGTAGTGGCAAAGATAATGGGAGCTAAAATATTTATATGAGAATATGCCTGTCTGACAGACAATGGGGTCAGAAGGAATATGCCTATTCCCTTTTCAAGGGTAGCAATGTTTACATTTACATAGAACTATATAGTCAGAAAGCAAATCACATACTTGGCAAAAAGTAAAGTCAGACTTTCATAAAGAAAAAGAAAAGGGGAAAAGAATCAGTGAATAGCCCACTATCTTATTTACATAAAGCACTTTGCCATATTTTTGAAGCTGAATCAAAAAGAAACTATGCAATAGAAACCTTATTTCATATGTTCAGGGAATATGAGATTTTGTTTCCCATTCTTTTTCTCACAAATGTACATGAAAAAGACTATAGGTACATCAAGTTATAACATGACTCTGCCTTACCATTCAACCTTTATTTCCCTCTATTCCATCCCAAATATCCTTATACTTAGCCATCTGTGTACATGTTCCAGGACAGCATCATGCCCCTTGACAGGAAACACTTTTCCATTTTTGTGTTTCTATTTCCAGAAACTGGGAGGTAGGAGTAGAATATTGGATAAAAAAACAGGTCTCTGGGTCTGTAAAACTTCAGTGTTAAGTCCTCACTCTGCAACATACTGACTGTGTGACTGTGCCCAAGTCACTTAACTTCTCAGTATTCTAGGCAATCTTCTAATATTATGAAGATATAGAATAGTTGTTGATCTGCACTGGTAAAAGGAGATGGCTTGTACCTAGTGGGTAGTTTAATAAATTTTGGGGGAGTTGAATCAAATATCTTAAAATATAAAAAAAGCTAAATGCATATGATTGCCCTATCTGAACAATTTTAAAACAGCTCTATTATAGTCATAAAAATCAAAGCCACACATTTATGCTGCTTCTTGAATTTGTTACATTGGTTTGAATATAAGTCTCCTCCCATCCCATTCCACCAAAAATGATATATTCAAGGCATGGCCTATAATCACATTCCTCAGTACCACAGAAAAAGAAAAGAATGACAAAGATGAAGAGACTGGTAATGACAAAAATGAATAAAACATTTGGGTGGGCAATGTGGTATAGTGGAGTCAGAAAACTTCCATTGGAATCACAGATCTAACCCTAGAAAGTAGCATGATCTGGGGCAAGGCACAAACTCTTGGAACCTCTGGTATCCCTCATCTGCAAAATGGAATTAATAATTTTTCCATTCCCTAATTTACAAGATTCTGTAAACGAAATGTTTGGAACCCTTAAAATAAATACACAAATATGAGTTATTATGTAACATCAGACTTCAAGGATCTACAATTTTGTCCTTGCTGATTTACCCTTCATCAATGCTGATGATAAATCCTTGATCCTCAGTAGATACCTTCAGGTGTTGCTTGAGCAGAAAAATTCATTGCCCTGTAGCCAGCCTAGTGACCAACCTCCTTGAACTTAAACAGACTTCCACTCTTTAAAAAAAACTCACATCTTTCTTTGCCTGGCTAATATTCAAAGTTTTTCTGCTAGATATTATATTCTGCTGGCATAAGATTATTATTATGTGTAAAATACAGGGCTGAACTAGGTAATCTTGAAATGTTCTTTACAATATCCATTCTATGTTATTTTATTTGCATGGAACACATTAAAAATGATCCATACATTGTATTTATGATAGCAATTTTATGTAATTATTTGTTAGTGAATACCTATAATTTTTCCCTTCAAAAGGCAAATTTTAGAGGTGAAGTCTGTTTTCAGACCAATATGGTAGCTAGTGTTCTTGGCAGGTCAAAGAAAGGCAACATTAATAAAAGCAAAATGTATTCTGATTCATAGGAAATATTCTTTTTCTATTCCCCAGAGTCCCATAATCACTTTGCCCTATTTATGGTATGGATCTCTGTGAAACCACCCCATGGAGCTGGGAAGG
The DNA here is from genome assembly GCF_028583685.1 of Petaurus breviceps papuanus. NCBI lineage: Eukaryota > Metazoa > Chordata > Mammalia > Diprotodontia > Petauridae > Petaurus > Petaurus breviceps. Next base: position 24,907,645 of record NW_027185754.1, on the reverse strand, counting down.
TAAACAGAAAAATTTGGTCATGATGTCAACACCATTCAGTGACCTCACCAAAAACAACAAGGAGGTTTGAGGTTTGAGCTTTGACAGCACCTGAAAAGGCCTGCAGTCCAGAAAAAGTTAAAAAGGTTACCACTCTACAATGTTCCACCTAGGCATATCATAGCTAATGGCAACCTGTCAAAGCACCTCAAGTGAATGACGCAGGGTCCCAAATAGATTATGTAGAGCCAGACCAAAGGACACTAAGAAACAGCTTGTACAAAGATAGCAATTCCAGTCCTGGGGTAAACTCTGTTACTATACAAACTAACCTCATCAGGATCAACCAGGATCTTCTACAAGCTCATAAGCTTTCAAAGAGCAAGGATGGTATTCTTCACTTTTTCAGTAACCCAGAGTTTAACAAAGCACCAGAAACATCACACAATGTTATACATGGAAGGAACCTTAAAGAAAATAATTTTCAAGCTAAAGAAGCCCTGTCTCCAAGTGCCAAATTTTAGAAAGGGTCCAAGGTAACAAAATTAGTAGCAAAGCTGAGACTTCAGATGGGGTCTCATAAATGTCATGTTCTTTTTACTATACCACCACTCCTATGTGTCCAATAAATACATGTTAGCCTGATTCTGCTGTGAAAGTACAAACAAAAAAAGAAATTACGGTTTATTTTCTGAGTAAGGTCAGTAATATGAACACAGAAGATCAATGTTACCACTGAACAGGAAGTTCTATACTCAGCTTCACATAGAATCAGATTTGCACTGTGGCATTGTTAAAAAAAAGAATGCAGTCAAAACACTTAGTTGGGTTATCCTGAGTAAGTCGCTTCTCTTTTGGGGGCTCAATTTCTTCATTTACAAAATGGAGATAATAAAACCCACCTCAAAATGTAATTATGAGAAAATTTCTTTATAAGTCTTAAAGTGTGAGCTGTTTTTATCATCTCTAAAATGATGGAACTGGCCATAAGATCTCTAAGATGCCTACTGCGACACTTAATATCTCAACTTCTAACATTCTATGTTCCTTGCGGCTTTCATCCTATTTTAAGTTCCCTTTCAGTGATAATATTTTCTTTCTCTGTTGTAACATTCTGTGCCCTGTGTTCTAATAGCCTATGTTCTCAGGCATCCTTCAGCTCTCTGACTGGAAGACCAAATCAAGAGAAAGGCCCTCAAAGACAAAAGCTTCTCTTAAAACAGGTACCCTGAAGGAGCTAGCTTACTCCTCTTCTTGCAGTCTGTCTCAAGGGCTTTGCCCCAGGCTCCCAGCATTATTTTCCTCTGGTTCACAGCAAGCTATAGCTACTAGTCCCCGATCTACTCTGAGGTCCTAACTGAACCAGACACAGGGAGAGCCAGGATTTTATCTTATTAAAATAGATATGGCTAATTTGTCTTTTCAAATTCATTTTAAATTAAATTGGTTTTCCTTGGAAGGCTGCTAGGTCAGCTCCCCTGCTGCACATGCAGGACAAAGGTTAATTGCACACCCTCCACTAGCTCCTGGCCTCTCCTGGGCTTCTGTAACCTGTGCGGAGAGGTAGGGATAGTTTTAGTTTATATGAGGGGGAGGGAAGGTGATGAGGGGGGAAGGGAAAAGAAGGGGAAGAGTAAGAAAAAGATAAAAATGTCCTTAAGGTTATTTGCCATTGGACTAGGTCACTATGGTTTTCAGACTAACCAAAATTGTGATCATGATAACCCAACTGAGCTACCATAAGGTATTTCAACAAACCTTAAAATAATGTATAAACGAGTCATTAGTACTGTGGTTGCTATTATCTGCAAAATGAGGTCAATCTACACCAATGGTTCTTAACCTCCTATCTGACAGCCTATGGACCTTTTCTCAGAATCATGTTTTTAAGTGCATGAAATACACAGGATTACAAAGGAAAACAATTATATTAAAATACAATTATTAAAAAAAAAGTTTTTAAGCAGGTCCACAAACCCGCAATTAAGAACTCTGAATACATACAAACTCTAAAATCCATTTCAGCTCTAACATTCTATGTTCTTATGTCCAATATTCTAAGGTCACAACTGGCTGTGGTCAGTTAACTTCAGAACACTAACATAAAACCCATCATAGTCTCATTCTTAAAATTCCCAAGTAGATAGAAAAGGATACACACCTCCTGCAAGCAAATTGTTAGCTGGTCCCAGGGATTAAAGTTCCATTAACACTCACATTTAATTTATCTCATTTAAGCTGTCATTGTTCATGAAAATTTAACCCAGTAATTTCCCATTGTACAAAGTATGAATATTTAAATTCAAAGTAAATACAACACTTTATCAATTATATTTTTGTATTCTAAATTGGTGACTTCACTCAGCATGGCTGCCTCACCCGGCACCACACTATTTTTCAATTAAAAGTCCAGATGTTTCAGAGGCTCCAGTAGGCAACAGCAGTTATGAGAAATGCTTTATCTGCATTGCAAGGATGACTATCTCACCAGCTCCGGGCTGCATTAACATACTCATGTTTTATTCGAACCCCCTCCCTTCCACAATCCCCCACCCCTCTAAACAGAGCAGGTAATTATACAACACCAGAGAGAAGAGAGAAACACAACCCTGAGAGCTGGGCAATTTCCTTACAAGCTACCACCTGAGCAACACATTTTCCTGCAAGATCTGAAAAATTGTATTGTAAATATTTAATCATATGGGGCATTCAAAACTGCCCCGCTTAGTCTAGCTGTATTTGACTATAGGATTTCGAAAATAGTGGGTTCTTTCTTGCTTGTCTGCTTTTTTCCCAGTGGCAGGGTCAGTGACAAATCACAAATACATCCTATCTTTAGCCTCCAAATACAATTGAAATGCTGATAAAAATCATAAGCATGTACACATGTTTGTGTTCAAAATGAATGGAGTTATTTGCTACAGTCTGGGCCACTCTTTTCATTTTTGATGCCAATGTTGTCTCTTGAACAAGTCAATTCAATCTTTTCTTTTACCATCATAAAATGACAATTCACCTGAGCCAAGATTGAACAAGCGTAGTAATTATCCCTTTCCCCTATTCAATTAAACCAATCCTATATACGGAAGCAAAGCCACATTGTGAGATGGAACAAAATGAAGTTCTGACAGCTATAACAAAAATGGCTTTGCATTTTATACTTAGTTAATGAAATGACTTCCCCACCCACCAACAGAAAAAATAACCTACTTTTTGTGTGTTATTATTATGCTTAATAAACAGCACTATTCAACAGTGAAAAACACAGTTCTTCTTTGTTATTATAAAATTCCAACAAAATTAACTTTGATTATAATTTTAAATTATACTATAAACATTTATATGTTTAGACAGACAAAACATGAGATCTTGTAGTGAACAGATGCTATTCAAAAGATAAATATGAAATCTGTAAACAGGTCTAATACCGTAATTCCATATTTAGGTATCAGAAAGCAGACAGCTTCCATTCCTTGAGGACATTAGACAACCTTAGGTGGAACATTTTTAATACATCACCATGTCACTTTTTAATGCGCCACAATCTATTAACCACATGGCAAACTAACAGGGATTTTTAAAATATGGGTTTTATAGCTTTGTGCTGGTGATTAATTAAATAAATAGCCACTGTTTCACAAATCATCCCTCTAATTAGTCTAAAGCAGACACTTTGCATTCACTGGTATTCTTGCCATCTGAAGCTCACAGAAGGGCAGGAGCATTCCGGCGACAACGAGGACTGTGTACACCGGAGCACATTGTCACTGGGTAGCCACGGCTGGCACTGTACCATGCAGCCCAAAGGCAGAAGGGACAGTTTTCACAGGTGCTGCAGTCAGCTGGAATTTGACTCCAGCTGCTTGGAAAAGATGTTGGCTTAATTATTCCCCCTTATCCTAAAGGAAACAATGGAATGACAAAGGAAAAAAGGGTTGCTAAAACATAACCACCAGCTGCAAATGGAAGCCAATTTTAAGTATAAAAACAAGAACTCACTTTTCTGTAATGTTTGAAGGTTTATAAAGTGTTTTGTATCCATGATCTCATTTAATCTTCCCAAAGCCCTATGAGGTAGAGTGAAAGCATTATTAACTCCATTTTACAGGTGACTGGCCCAAGGTCATACAGTTCTTGTGCCAAGGCTCCAACCCAGGTCCTACAACACCAAGTCCAGTGTTTTTTGCACGCTGCCACCTTCCTCTCTAGGACACTTATATTCATTTATTCAGCAAACATTTATCAAGTACTTACTATGTACCTTGTATTAAACTTCACTGGGAGAGAGGCACAGAAATGGGGGAAAAAAACACATGAATTTCTGGTATAAGGAACAAGTACCAGGTCAGGCTAAATCTTCCAATCCCTCACACCTCCCCCCCCCCTTTTTTAAGCATCAGCCAGTTCATAGACAGTTCACTAATATATGAAGGTTAAAGTAAAGGAAAAAAAGTACCAGAGAGGAGTCAGAAAATCCCAGTCTTAAGTCCTAGACCTTTCATGTAACCTTGGACTTTTAAGTCTACATTTCCTGATCTGTAACATGAAAAGGATGGCACAGAGAAGTTAAATTCTTTTTCCAGCTGTCGTGTTCTAAGGTCTATGTTCTAACAAAAAGTCCCTTCTAGCACTGACATTCCATAATTTTACCTATCAAATAGGTCTGAAAAGAATAGTAGTACACAGTTCACAGGGTTGCTATGATGTACAAATGAGACAGACTACTAAGTTTTGGGGTTAAAGCTCTATTAATCTAAATAATATTATTATAAATAACAGTGGTCTATATAAACCTAAAATAGGACAACTCAAGGATAAATGTCTAAAATATTCACAACTTTTTCAAATCAGGTTTGTAGAGCTGCTTGTAATTTTCATTGAATTCATTCATTCCAAAATTTAAATAGGCTCTTTTTATGGTGCTTTATATTTCATGGTGCTTTTTGGGCAACATGGCACCTTGAAGTAGCACTCCCATTTAACAGATGAGAAAACTGAGTCTCAGAGTTGAGAAAGAACTTGCTCAAGTATACAGAGCTATTAAATGTCACTGAAAAGAAAATGACTTACTAGTTCACCCAGACAGGTAGGTAACAGCTACTCCTTTCCTAAGATGCTTGATATTCAAGTCAGTATTCTGCTCTCAGCATGGTTCCAGGAACTTCATAAATGCTTACTGACTCAACTGACTTACTAGAAGTAAGGTAGGATTTCACTCAGGTTTCCCATCTGCCTGTCCAATATTCTTTCCACCATGCCACCATGTCTCTCATATTTTGAAATTGTATTTCTCCACAGTCTTTAAAAAAAAAATTAAATTAATTCACAAAGCCCCTGATATTGATTTTATGGAGTCTAATTAAAAAAACAAAACAAAACAGATGCTGTGTTCTTATTAAATTAGGGATCCTGAGCTTTTGTTCTGTGACAAAGGAAGTAACTATTATTGCTATTCTTCCTGAGGACTTTCTATGGGAATATGGACCTTCTCATAAGGTCTTTTTGTTTGTTTTGCCTTTTGGAGGGTGATTGGGGTTAAGTAACTTGCCCAAGGTTACATGGCTAGTTTTTTGTGTGGGTGTTAAGTGTCTGAGGCTGGAACCAAACCCGGGTCCGCCCAATGCTGGGGCTTGCACTTTACTCACTGCGCCACCTAGCCACCCCCTTATAAGGTTTTAAAGGAGAAAATGAGGTTGGTGTAGTGGAAAGAGAATTGGTCAAGGAGTCAGGAAAATGTGACACTTAAAGGATGTATACGAATGAGAAAAGTCACTTAACATTTATGAACTTGAGCCTTCTCATCTGCAAAATGGGGAAAATAATACCCATCTCCAAGAGTTTTTGCAAGGCTCAAATGAGATATGCATAAAGCACTTGGCAAACTTCAAAGCCTCGTGTAATTATCAGCTAAATGCCTCAAGTGAAGAAATGAAAAATATTCATAACCTAGATTTTTTAAATCCTCTAGGAGTTATAAAAGTTCAAATTTATAATATAATGATAACATACATATAAAACATTATACTATTATATTCTTAGAATAATTATGATAACATTTCTATAGTGCTTTGTCTACAACAGTGTTTTCCAAACTATGAGAGAGACCCCCTGCAGAGGTATAAGATGATGGGAGGGAGAAGGCTAAAATTATTGGTTCTTTCCCAGCATAACTCCCATATAAATACATCCACTTAAAAACAAAATTCAAATCAAAGTAAACAAAAGCAAGACTAATAGTAAATTCAGTCCAACTGTCCAGGGAAGGAGACTGATGGCAGAGGTAAACATATATACCCCCAAAGTAAGTCTCTTGAGTCCCTCCTGGATAACAGAAGTTCCCTTGGCTCAGCTTGGCAGACCAGTCAAAAAGATCAAATTCAGGGTGACACAATAATATGTTTTGCCTAGATCCCTGGTCCCAGGTTATCCTAGTTCAAAGGTTTTCTCCTTTGTGTTTTAGAGGCAAAGTGGAACAATGGAAAAAATGTTACATTTGAAATTAGAAGATGCAGATTCAAATCCTGCCTTTACTACTTATTACCCATGTGACCTTGGGTCACTTAAAGCTTTATGGATCTCAGATTCCAAAAGTGTAAAATAAGCGATTTGAACTAGATCAATAGTTCTCAAAACATGGTCCAGGTCTCTGGGGTATATTCCTGTACCCCCAAGACCATTTCAGGGCGGGTTGTGAGTTCAAAACTATTTTCATAATATTTTTATGTCTAATACAATGAATATCAATAGGTATAACTCACATAAGCAAAATCTCTTTTGGGGGAGACCCAAAATTTTGTAAGGGGAGAAAAGGGTTCTGAGACAAAAAAGTTTGAGAATCACTGAACTAAATGATATTGAATGCCTTAGACACCTCTAAGAGTATGACCCCTTACTCTTAGGAGTAGGAATGTAGCACATCGATTATCTGTATTACCTTCCAGGCTATTGTTATTAGATTTTAAGTTTTGTGTTGTTATGAATTTATGATAAATTCTTAATTTTATTTGAATAAAATGTGACCTAAGAAAATTACTTGTGTTGCTTATAATATTCCGGGGAATGGAGGTAGGGCATAAAAGTTTGAAAAATACTGGTTTACAACTAGGTTATAGCATTAAGGTAAAGTGGTCACATTCCTATTTTAGACATTTTTTTAAAATATAAAACTTAGAGATTAAATGACTTGTCAGTATCAAAAATTAGTACATGGAAGAGTCCAAATTCAAACCTTATGCCTACCTCTCTTGCTACTATTCCATATAACCCTTTCCCTACATCCTATATTCACACTGGGCTGATGCACAAGATATACAGGTACATCACCATTTTTCAACTCAGCCCACACCTACCCTTTTCTACACAGTCTTAAGTCAAGCAGGGTCCTGAGAGTCCCCTAGCTATGTTGCTTGTCTGAAGCCTGGGTCCCAGGTTTTCCCTAGGGTTTCCTCGAAAACAACTGCAGCAGAGACACAGGGCTATGCCCAGACATGTTGCCTTAACCTTTGGGAGATAGCTGATATTTCCTTTGGGTATTAAAACAAACATCTTGAATAAGCCAATTTCCTTCATGAAAAAACAAAAGTGACACAATCAACTACATAAGAAAAATAATATGACATTGGAAAAAGAAGACTTTTCTTTTTCACATTCTGCAAAATGGTCACAGGCTTTGGGGTATTAGATTACAGAATTCACTTAGGTTATCATTGGCCCTACTGAAAACAAATCACCACCAGCTAGATCACCTAAGATCAAAAGTGCTCCACAGTCACACAAAGAAAAGAGGGCTTTTGAGCTCCATTACTGTTAAATTCATACATTCTTCCCAAGTCTAACAGCAATCATACCAAGTAAACAAAAATGTGCCAAATATCTATGTGCTAGGAACTGGTGATGCAAAAAGTGAAAGAGCCCTTGCCCTCATCCTACTCTGAGAACACAATATATTAGTATATAAGTAATGAAGGGCACATAGAAAATAAATGCAAAATGATATGGGGGGGAGGAATACTAAGAAAGAGAAGAATCTTTTCTGATTCCTTTTTTTGCAAAAGGCAGCACTTGGGCTGAATCTTGAGTACCAAGAGGCAAAGATGAGGAGAGTGATGAAGGCAAAGGCAGAAAATGGGAATTTGGTATTCTTAGAGTCACAGGTAGTCAGCCTAGAAAAAAAAGGTTTGGAGTTAGACTACCTTAGAAACATTAATGAGTCATAGGTAAGCAAATAGAGGAGACTAAAAAAAAATAAATACACGATATACTGGGGAGGACACTAATAACTGAGGGAAATCAGGAAAGAATTGAAGGAAGGGGCAGTTGAACTTATCCTAAAAGGAAACTAGGAGTGTCAACAGGGAAAGCATTTCAGATGTGATCAGAACCTGAATAGTGTGCAAAAAGGCCAATCTGGTTGGAGATGAAGTGTGTGAGGTAGAAGAAATGGGTGTTGACTGACATTGGAAAAACAGGTTATAGTCCAAGTGTGAAGAGTTTTAAATGAACAACAGAAGACTATGCATTTTATGCTAATGGAACTGGGAACCACTGAAGCTTCTTGATCAGGGGAGTTACAGTCAGATGCTTTAGGAATATCAATAATGTGCACAGAATGCACTGGAGAAGAGAGAAAATGGATGCAAGGAGACCAATTTGGAAACTTTTGAAATAGTCTAGGCAAAGAGTGATAAAGGTCAGGTCAATGGTAGTTATGATGATAGTAAAAGAGGCCCATGCATGAGACTGGCAGTTGACTCCTAGATTGTTAATCTGTGTGATTGGACAAATAGTGGTATTCTTGATGGAAATAAGGAAGAGAAGAGAGGAGGGAGAGTGGGTTTATCAGGAAAGAAGTGTTCAGTTTGACAAGGCAACAACAGGGCATAAAGGTAGAGGTATCAATCAGGCAGATGGAGATAAGAGATCAGCACTTAAAGAAAGAGGTGGAATATGTAGATTTCAGAATCCTATGCATAAAAATGACAATTGAATCCATGGGAGCTAATGAGGTCACCAAGAGAGAATAAAGATAAGAGCCAAGAATAGAGCCCAGAAATAAAACTCACAGATGGGAGCAGGTCTAGGATGATAGATTTTCAAAAGACAAGGAAGTAGGGAAAGAAACAAAAAACAAAACCTAATACAGCAGTACCATAAAAACCTAGGGAGGTGAGCATATTCAGAAAGATGGGATAGTAAACACTGCCAAATGCTCCTGAAAGGTCAATGCTTCATCATGGCACAGAAATGACCCTGGGGAGCAAAAACTTCAGTTTCCTCAACTATACATTGAGGGGATTGAACTAGATGATCTCTGAAGTCCCTTCCTACCCTACCTAGATCTATAAACCTGTGATAAAAATATACAAGTAGAGCTCAAGTGCTGAGCAGACCCTACACAAAATCAAAGAAGCTTCTAGTATGTTATCCACTCTAGAGACAATTTAGATCAAAGAATTAGTTTAGAGGAGGAAGCCCCTGAACTGATGTAATTATTGATCATATGAAACCCTTTAGGAGATCTATGATTTCACTATGTGTTTCTTACATATTATTGTCCCTCTAAAAGACTCAAGAGAAAATCTGTTTGATTTTGGTAGGCTCAAAAAAAATTAATTTCCTGAGGTGATTTCCAGAGGAGAGCAATCATTTAGCTACTATGCTGGCCTTTAAAAAACAAGCATGACACATAGTATATCCCCAGGCCCATCACTGAAATCTTTTCAGTTTGCCTTCAACTGAGGCTCATATTTTTTCAAACATAGCCCTCAAAAATCTAAGATCACCTTTCTACCAGGATAAAGCCCTGGAGAAGGATATTAGCAGAGGACTCTAATTTTGAATCTTGAAATAACAAAGGAAACATGAGATAAAATTTAAGTAAAATGTTACATAATTTCATTCTGAACTTTTCAAATTATCTACCAACTTAAAGGTGCTCTACAATCCGCAGGCAGCTCACAATTCCCACTGCAATCTAAAACTAATTTGATATACAACTGACAATCTACAGACAAGATGAGAAACATTTTTTGCATCATAAGATCAAAAGACTTGCAAGTGGTGTTCTTGTACACTATTCCATGTAGTTGAACAAAATATGGGCCTATATCTAATCAGATAGCTAAGTACTTCTATCAATAAAATATTACTAGTATCTCTTTAAATAGGACAACAAGCTACCTACTGATTACATCTGGTTTTAAAAAGATGATAGTGTAAGAATTCTAAAGATAATCAGCAAAATGATACTAAAAAAAATCTTCTGGTAAGTACCTCTGCTAAAAACAACATTTTCAAAGTCTAATCCTTTCTCCATGGGTGTAGGAAGAGGATAGAGATGGAAATATTTCATCTAGGCTGATGTATAATACTGTCTTCATATGTCTATTATGGTAGCAGTGAAGGCCTGGCAGAGACCCTGAAACACAGGCAAAATGGGGGTATGGAAATATGACTAATTAGGGTAACACCACAGTCATCATGATGCAATTGCTCCTTAAGAGCATTCATTCCAAAGCCTAGATTAGACAAAGTCAGAGATAAAATTGAGGGGCTACCAAAATCTGACATGTTAGAAGTGAAGAACTTGAAGTCATTAAAAATTTTCACTTAATGAAAATTCTAGAAATCATAACTAATAACAAAAGAAATCACAAAAAGAGCACAGATGTTTCAGATCATTTTGACAGGGAGATAGACATACTTAGAAAGAAATTCTGAAGTCTTTTTTGAGTTTGATGGCTTGAATACCACTAGTAGACATAATTATACCAATGTGGCTTCTTAAAAGCTGGTAATGGCTATAACTATTGCAAACCGGGCAGGCCCAGAAGGTGCAGCCAGCAGATGCAGATGCAGAGGCAGGCCTGGAAGGGGCCTGATCAACTAGGAGGGCAAGTCTTCCCACCAACCACAAGGGCCACTACCAGGCCTATCACCAAAGGGCTGGGACTGGAAAGAGAAAGGTAAGAAGCAAATACAGGGGCCCCTGTCCTGGACAGCAAATACTCCTGGGGCTACCATGGATGAATATTTACAAAAATACAAGTTGCCCAGATTAAATGAAGAGGAAGTAAATTACTTAAATAACCCCATCTCAGAAAAAGAAATTGAACAAGCCATGAGTCAACTCCCTAGGAAAAAATCTCCAGGGCCAGATGGATTTACTAGTGAATTCTATCAAACATTTAAAGAACAATTGATTCCAATACTCTACAAACTATTTGGGAATATTAGTGAAGAAGGAGTTCTACCAAATTCTTTTTATGACACAAATATGGTACTGATACCTAAATCAGGAAGAGATAAAACAGAGAAAGAAAATTATAGAACAATCTCCCTCATGAATATAGATGCAAAAATTCTAAATAAAATACTAGCAAAAAGACTACAGCAACTTATCTCAAGAATAATATATTTTGATCAGGTAGGATTTATTCCAGGAATGCAAGGATGGTTTAATATTAGGAAAACCATCAGTATAATTGATCATATCAACAATAAAACTAGCAGAAACCACATGATCATCTCAATAGATACAGAAAAGGCTTCTGACAAAATACAACATCTATTCCTTTAAAAACATTAGAAAGTATAGGAATAAATGGAGCCTTCCTTAAAATAATAGGTAGCATCTATTTAAAGTCATCAGCAAGTATTATATGTAATGGGGAGAAGCTAGAAGCATTTCCCATAAGATCAGAGGTGAAACAAGGGTGTCCACTATCACCCCTCTTATTCAATCTGGTCCTAGAAATGTTAGCAGTAGCAACTAGAAAAGAAAAAGAAATCAAAGGAATCAAATTAGGCAAAGAAGAGACCAAGCTATCACTCTTTGCAGATGATATGATGTACTTAGAGAATCAAGTAAAAAACTACCTGAGACAATAAATAAATTTGGCAAAGTTGCAGGATATAGAATAAACCCACACAAATCCTCGGCATTCCTATATATTTCCAATGAAATTCAACAGCAAGAGATAGAAAGAGAAATCCCATTTAAAGTTACTGTAGACATTATAAAATATTTGGGAATCTACCTGCCAAAACAAACCCAGGACCTATATGACCACAACTACAAAACACTTTTCACACAAATAAAGTCAGATCTAACTAACTGGAAAAATATCAATTGCTCGTGGCAGGGTCGAGCTAATATAATAAAAATGTCAATTTTACCTAAATTTAATTATATACTTAGTGCCATAACAATTAATTTACCAAAAAACTACTTTATAGAGCTAGAAAAAATAGTAACAAAATTCATTTGGAAGAATAAACGGTCCAGAATATCAAGGGAATTAATGAAAAGAAATGCTAGGGAAGGTGGACTACCTATACCAGATTTCAATCTGTATTATAAAGCAGCAGTCATCAAAACTACTTGGCACTGGCTGAGGAATAGAGGAGTGGATCAATGGAATAGATTAGGCACACGAGATTAAGAAGTCAACTACTATAGTAATCTATTGTTTGATAAACCCCCTGGTTTTTGGGATAAGAACTCACTATCTAACAAAAACTGTTGGGAAAACTGGAATAAGAATGGCAGAAACTGGGCATAGACCATTATCTAACACCATATACCAAAAACAAGTCTAAATGGGTGCATGATCTAGGTATAAAGGTTGATACTGTAAGCAGTCTCCTAAAATAAGGAATAGTCTACCTATCAGACTTGTGGAGATGGAAAGACTTTATGACTAAACAAGAATTAGAGAATATTATAAAATGTAATATGGATAATTTTGACTACATGAAATTGAAAAGCTTCTGTACAAACAAAGCCAATGTAAGCAAGATTAAGAGGGAGGTGGGAAATTGGGAAAGAATCTTTACAACCTATGTCTCTGACAAAGGACTCATTTCTAAAATATACAGAGATTTGAGTCAAATTTATAAGAATACAAATCGTTCCCCAATTGATAAATGGTCAAAGGATATGAACAGGCAGTTTTCAGAGAAAGAAATTAAAGATATCTATAAGCACATGAAGAAATGCTCTAATTCACTATTGATTAGAGAAATGCAAATCAAAACAACTCTGAGGTACCACATCTCACCAGTCAGAATGGCTAAGATGACAAAACAGGAAAATGATAAATGCTGGAGAGGATATGGGCAAATTGGAACACTAATGCATTGCTGGTGGAGTTGTGAACTGATCCAGCCTTTCTGGAGAGCAATCTGGAATTATGCCCAAAGGGCTATAAATACTTTCATACCCTTTGATCCAGCAATACCACTCCTAGAGTTATATCCCAAAGAGATCATAGAAGTGGGAGAAAGACCCATATATACAAAAATGTTTATAGCAGCTCTTTATGTGGTGGCAAAGAATTGGAAATTAAGGGGGTGCCCATCAATTGGGGAATGGCTGAACAAGTTGTGATATATGCATGTTATGGAATACTATTGTGCTATAAGAAACGAGGAACAGACGTTCTTCATATTTACCTGGAGAGGCTTATACAAACTGATGCTGAGTGAGAAGAGTAGAACCAAGAGGAATTTGTACACAATTACAGACACAACGTATGTGTGATGACCAACTTTGATAGACTGGACTCCTCTCAGCAATGCAGTGATATAAGTCAATCCCAAAAGATTCATGATGGAGAGAAATATGTGCATCCAGAGAAAGAACTAGAAAGAACTGAGTTCATATCCAGGTGGAAGCAAAATACCTGATCTTTTTCCTTCTCTTATTTGGTTTTATGTCCTCTTTACCATTTTTCATTCCAGCTGATACAATCCATCTTTATAACCTGACTAACGTATAATGTGAAAGTATTTACAGATCCTATACTTGACTATATGTTGCCATGGGGGAGAGGCGAGGGAGGGGGACAAAATGTGAAACTCAAGGAATTGTGGGATTGAATCCTGTAAACTAAAAGGAAACAAATTAATTAAAAAATACATTAAAAAAAACTCGCAAACCAACACATTCTCCCATAATATGTGGTAAGAAACATAAAAAAATTACAGAACCTACACATAGCAGTATATATGGTAGCCACTGCCACAGTAAGAGTGGAGATACAAAGAACTATTCTAAAAAGAGAGGCATCAAAAACTACCATGGCATAATCCATTTGTGAGGCATCAAAGGCATCAGATTAGATTAGATCTGTGTCTACCTGGTACATACACTATGTACACATGTTGCTTTTTACTGAATCCAGAAAACAAAAACATGTAAACATTCTAGAATCCCTAAATCAATAATTAAAAGTAAAAAAGTTATGGCCATAATAGTAATCGAAGTAGCACAAGAAAACAGAACAAAAGAACACAAAAACCAAAGAACTCAATGTCAAAAAAATACCATAGAGGTTTTAGAAGCAAAGGTTTTAGATACAAGAGAGAAGCCCTGAAGCTGAATATGGAAGATATCTAAGTCATTTATATGATCAGAATAACTCCAACCTAACAAAAACAACATTTGGATCAAATGAGAAACAGAAAGTTTGTACAATGCTGACGTAATGAATGATAGAACAGACTCGAGCTCTGCTTTCCCTTCAAAATCTGTTAAAACTGGGCCAGATAAGGTCCATTACCATTGGCCCACACACATCTCAGTGGCACATGAATTACCATCAAAGTATTTCATCAGTTTCCTCTCAGAAGCAAGCATATTCTCAACTTTCTTGACAGAAGGCATAACACATCTATTACCAAAATTTAAGAACATAAGTGACCTTTCCAAATAAATATATATATATATGTACATCAATTATATACTTATGTACTAAATAGAAAACATTTACAACTTGTTCTAATTTTTAAAAAATCTATAAATTCTTAAAAGAAAATATTGGCTAAGGAACAAAACAGGAGTGTCAATAAGTTCCAGGGGTGTAAAAAGCAACTAATTAACAATTCTGTAGATATTGAACAAGCTGCCTCAGAGAAGAGCAACCTTTGTACCACCTTTATTATCTTAAAGCCTATGACTCAGTCCAACATATGGCTTATTCATATACTGTAAAGAGGCAGTCAAACCAAAACATCTTATTACTTAATTTCTTGATATACAATGGATGACATCAAGTTATATGGCTCCATCAAAAAACGAATTTAATAGCTCCATCTCATAGGATCTTTCTCCAATGATGTCAAAATGTCATCTGGATCCAGTAAATGTAAAATTCTTAACGTATAATTTTTTTAAAAGAGAGTCTGAAAGTTTTAAGAAGCCTTGAATCCAGAGGTCACACTGAACCAACAAATAAAGGAGATATTTACAAAAACATTAGTATCCTTAGGAAAGATACATCAAGTATAAAAAAATGAAGGAAAAGGCTGAATAAATTAAGAGACTTATTAGAATCCTGAAATTAAAGCTGAATGGAAAGAATATGTTTCAAGCAATTAACATCTATGTTTATTAATTAATCAATTGGTCTTGATATACATCAGAACCTTAAAACAGACTCTAACTCATTTGTAATGAACTCCTTAAAAATCTTTACATACAATATGAACATAATATGAGACCCAAAGATATCTACAGAAAGAATAATACTTCCTTGTCCAAAAGAAGGAAAAGAACTGCTAGACATTCCTAGAGTCCAGAATATATAGACCCCAAATCCTATACAGCAATACTTTTGGAACAAGCAAACATCACTTCACCTAGCAACAGTAAAGGCTGTGAATTGATAGATAACCAGTGGATTTATTTCATGTTACTGACAGTGATTTATCTCCAGATGGAGTCTACAATACAACTAACATCCAAGAGTAGAATTAAAATGGCCTCCATGGGCAAAATCCACATGAATTCAGCTAACAACATATCAACTAACAAGAGTAAAACAAATGATGGAATCATACAGATTTATTTGTAGAACTGGAAGAGTTTATGATGGCAACTCAGAACAAGGTCACAAACACCAAAAATTATATAAGTATCCTCAAGGGGCCTGGCCTTAGTGATCAATACAGATTACTGAAAGGTTAAAAATGTGCAACACATCACTGTGGGTTGTAAAAATTTAGCACCTATTAAAACACCTATAACAAGATATGATATGGCTGCTAGAATTATACATCAGAAGCTTGAAATCTTGCATTGAGTGACAGATGATAAATCCCCATAATACAAAGACACATCTCTGACTATATTGCAAAACTCAACCAAAAAAACTGAATTAGAACCAGACTATTATAACAACCGAACTGTTGTCCACAATTCCCCAGATATATAACATTGCTCCATAAAAACTTAAGACCAACATTTTTAACAGATTACATGAACTAATTTTTTTCCCCAAAATATAATAAACCTAGCAAACAAGATCAAAAGCATAAGGAAAAGGATGAGGTATCTATCATCCCTGATATCCCTTCTTGCTACTAGAATGAGGCTAAGAATGCTTTCAGTGAGCCTACAATATGTACTTAAACCTCTATACTTTCTATTCAGTTTCACAATTATTTGTGAAATTATCCAATTATTATCCACCTGAACAATGATATGTAGAAGAATAAAAAAATTAGCTTTATTTTGTGACAATTTCTTGATGAAGCCCATAAAAATAATAAGAAAGATAAGAATGTGATGATGATGATGATGATGATGATAGCTGATATTTTTATAGTGCCTTAAGGTTTTCCAAGTACTTTGTATACATTATCTCAATTGAACCTCACAATAGCCCTGTGAATTAGATACTACAAGTATTATCTTTTTCAGATGAGGAAAATGAGGCTCAAAAAAGCTAAATGAAGTGACCAGGGTCACAGAGTTAAGCAGTTACACAATTAAATAAGTACCACAATTTTTCCTATGACTGAAATGGTTCCCCTAGCAACCAAACTCCTTCTATTGAAATCCTACCCTTATTTTATCTATATCAAGTACCATAACTTTAAAGAAGCCAAATGGTGAATGGAAAGAGCTAGATTAGAAGTCTTCTGATATCAACTCACAGTACTTCATATTCTTCTTATGTACTTACAGAATTATAGAACTGGAAGAATATTTGAAATCATTTACCCTTTCATTTTATAAATCCCAAATAAAGGAAGTGTGCTGGCCCAAATAGCAGAGAGGACTTAACTAAAGTATTCTTTTTCCACTGCACTATACAATTATGCTCTAATCTATATTCCATATACATGGAGAAACACCTTTTACATTACCAAAAAGACTCTATTTGGAGACAGAAGGTCCATTTTCAAGACCTATGTCCATGATTAATAGCTGTGTAACCTTGGACAAGTCACTTCATTTCTTTTAAGGATCAGTTTCTTTAAAGGGGAGGTAATAATGCTTACACTACTTACCTCACAGAATTATTAGGACAGTATTCTGTAAATTATAAAGTATAACAGAAAAATGAGCTGGTATTACTTAGACACTAAAGTAGGGGTTCTTAATCTTGGTGAAACATGGATCCCTTCTCAAAATGTTTTCAAAGCATAAAATAAAATATACCAGATTACAAAGGAAACCAATTATAGTAAGACAAAGTTATCAAAACATTTTTTAAAAAGTTCTCATACCCTAGATTAAGAACCCTTTGTGGGTTATAAGAACTCACAAGTTTATATAAGTTCCTGGTGTCTCTGCAGCACCAAAGCACAGGGCTCTACATATAATAGCTAGTTAATAAAAGTTTCTTTGAGGAATGAAACCAAGGTACTAGTTTAACTGAACCTCCTAAAATAAAATTCAAGCATTCAAATAAAAAAGTTTCATGAGGATTTCTTAATTTAAAAAAACAACTCTAATCAAGAATCTTGTTTTAATTAAATAAAGATTATTGTGAAAAGATTTTCAAGACACTACAAACAAGCAAATTGCATTCATATTCATCAGGTTCTAAGGAAGTCTTTTAGGGGCAGTTGTTTATGCTTGAGGTTGGAAAATGCATGATCCTGAGTCCATGGAGGTACGAGAAAAAGAAGTATATAGGAGAGCGACTGGGTGGAAGTCAGAGGCAGCTATATTACAAGAGAAAGTTTACTGGATATAAAGGACCTTGGTTTAATTTCCAGCTCACATGTCAGTTGTATGACTATGAACAAGGCATTTCCCCTCTCTGCTAAAGCCTATGAACTGGATGGGAATTTAGTCCAAATATCTAATTTTACAGATAAGAAAACTGGGGCCTAGAAATATTAATAGACTGTTCAGCGTCAAACAGGTGAGTATAGGTAGGAAAGGCAGGATTTGAAAGGAGGTCCTTTGACTCCAAATAAAATGTCCCTTTCTGTGCATCAAGTTGATTCTTATAAATAATTTTTTGCTAAAATTTAGGGAAATGGAATGATTGCTATGAATTACCAATTATAAATGAGCCTCCTACTTGGAAATAAGTTAAGAAAAGCTTAATGAGTAATTCTACAGCACCTACAGGAGGGTAGAGATTCCAAGCATTAGTGATTTGAAATTCACTCATTAATAACGGTCCCATTCTATAGGAACTTTAAAGTTTACATCAGAGAAAAGGGTAATGAAAGGATTGTCTCCTCTTTTATAGGTAGAATACAGGCCCAGAATGGGGAGAAATAAGCTTTCTCAAGGTCATACAATTAGCCAGAGGTAATCTTCTAAATTCAAGATCAAGTGCTTCTAATTTATATAGTTATGGCCATGTTTTTTAGGCTACTAAGAAAGGACCACTCTCCTAGCAAGGGTAGAAACAGCAGCCTCTAGGGGCAGGTAGGTGGCAGGGAACAGAGCACCTGCCCAAGAGTCAGGAGGACCTGAGTTCAAAATCCGGCCTTAGGCACTTGACACCCTTACTAGCCTTGTGACTTTGGGCAAGTCACTTAACCCCAATTACCCTCCAAAACAAAACAAAACAAAAAAGTAGCCTCTTTCTAGAAAGCAGTTGTTCTTCCTTCACATTTATTAGAAAGAGTAACAAGTGAAGCTTAGACAATTTAAACCATTTTGTCATGTTTATCAATGTCCTGTTTATTATGATCAAGATAATACTTCAGGAAAGAATTCTACAAAACATCTTATTTTAATTGTAGTTTTAAAAATTTGTCTTTGTTCTGTTTGAAAGATAGCCTGTATTTGGATAAATCTAATTACACAGTAAGGAGAGCACTCTAAAGAGACTAAGAAAAAACCAAACCTAAAATGACCATTTAAATAGCACAGCAGAAAGCTAAGATTACCAGGCTCCTCTATAAAGGACAATGTAAAATGAAGTAAAATAATAATAGCTAATATTTATATTAGGCACTAGATTATACTAGGCACCAGATATTGTGCTTAAATGATTTACAATAATTACCTCATTTGATTTTCACAATAACCCAGGTGGGGTAGGTGATATTAAAATCCCCATTTTAGAGAAGAAGAAACTAAAGCAAACAAAATTCAAGTGACTAGGAAGTAAACTCAGGTCTTCCTGATTCCAGGCCACTGAATAAGAAAATCATTGAAAATTAAAATGGAAATAGACTCTAGAACACAATGTCAAAGCTTGAATGGGTCTTAAGAACACATAATATTGGAATATTAGCTATCTTCTTGTCAAATCTAAATTTTTAGATACGTAGAGAGGTGAAGGGTCTTGTTCAAGGCCTAGTTAGTGATCAAGCTTGGATTAGAACCAATTCATCATTTATCATACAGTATGTGCCTGCTACACTATTTGTAACATTTCCATTCCAAGTTTAGTAGAGATCTCGAATTACTGGTAACATGAATATAATGAAAAGAGCAGAGGACTTATAGGAGTCAACTAGGTTCAGTGCCTGATTCAACCACTTACAAACTGGGTGACTCTGGGCAAGTTAATTAACCTCTGTAAGCCTCAGTTTCCAATGTGTAAAACAAAATGTGGGCTGAAATGCTACTTACATGAAAGCTCCTAATGCCTATATAAGAAACTCTATATTTTTATATCTGCGTAAGACACCTTTGTACATTTGTGTAAAATAAAGTTTCTTTTATTTGCATAAAAGTTATCTTTCTACTTGCATAAGAGAAATCATCTCTCCAGATTTATCGTTCTCTGGGTATTCTAAATTAAAGCACAAAGGTCAGTGGCTCTTCTGTTCTGTTTGACTGCTTGAAGGTACTATTCTTAATTAAAGTAAAATCCACATGTGAGAAATGTAAGAGACTTTAGCTATCATGTACTCAGCAGCATGGACTTATGAACAGAAAGCTAGCCTCTAGGTAGTAAAAATGGAGAAAGAATCAGCATTCTTACCTAGCACAACTTCCTCTACAACAAAGAAAACACATTATATCAAATTCTGATTGTAACAGTCCTGCAAAAGTCACAGTGAGTCATTTTACCAGCACAGGAAGACACAGGGAGCATAGGAGGTGTGAGGACAGTGGTCTGGGGAGCAGCCAAGAGCACATACAGAAGCCACAATGGCAAGAATCATCACAGACCCCAAGGACAGTAAGGGGGACTGAGACTGAGCACCAGGGTGGAAAGAGATCCCAGAGGACCCCTGAAATGGCCCTGGAATCAGGAATGGGTGCCAGCTGACAGCTCTGTCACCTATTACCCAGTCCTGAATCAAGGTTCCAAGGCAGAGAGAAATGGTTTTAAATAAGAGTTGTTTTAGCTGTATACAGAGGAAGCAACAAATTCCAAAACTTTAGCTGTGAGATTCTGAGTCCCAAGAGTGGATGGGGCAAAGGAGTGAGGGGTGTTGTTTAGAGTGAGGATGAATTAAGGGAGGTAGTAGAAGGAAAACAGTCTCTTGAGAAGGGGACAGGATAAAAAAGAGAAGGATAAGTGTAAGAGAACAGGATGAAGGGAAATACACAGTTAGCAATCATAACTGCAAATGTGATGAACTCACCCAAAAAATAGAAGATAGGGGAATGGATTAGAAATCAGAATGCCACCTTGCTGAAAAAAACAGAGTTGAATAGAAAATTTGACATTCAGATACAAGAAGCAAGAGAAGCATGAGAAGGTAAACAGGGAAAAGAAATCATAAGGAACTTATCACAGATGAACTATTAACATTCCTACATGGAAAAACAATAATTGTAACTTATGAAACTTTTCTCACTAGTTGAAGGGAATAGAAATACATATATATATATATATATGTCTATATATTAGGGTATATGGGCATATGAATACATATGTGAACGTGTGTATATATGTTTACAGGCATACATAGATAGAGGGCACAGGACCAATTTAACAGGAAGGGATGATACTTAAAAGGTGAAATTAAGAGGTGAGAGAGGAATATAATGAGAGGAGATGGGGAGAGACAGAATGGGGTAAACTATCATATAGAAGAGGCAAGGGGAAATGGATACAATGGAGGGGAAGAATATGAAGGCAAAAGGGAATGGGTCAACCTTATTCCCACTGAATTTGGCTTGAGGAGGGAATGAAATGCACACTAAATAGGGCATCTCACTCCAGAAGAGTAGGGGGGAAAAGGGGATGAGAGGGGGAATGATGGAAGGGATGGAAGGCTGAGGGGGAGCGAAGTTGGAAGCACCCACTTTTGAAAAGGTACGGGATCAAAGTGGAGAATAGAACAAGTGGGAGGTGGCAGAGGAGGGAGGGAAATATAGTCAGTCTTTTACAATATATCTACTATGTTATTGTTTTGTATTAGCCACATATGTACAACCTATATTGAATTGCTTATCTTCCCAGTAAGGGTGGGTGACAAGGGAGGAAGGGAATGAATTTGGAATTCAAAGTTTTAAAATCAAATATTCAAATATATATACTATTTTACATGTAATTGGGAAGTAAGATATACAGGCACTGGAGCATTGAGATCCACTGGAAAAGTCGAAAGGGGTGTATAGGAGAAAATATGGGAGAGAGCAGATTAGAGGAGGGGATATCCTGTGGGACTGCTATTTTGGGGCGGTGGGTAGGGGAAAAGTGGGGAGAAAATTTGTAACTCAAAATCTGGTGGAAATAAATGATGTAAATCAGAAGTTAATAAGGCATTTGAAAAATAATAAATAAATAAACAAGGAAAAAAAAAAGAAATCAGAATGCCACAAAAGGTTGTATACAAGAAATACATTTAGGGGAGGAACCAAGATGGCAGCATAGAAACAGAAAAACTCCATGAACTCCCCCCATAATCACCTCAAATACCTATAAAATATGACTAAACAAACTTTAGAGCTACAGAACCCTCAAAGTAACAGAAACAAATCTCCCACTGAAGGAAGCCCGAAAGGTGGACAGGAAGGGTACATCATCACAGTGCACTGGGAGCTGAGCCCAGCCCCTTGTGAGCCTGTGATTTTAGCCTCAGAGCGGCCTGACCAGTCATGGCTGGAGGGATTTTGGAGTGGATCACCAGAAGCTGTGGTGGTTTCCAGAATTATCAACCCATAAATGCCAAAGGCAAAATAAAAGGTCAGTGTGGACTTTGGGAACAGGGGAACAGAGAGTGCTATCCAGCATCTGCCCCTGGAGGGAGAAGTGGTGGAGGTGTGGTGACCATGGAGCTACCATCATGTGGCTGCTTCAGAACTCTTGGCCTACAGATCATAGGGGACCAGTGAACATTCTGAGGGTTAATCACTCTTGCTTTAACCTGCTTGGATCTGGATTGTGATCTAGGGTGGGAAGTCCTGGGTTACATGACCAGGTGTCAGAGCCTGTGGAGGCTTCAGAGAGGGCACCCAACTAATAGCTCCAGTAGCTGCAAAAACCTCAGCTATTTAGGACAAAGCTCTCTTCTCTGGAAGCAGAGTTCTACTGTGGCAAAAAGCTCAAAAGTCAAGTAATTAAGTGGCAACATGAGCAAGGAAAGGAAGCAAAGCAAGCACAACAACCCAACTTTGGATTCCTTTTTTGTGGACAAAAAGGATTAAAGCATGGAAGGGCAGGAAGACAACGAAATAAGAACTCCTGCACCAAAAGCTTTCAAGAAAAACATGAACTGGTTATAGGGCATAGAGGAGCTTAAGGATTCTGAAAACCAAATAAGAGAAGTGGAGGAAGAATTCAGAAATGAAAATGATGCAAGAAAATCATGAAAAGCAAGTCAAAAACCTGACCTTAAAAAATAGACTAACTCAAATGGCAAAAGAGGCTCAAAAAGGCAATGTGGAGAAGAATGCCTTAAAAAGCCAAATTTGCCAGATGGAAAAAGAATCTCAAAAGCTCACTTAAGAGAATCATTCCTTCAGAATTAAGATTGGAGCAAATGGAAGCTAACGACTTTGTGAGAAATCAAGATACTATTAAACAGATCAAAACAAATGAAAAAAGAGAAGGAGATGTGAAATATCTCATTGGAAAAACCACTGACCTGGAAAACAGATCCAGGAGAGATAATTTAAAAATTATTGGACTACCTGAAAACCATGATCAAAAAAACCCTAAAAATCATCCTTCAAGAAATTCTCAAGGAAAACTGCTCTGATGTTTTAGAACCAGAGGACAAAAGAGAGGTTAAAAGAATTCACTAATCACTTCTTGAAAAAGATTCCTAAAAGCAAACTTTTAGAAACACTATAGCCAGGATCCAGAGTTCTGAGATCAAGGAGAAAATATTAGAAGCAGCCAGGAAGAAACAATTTGAATACTGTGGAAACACATCAGGATAACATAGGATCTGGCAGCTTCTACATTGAGGATCAAAGGGCTTGGAATATGATATTCCAAAGGTCAAAGGAACTGGGATTAAAACCAAAGATAACCTACCCAGCAAAACTGAGTATAATGTTTCAGAGGGAAATATGGTCATTCAATGGTATAGAGGACTTTCAAGTTTTCTTGATGAAAAAACCAGCATTGCATAGAAAATTTGACATTCAGATACAAAAAGCAAGAGAAGCATGAGAAGGTAAACAGGGAAAAGAAATCATAAGGAACTTATCAAAGTTGAACTATTTACATTCCTACATGGAAAAAATGATAATTGTAACCTATGAAACTTTTCTCAGTATAAGGATAGTTGAAGGGAATATAAATGTGTGTATACATATACATATACATATACATATACATATACATATACATATACATATACATATACAGTTGTTAGGAACTGTTAAGGAAACTCCTAACTTTGAAAAACCCAGATGTTGGTCCTTCTCTCTCTCGTAACTATATGGGGTGGCTGGTCGGGAGTAGCTGTTGGCTTAGCAGAGAATGCACAGCTTGACCAACTCAGCACTTCCCGGAAGACATCACTGTTGACCTCATGGTTTAATGATGATGGGAAATTCCATTTTTTCTTACAGAGCCATCCTGGAACTGGAGCAGCCCTTTGCTTGCCTGCTTAGGGCAAATCTCCTCTGTGTACCTTTGGAAAAATATCCCATAATTGTTTGATAAATTTGATAAATATGTGTGTGTGTTTGTGGGTGTGGGTGTGTGTACATACATATATATGTCTACATAGGAGGGTATATGGGCGTATAAAAACATATGTGAAGGTATGTATATATGTGTACAGGTATACATAGACAGAGGGCACAGGATCAATTGAATAGGAAGGGATGAGCCTTAAAAGGTAAAATTGAGAGGGGAAAGAGGAATACAACGAGAGGAGATGGGGAGAGATGGAATGGGGTAAACTATCTCATATAGAAGAGGCAAGGGAAAACTGTTACAATGGAGGGGAAAAACAGGAAGGGAAAAGGGAATGGGTCAACCTTACTCTCAATGAATTTGGCTTAGGGAGGGAATGACATTCACACTAAACAGGGTATCTTGCCCTACAGGAGAGTAGGGGGGCAGAGAATGAGAAGGGGGATAATGGAGGGGAAGGCAGGTTGGGAGGGAGGGTAGTTAGAAGCACACACTTTTGAAAAGGGATAGGGTCAAAGTAGAAAGTATAACAAATGGGAAGCAGGATAGGATGGAGGGAAATATAGTCAGTCTATCACAATATATCCACTATGGAAATGTTTTGCATAGCTACACAGTACAACCTATGATGAATTGCTTATCTTCCCAGTAAGGGTGGGTGACAAGGGAGGAAAGGAAAGAATCTGGAATTCAAAGTTTTAAAATCAAATATTTAAAAAAATATATTATTATTACTTTTTTTTTACATGTAACTGGGAAATAAGATATACAGGCACTGGGGGATGGAGATCCATTTTGCCCTACCGGAAAGTCAGAGGGGAAATGGGGGAGGATGTAGGAGAGAGAAGGCTGGGGGAGGGGATATACACTGAGACTGCTATTTTGGGGTGGTGGGTAGAGGAAAGACAGAGAGAACAATTGTAACTCAAAATCTTGTGAAAATGAATGATGTAAACTAAAAATAAACATAAAATTAAAAAAAAAGAAATACATTTAAAAGGCGATACAGAGTTAAAATAAGAGGCTGAAGCAGAATCTGTTATACTTTAGCTGAAGCTAAAAAAAAGGGGAGGGATTGCAATTATAATCTCAGACAAAGCAAAGCAAAACTAGATGTAATTAAAAGAAATAATCAGGGAAACTACATTTTGTTAAAAGGCACCACAGATAATGAATTAATAACAGTCTGAACATATATGAACCAAACAGCAAAGCATCCAAATTCTTAGTCAAATGAGTTACAGTATAAAAGGAAAGAGAGAGTAAAACTATAATAATACTGAGGAATCTCAATTTACCCTTCTCAGATTTAGATAAATCTAACCACAAAATAAACAAGAAATAAGTGAAGCAGTTGAATGGAACTTTATAAAAGTTGGAAATGACAGACCTCTAGAAGATACTGAATGGGAACAGAAAGGAGTATAAATTGATCATATATTAGGGCATCAAAACCTCACAAATCCAGAAAAGCATGTCTTTTCTTACGATAATGCAATAAAAGTTACATTTAATCAAAGGGCCTTTGGAATATAGATTAAAAATTAACTTGGAGCAGCTAGGTGGCACAGTGAACAGAGCACAGACCTTGGAATCAGAAGGAACTGAGTTCACATTCAGTCTCAGACATTTGACACTTACTAGCTGTGTGACCTTGGGCAAGTCACTTAAGTCCAATTGCCTTGCCTTCTCCCTCAAAAAAAATGTTAACATAAAACCAAACCTAATCCTAAATAACTAATAGGCCAAAGAATAAATCATAGAAATAATAATTTAATTAATAATAATGACAACAATGAGAAAACATACCAAAATTTGTGAGAGGCAGCCACAGTAGTACATAGGAAAAAATGTGTAACTAATTGCTTATATAAGCAAGAGATCATGATTATAAAAGTAAGATATCATCAACCGAGGCAGGCAACTAAAAAAAAAAACTAGAAAAACAACAAAATAAAAACATCTAATTAAATACCAAAATAGAAAAAGAGAGATTAACAGAACTGAAAGAAAAAAATTTAATCAATAAACCTAAGAGATTTTTTAATCTTATAAAATGGAGAAAACATTAGCTAATTTGATTTAAACCAAAAAAAAGAAAATCAAATTACCAATATCAAAAATGAAAAGGATAAATTCACAACAAATGATGAGGAAGTAAATGCAATTTAAAGAGTTATTTTGCCCAATGAAATTGACAATCTAAATGAAATGGAGTTTCATTATTGCATTTGTATAAATGCATATTTATACAAATATACAATGCCCAGATTAATGGAACAAAAATTATAATACTTAATCCTCTATTAGAAAATGAAACTAAATAAGTCAAAAATGAGCTCTCTAGGGAAAAATAAACCCAGGGCTAGATACATTTACAAGAAAATTTTAACATACATTTAAAGAACAATTAAAGATTGAGTCCTATCAAATTCCTCCTATGACACAAACATGGTCTTGATACCCAAACCAGGGAGAGTCAAAATAGAGAAATAAACCATTAATTAATATTTCTAATGAATGTGGATGCAAAAATTCTAAATAAAACATTAGCAAGGAGATTACTGCAATATTACAAAGATCATACAACTAGGTTGGATTTTTACCAGAAATGCAGGGCTAGTTCAATATTAGGAAGACTCTAAGAATAATAACAAAAACAACAAAAATCATATGACTATTTCAACAGATTTAGAAAAAGCTTTTGACAAAATAAAAAAGCTTTTCAACAAAACACCTATTCCGAATAATAAAAAAAAAACACTAGAAAGAACAAGAATAAAAAGATTTCTTTAAAATAATTATTAGTATATATCTAATCCAAGAGCAAGGATTATCTATAACAGAGAAAATCTAGAAGCTTTTCTAACTATAAGACTGAGGGTGATGCGAGCATGTCTTTATCACCACTACAATTAAATATTATACTGGAAATGATAACTAATAGTAATAAGACAAGAAAAAGGAAATTAAGGAATAGGTATAGGCAATGAAGAAGCAAAATTATAACTTTTGAGATGGTAAGTTAGTGAAGCATGGAAGAAATTAATTAACAGGGGAAGAGTTCACAGGCATTAAAATGGATGATTTTCATTATAAAAAATTAAAAGTTTTTTGCAGAACAAAACCAATGCAGCTAATATTAGGAAAAAAGCAAGAAACTGGGAAATAACACTTGCAGCAAGTTTCTCTGATAAAGGTCTCATTTCTAAAACACAGAGGGAACTGAGTCAAATGTGCAAGAGATAAAAGCAATTCCCCAATTGATAAATGTTCAAAGCATATGAACAGGTTGTTTCAGAGAAAGAAATCAAAGCTATCAACAGCCAATTTTTTTTAAATGTTCTAATCGCTAACAGAGAAATCCAAATTAAAACAACTCTGAGATACCACCTCACACTCATCAGATTGCCTAAGATGACAAAAAACGGAAAATGACAAATGCTAGGGGCGATGTAGGAAAACAGGTACATTGTTGGTAGAGTTGTAAAGTCATCCAATCATTCTGGAAAGGAATTTGGAAATGTGCGCCCACAGCTTTTAAACTATGCACACCCTTTGACAGAGCAATGCTGCTACTAGATCTATATTCCAAAGAGATCAAAGAAAAGAGGAAAAAGGTCCACATGTAAAAAAATATTTATGGCAGCTCTTCTTGTGGTAGAAAAGAATAGGAAACGAGGGGATGCCCATCAACTGGTAAACAGCTTAACAAGTTGTGGTATATAAATGTGATGGAATACTAATATACTACAAGAAATGATAAAAGGAAGTGTCAGAAAAAACCAGGGAAGAACTACATGAAATGATACAAAGTGAAGTGAACAAAACCAGAATAAGGTGACAACAATACTATAAAGATAATGAACTTTGAAAGATTTGATAACTCTGAACAACACAATGACCTACCATAATTTGAAAGGAGATTGAGCCTTGAAGAAAATTTGAAAGACAAAACTGAGGAGGGCATATATTGCAAATAAAGGGGACAACTTGTACAAACATACAGAAGTATAAAATGACATACCAAATTTGGGAAACAACTAGTGGTACAGATGAGAAATTATGAGAACCTGAACTAGCATATAGTTAATATAAATAAATGATGTGGGATGTAGATTCAAGAAGATTTGGCACTGAATAGATATGGGGAAAGTAAGTAACTGGGTGATAAGGGAATACGGTGGTACCATCAACAGCAGGTATGCTGGGATAAAGACTAAGTTTAAATGGAAAATGTGAGTCAAACATGTTGAGTTTGAGATGCTGACTGGACTCTGATTAGGAGTATCCAGTAGTAAATACAAGACTAAGTTCAATGGTAAGATCAAGGATTTCTATAGAGAGAGATTATTCTTTAATATCTTAGTCTTAAAAGTAGTCTTTTATGATAGCTTAAAACTACACAAAGACTTCTTAGGAAACCCTATATATTTTGTGAGTCATCTATGTAGAGTTGATAACTGAACCCAGTAAGTGGATAGGATTAACAAGGGAAAGTGTGTAAAGGAAGAAGGTAGAAGACCAAGGAAAATGCCTTACAGAATATTCACAATTAGAGGGTGAGAAGAAAAACTAACCCAAAAGGGTAGTCAGACAGAAGAAAAAAATGGATAGGAGGGTCATGGCTTTTGAGTATTAAAGAAGACTAACAGCAGACACTTACATACTGCTTTTACAGTTAAATACACATCATCTAAGCTTTATAAGGTAAGGTAGACAGGGCAAATAATATTATTCCCATTTCAGCATGGTACTTTAGTAGAATCATAGCCTAGCGTTATGGCTGCCAAGTGCTGTTGATATAACGTCTGAGGAAACAGGGATTTATGAGGAAGTCTGGATTTGGGGGTCAAAAGACCTAGGTCTGAATCCTAGCTCTGTCACTTACTTAAACAAGTACCTTCTCTTCTCTGGTTCTCTGTTTACTCATATGTAAAAACGAGGTAGCTGAACTAGGTTATCTTCAAGTTTCCTTAGAATTCTAAAACCCTATGCTGTTTTCAGGAAACATTCAAGGAAAGGGAAATTATTTTCTCAAGGTCAAATATCCAATAAATGCAAGAATTCAGAATGAACTTAAATAAGCACTTCAATCCAACAAATATTCATTAAGCTGCCATTATATTCAAGGCACAGTTCTAGGTACCGAATATACCAAGACAAAAAAGCATGGGCTCTGCTCTTAAGAGTCTCTTTCTTTCACAACATGCCTAATATGGAAATGTTCAATATGATTGTACATGTACAGTGTATATCAGATTGCATGCTGTCTTGGGAGGGAGGGAGGAGAAAAAAAATTTGGAAGTCAAAATCTTATAAAAGTGAATGTTGAAAACTCTCTTTACATATAATTGGAAAAAATAAAATCCTATTAAAGAAAAAAAAAGATGTGCAAGTGAAGAAGGAGGACATGGATGGAATCTTGTATCAGCAAGAAGGTCAGTTTGACTGGAACAAAGAATGAGTGTTTGAAAGGGAATACATAATAAGCCTGGAAACCTAGGTTGGAGGTTTTCAAATGCCTACATCAATCATTACATTTATTGAGAACCACAGATACTAAATATACTGAATTGTTAAAAGACAGACAGACAGACAGACAGATAGATAGATAGATAGATTAGATAGATAGACAGACGGACTGACAGACAGACAGATAGATATAAGGGGGAGGAGATAGGGAAATATATGATGCACACAAATAAATATGGTAAAAGGGAAAATATGGTATAGGTAAAGAAGAAATCATCCTAGGTTCTTCCCCACCATTAGAGTGGAAGATTCGTGAGAGCAGGGCTTTTGTCATATCAATGTATCCCAAGGACACACCAAAATATTTTGAACATAGTTGATATTTAATAAACGTTTATTAAATGAATTCTAAGTTCAAGTGTCAAACCAAACAGCATGGTTTCTCAGGAGCACCATCCAGGGATGATCTGCAATGAGTATCATTTATAACAGAGATGATTTTGTAACCAAGAACTGCTGTATAACACCATGTTTCCCTGACTGAGCCAGGAAAATACAGAGGTAATTATGTCCCTGTAGCCAGTGTTGCAAATCAGTTCAATTAAACTGTATTTCATCTAACTAGTATGGGATATGAATAAGATATCTAACTTTCTAATATCATATTCTAGTACTCCCAAGTAAATAAAGAGGAGAAAAAGTAAAGTTCTCTCCCCCCACCCTCCAAACAGAATCTGTCATTTGATAGGATGTGCACTTTTCAGCTCATGCATCCTAAATGCATGTGGAGATATTATATGCACTTTCTATTTAGCAATTTAATTATATCTTTGCATTCAAAGAGTGGCAATGGTTTGCAGTAATAATCAGGTAAAAGCATTCTAACATTAATATGCTGGAATCCGATGTGTTAATTTGATGCAACTTTGTGCTGACAATATGTGATTAATTTGTTCCAAGGCTAGCCAGGCTCCCAGCTCTGACAGTTTAAAATGCTGGGTTTCTTTATCCATATCGCTCCTTGACACGCCTTAGCCCACTGCTATGCTAAGACCACTGTTAATTTGTAATGAACTTGCTTTTCAGGGGGGGTTCCCTCATTTTTAATACTGTCAGTGTCACCTCCTTGAGGAAAATTACAAGTTTCCTTAGGTGTGATTACTGCCAAGTGCCGCTGATAAGAGGTTTGAGAAAACAGGGCTTTATAAAGAAGTCTGTATTTAATCTGCTGAAATAGATTTATTGCCTCCAGACAGATAAATATAATAGAAAGTTCTCTCATTTCAAAGTCATCCCCAACTTCTCCCTCACCACCCTCCTCCCTTCCTAGGGTTCAAAAACAAGTTTCCAAGGGAGAGGGAAAACATAGCGGGGAAAAGTCCTGATGTGGGAGTTGGGAGACCTGGGTTTAAATTCCACCTGCTATTTATTAAGATGTTTCACACTAAACAAGTCACATCACTTTCTCAAGCTTCAGTCTCCTTACCTAGGTTAAACATCCTCATTATTACTGACCTTGAAGACTGTTGCAAGGCAAATGCTACAAAAAATGTAAACCACTGCTAGAGTATAACAGGGTTACTGATGACAACCCCTCATGTAACTAGGCTGGAAGGACCACCAACTTTATTTGTTGGTCATCCTTCAGACTACTAGTTGGCTCACTAATATTCATTCTTATCCTCCCAAATTCCAGGACAATTGAGGAGTATTTTGGATGTTTTTCATTAATGAAGAAAACTGTAATCTCTTTCTCATTAATTAGTTAGGTCTAAGCCGCCACCTCAGTTTAGATATTATTTAATAAACTGGGGAAACTTCTTCCCCATACTCAGTTGTTCATTTCTGTGTAAATAAAAAAAGCTCCTAATATCCTAAGATTAACTCAATATTCAAGTTAATAACTATAATTTTTTACCATATTAACATAATCAAAGGAATATAACTACTTAAACCATTTTTAGGTGTAAAAAAGATCAAAGCCAGAATCAGCTCAAGCTCTCAGTATAACAGCATTGATAACATCTCTTCACTTCTGAGAACACAATTCCACACCATTCAGTCACTTCAGGACAACCAAATGTTTTCACCCCATTCACAAGAAAAATGTTAAAATAATTTCATAAAGAAAGAAAAATATCCATCTTCTTTCTGTCTTCTTCAGAAAACCTCTACTTATAAAAAGAAAAAAACCTCTTAAGCATCTCAAATCCTGACTTTTAATCCTCTCTCTTCAAACTTGGGATTTTTCCCCACAAAATAAATTAAGACAATTCTATCAATAAATGTATTTCCCCATCTCCTTTTGCTTTCTTTATAGTTTATCTCATAGATAACAACAGTTCAAACTTAAATTCACACAATTTTTTTGACTTCACATGGAGAAGCATCTCATAAATGGGAAGTTATAATGCTGTTTCTCTACTCCTAAAACACAAAAACAATTTCTCTGGCCACTGTAGATAAAGCTTTTGAAACAGGTGTTATACTAATATTATGAAAGTGTAATAATGAAATTAGCAATAACTAATATATTTGGTATCAAATTTAGATGTACAAGGGTATCTTCTATCATAATCCTCTTGTTCTACACCTCACCATGATACAGAGAAAAAACCTGCTTCTGAAAAGCTAGGACAATGGAACACAAGTTTTGGCAGACTCTCCCAAGCTGTAAAAGTATATCTTTACTAAGCCTAGGAGTAGAGGAAAATCACCAGATGATCAACTACCAAGGAATGAGGTATTTTGGCCACAGTAAATCATTAAGATCATTTCCTACTGAAAGGAAAGATCGAAATGTGCCCTAGTGGAAGAAGTACCTAGATACCAATCAAATAACTAGTCATTTGAAGTACTGAAGATAAGACAGCTCATAGAACACCTAAATATTTTTTAAACAAAGCGCAGGCAGGGAGTGAGAAACACTCATTACTGAAACAACTGCACTTCCATTGCTTTTTTTACATACATAACACTATCCCATTCATTGCCCCAATCCCCATCCACTACCACCCCTCCCCACCAAAAAGACAATGAATAGTAAAGATCCACTTTCTATGGCTAACTTTTAAAGGAAAAATACTGACTATATGGTAAAGTATGATGTGAGTTTCTTCTCTGATTTGTCCTGACATTTTGGTCAAGAATAATTAAAGTAAATGAAAAAAGAAGATATAAAATTGGAAAATAACTAAAAAGTCATGTAGTCTCTAATTTTTATATGAGAAAATTGAGTAGAAATGAGAAGTGACTCGCCCAAGGTGAATAAGCATCAGTAGTCTTCATGCTCGATTTATTTCATACATAGTTTAAAAACCACTATGTTTACAACAATCTTGAGAGGTATATAGTAGATGTGCTATTAATTGCATTCTACCAATGGGGAAACCGAGACCTAGAAAGGTGGGGTCACTACCCCCTATCCTCACAGCTCGTAACTGTCAGAATCAGAATCTGACTCTAGGTCTCCAATGCTATTTCTATTGTATCACACTGTCTTAGAGCTCACATTCAAATAGTTAACATTTTACAATTTACAGAGGACTTTTCTCACAAAAGTTCTGCAGGGTAGATGGTACAAGTATCAATCATTATTATCATTTTGAAGATGAGCATCTCAGGTGAAAAGACTTGCCACAGTCTTACAGCTAATAAATAACTAAGCTGAGTCTTAAATCCAGTGTTCTTTCCACTTACCCCATGCAGTCTCACTTTAATACTTAACACTTTTTCTATGGGGAACATCCTTTCTTCTAGCCAAGTCTAAATACTGGTCTATACAAATCACCCCTATCTTCCCCAAATTAAAGTTATTACCTGCTAACTCTCACCTATGTTCCACTATCATTCAAATGAGAAAAATAGAGAGAAATCACCTTTTAAGACCACTGAAGAAGGTAAGACATATACACTGTGTCATTGGGAGAACAACAGTATTTTGTTTCAAACCACCTCACTGTCTCCTCAAATGGCTTCAGCTACAGTAGTAGATGGTGAAAACAGCAGAAAAGAAAAGACTCATTTCATCATAGGCTCATCTCTGGGGACAACCCTATAGGAAAAGGAACACATCACAGGAAGTCTGGGTAATTCACTATCTGCCAAATAACTGAAAATCCAAAGATGAAGCCAAGCTGCTTACTACCACAAGAGCCCATCAATTTAATGCTATTAACACTCTCGTGATATTATGTGGCTGTGTATCATGAAACACCACAATCTTGAGATATTCAAAATTGCACATAACCCAAAGGGCAACAGAAAGATTGGTAGTAAGTGACCACATCATAGACTTCAAGGATCTGTGTGCAAGAGACACAAAAGACATAGTAAAAGACTTGAAGGGGTTATGTGATATTACTTGACAAATGAGGAAACTGAGGAAATATATTATTAGAATGGACCACTTAGGTAGCAAGAGTTTGAGATAACAGATGGATTGCCCAAGTGCTACAATGATATACTAAGATATTAAAAGAACCAGAGGAAGGCTTCCAGGGTGGTGGATGGTTCTTCTATACAGAATTTATGTAAAGTCAAAAACAAGAATAAATTAAAAAGCAAAGAGGGCTTGCTTGCCATCTGTACATGTGGAGGGAGAACTCAAAATAATGAAATCAGGGATCCAAGTATAAGTCAAACTTGAATTCTAGCAAACAAAAGAACATAGAGTAAGAACACAATAAGAACAGAAGTTGAAAAGTGGAGTTTCCATCCACAATACTAAGCAAGGTAAAGATTTCAAAAGATAAAGGCAGAATTGAGAAGCAAAAAACTCACTGAAAAGATGGTATCTGAAATAGGATTTGAATTTCTAAACCATGATTTCAAAGAAAGGAATTACAATATAGGAAGAATAACAGTAAAAACACTCCAAGTTTCACAGGTAACAAAATTTAAGAAAGGAGACAGTAATACAACCCATAGCCTCAAAGAGTTTCACATAAAAACACAAAAGGATAAGTAACAGGCAAAAAGAACCCAAGATGCTAAGCTAGGAGGCAAATTTAGTGTAAAAGATACTTAGTTCAAGAAGAATTTGATGTCTAACATGGCCAGGTATAATTCTAAATGCCTGAGGACTTAAGGAAAGAAACTAAGCAGGCACTATTTTTAAGGAGTTTACATTTATAGGATTAAAAAAAAAAACAAACATGTACACAGATAAGTAAAAAGAAAATATAAATGAAGTTTAATTTTTTTTTTATCAGACCTATGATTTCACTGGAATAGGGAACCCCCACTGAGAAAGCTTCCTCTATCAAAACAGGTCTCTGCCCATGACTGAGTCTTGGAGAATGACCTTGTCCAACATCACTCAACTGATCATGTCAAACAGAAGATTTGAACATGGGTCTATCTTCCTGACTTCAAGGCCCTTTATCTATCACACAAATTAAATATTAAGTAATTTGGGGGAGAAAGGAGTGAAGGTACTAGCAACAAGGGGGGTTGGGACATGCCTTGTATGGGAAGCAGCACTTGAGCTAAACCTTGAAAAAGTCAGTGAAAGCAATAGGGACTGGTAAAGAGTGCATTCTGGGTGTAGCATCTGTTCAGGAGCTATTATCTCAACTCCCAATCACAAGGATTTGCAAGGTCTCCAGAGCATAGGAATAGTCCTGAGGTGCAGAGAATCGTCTTAATGTTTAATGCTCTAACCCATGAGGCCCTACTTGTGTACTTCCTGACATGATTATCATAGATATCAATTAGTCAGAGACTTGATTAGCTTTCAGAAAGGGGTATTTACTCAGCTGGCATAATAAGAACAGTTGGTATAAAACATCCCCCCAAAATCTGTGATGCATTCTCCCATAAGTACATATAGAATCTAGGAGAAAATGGGCTCAGATTAAGATAATACATGTTGCAAAGCCTCTAAGTCCTTTTGCTGGAGTCATCAAGATGTTCCACTTAGGTATGGGATAACTTTTCTGCTTTCCTAATTTCATCCAGTCTGTCCTTGGTTTCTGAAGCAGACACTGCTATCACTATCACGAAGCACCTCCCTGGTTTATACAGGGCTACAGAGAACATTATCAAGTGTTTCACCCAACTATAACAAACTTCCTATCACACTTAGCTGAAATGTATTTGATTGATTCAAGCTGTCTGGGTCTTATTCACACTAGGTAAGTAATGGAGATGTGTTCAAACCTGACAAATGTTTTAGGGCTAAATGGAATGCAATTACTTCTCTTGTACCCTTACACTGCATAAAGGACAGCTTACATACAAAAAATAATAGAGAATAAAGAGTATATGAAGAACAATGTGCAATTGAACCTGGAAAAACAAGCTGCAGCTACTGTACAAAAGGCTTTAAATACCAAATTGAAAAGTCAGATTGGAAATATGGATCTGGAAGGATATATCTTATTTAAGAGAAAAAGGATACGTGTGAGGTAGTGTGATAGTAATGGCAATTAAAGATTCCCCTGTATAGGCTTGTTTTTCAGTTGATACTCAAGAAATCCTTCTTCAGGGCTTCTGAACCAACAGAAAGGTTCCCAGACCCCTGCAACAACAGCACTGTCCTTCACCAGTGGACAGTATTCACTCTCTGTCTGCAGGACAGTCTCAGGGCTTCTTAGCGAACAGCCAGGTTCCAGGACTTCTTCAACAGGCCTGTCTTTCACCAGTGGACAAATCTGGCAAAACAACATCAAAACAGACAGACAAAGTACCAGCAAAACAGCCATGTCTCCTCAGCCCTTGGCAGCTCAGGGGGCAGGTCTCAAAAGTCCAGGGCAATTCAAAGCGGCCACCAGCAATTCTCTTAGTCTCTCTCTCTCCACGAGGTGCTGTTTCCAAAAATTTTCTTCTGCCTCTCTCTTGTCTCTCCAAATCTACGTCACCAGCTCCTCCCAGTTCAGGACTTTCTTTTCACATCAACAAGTCCATCCCACAGGTGGGATAAACAAGCTCTGGGTTTTAACACAATCAGTTTGAAAACCAAGCCAATACAGGGGAATCTTTAATTGCCATTACTATCACAGGTAGTTGGGGAAATAGGTAGAATTAACTCATGTGAGGAAATCCAGGAACTTGCATTTGGCTGACGATCAATAGAGGAAGAAACAGAAGTGTTACTACCACTGGAATATACTACAATCCACCTGGACAGTAAGAAAAAATAAATGAATAACCTGAGGAATGGATCACAATCCTGAAACAGAACCAGGATATAATCATGAGATTATAATCATATAATCTCATGGGAGATTGGACTATCCAAATATTTGCTGGAGCTGTCTCTCCATCAAATGCAAAACAGCTAATAATTTCCTGACTTTAAAAAAATGGAGGAAGAAAAAAAGGATTTTTCCCCCTAAATTTGATTCTTATCAAGGTTGTTGGGATAGAAGTGACAAAATCTTGAGGGGAAGTGCCCATTCCATTTTAGAATTTCTGATAAAGGAGAAGATAGCTGGAAATAGTCTGATATACATAACCTAGATTTAAAAGGGCTTCAAGAAAAAGGACAGATAAGAATCCAGACAAAAAGTCTAGCAGAAAAATAAGTTCAGGAGTGATAAGAAGTTCTTCAGGACATGAACAAAATAATAGGAACCCATTATGCAACTTAATTTAAAAAAAAAGACCTGTCTTGACTAATGTGAAAATGTGTTTAATAGGAATGTGTGTGTAGAGCCCATATCAGATTGCAAGCCGTCTTGGGGAGGAAAGGGAAGAAAATTTAAAACTTATGGAAGTGATTGCTGAAAACTAAAAATAAATAATTTAATTTAAAAATAAAAATAAGGGACTTAGCCTAAAAAAAAAATACATGCCTTGGTATTTCTAGCACCAAACATACCACTTTACACATAATAGGTGATTAATAATTTCTTGTCATTGTTGCTGAAAGACCTTTAATGTCAGACTAGGATTTTAAAATTTATCCAGTAGGTAACAGGAAGTCTGTGGAGGTGGTTAGAATGGGCAGAGTAATAATCAAATCTGTGCACTGATCAGATGAATCAAGTAGTGGTGCAAAGATGAAGAAGAGAGAAAAAGAGTGAAGGTGGGAAGATATGAAAGGAGATCACTACAGTATTCTAGGTTTAACCCAGAGTGATGGTATCAGGAATGGAGGAGCAAAAAAGAAAGCAGGGGTTTAATGGATAGAAGTTAGTCACTGATTGGATGTGAGAAATGAAAGATGGTTAAGAGTCAAAAAAAGCAAAACAAAACAGCTCAGTATTAGTCACATACCATGGGCTCATCAAACTCTTAAGCAAATCAAAGACTCTCACTGATGACTCACTGCAGCATGGACATGACCC
>NW_027185754.1:24767137-24864637 GCF_028583685.1 Petaurus breviceps papuanus | reverse complement strand
TGTCTTGAACTCATGAGAAATGAGGCCCAGTGGCGATACTGAAGAATAAAAGAGTAAGAGAGAGACTTAGGGTCCTAGATAAAAGAATGAGTCTGAATTTTTTCCAAAATCAATTTTAACTGAAACTGCAGATGCCAAGTTACCTTGACTTGTACAGGCAATAAATAGTTTACTGTCTACTCTTACATTCGTTTAATATTTCTTCTGTGCTCACACATGTGTTCTATATTTCTCTATCTCTGTCACTGTGATAGACTTCTATTATAGTATTCTGAAAAAGAGGGTGTGGGGGTTTCTTTTCTTTGTAAAGAACCTAGCACTTTCCACTATTGAGATATTCAAACAAGTTTCCAAATAATAACCATTTATTTTTGTATAGTGCTTTAAAGCTTACCAAGAGTTTTCCTCAAAGAAATGTAAGTAATTATTATATAATACACACAGTATTGTTCTGATTTCACAGTGGAGGAAACAAAGCCTCAAAGTGGAGATGACACTTGCCTCAAGATCACAAAGCAGAAGCATCCTCAGTCTCTTCACTCCAAGCTCTTCCATCAAATAAATATAGACAAGTCATCAGGACACTGCCACTATATGTCAATGGTAGAAGCAGAGCTGGTCTTGGAATCAGGACTGAACCCAAAACCCACCTCACACATTTATTACCTGTAGGTTTATGGGCATGTATTTTATCCTCTCAAAGCTTCAGTTTCTTCATCTATAAAATGGGGACCAATCCCTGGGTTGTCCACATTAGAGTGCTGTGAGATAAGCTCTTTGTAAACCTTAGCCAGGATCTGACATGGTAATGATAAATGATACCTTAAGGGACAACTTTGTGATTCTTCCTAAAGTAATAAATATTTTTAGTCAAGAATCATAAAATGTTAAAAGACAGGTGCTTTAGAACACAAATTGTTAGTCATGAAATGAAAATCTAAATAAAAAACTTAGAGTTTTACAGTAACATTGTGCAATGATCAAGTATGACTGACTTAGTTCTTCTAAGCAAAACAATGATCCAAGACAATTCCAAAAGATTCATGGCGGAAAATGTTATCCACATCCAGAGAAAGAAATGATGTAATCTGAATGTAGATTGAAACATACTATTTGTACTTTAAATCTCTTCGTGTTTTTTTCCTTTTGTTTTGTTTCTGAATAATATGACTAATATGGAAAGACATTTTACATGACTACACATATATATAGCCTATATCAAACTGCTTACTGTTTTAGGGAGGGAGAAGGGGAGAGAAAAAAACTTAGAACTCAAAGTTTTATAAAAAAAAATTAATGTTGGGGCAGCTAGGTGGCACAGTGAATACAGCACTGGCCCTGGAGTCAGGAGAACCTGAGTTCAAATCCGGCCTCAGACATTTAACACAAAACTAGCTGTGTGACCTTGGGCAAGTTACTTAACCCCAATTGCTCTACCTTCCCCTCTCCAAAAAGCAAAAAAAAAAAAAAAATTTCTTTCAATGTTAACAATTGTCTTTACATGTAACTGGAAAAATAAAATACAATTTCAAAAAAAGAAAAAGAATTTGGAGTTTTAAACCTGAAAGGGATGATAGAACACCAATCTTTATAGAGTTAGTAGAGACCTCATGGAGGCAACATACTAGATAGGTGATTGGAAGAAACTTCTCTTTTCTTTAAGTTCTGTCAGCCTCAAAATGGGGATTGTTGGATTGCTGTGGCAAAATAATTCTATAAGCATTAAAGTGTTATATAAAGGTGAGGTATTATTTCAGTCATGCCTATCTCCTTCATTTTAACAAATTAGAAAACTGAAGCACAGGAATGAAGAGATGTGCCCAAGGTCACCTAAAAGTAAGGGATCCTGGCCATCAGAGGCAGTGCTCTTTCCTATAATATACACTGCTCCTCCTACTCAATTTTTTTCTCCTTAGCATGAAAACATCAGGTAAGTCTCCAATGAGTATATATAATTTTTTTTTTTTTTTGGTGGGAGAAGACAGGGCAATTGGGGTTAAGTGACTTGCCCAAGGTCACACAGCTACTAAGTGTTAAGTGTCTGAGACCAGGTTTGAACTCAGGTCCTCCTGACTCCAGGGCTGGTGCTCTATTCACTGCGCCACCTAGCTGCCCCAGTGAGTATATATTATTAAGAGAAAATAAAATCTTTCCCTGTAAGACCCACTTTTTTGAAGGATAGGGTACAAAACTTGGAGAAATTCAGACCTAATATTGTTAGGCATAATGGGGGAAAAACACTAATTTGGAGCTAGAGAATCTGGGTTCAAATAGCAGCTTAGCTACTTATATAATCTTGGGCCTAGAGTAATTTTCTCCTTCTCAGGGGTTTGATGGAGAAGAACCTTCTTCCTCCTTATCAATGGGCTTTGCCCAACTGTTTTTCCTTGTTATGAGGAAAACATGAGAGGAAAAAATGATTATAAATCAAAATTAATATAATATAAAGCAAAATGCATCAATACAAAACTTTTTTTTTAAAAATAAAGGAGTACCCTATTCCAGTTCTAAATCCTGTAATTCCCAACCGATCTCTACTTAAAACTAGATGTAAAAGTCATATGCTAAACTTGCATATAACTTTTTTCTAGAACATAATTTTACTCTCCTTGAGTGAAGACAGATAATGTAATTTCTCATCCTAATACTTTGTTAGTACTTAAATGTTTTCTTGATGAACTACATATCTTGAAAAATTTAATAGTTTGGGATTTCATGCATAAAACAGCAACAAAAGTTATTTTTGCAGAAAAAAAGTTATATTTTGAGGTAATATTTAAGAAGGAAAGATAAAAGTCAACAAAGCCACAGTTTTAGCCAAGTGGTTATTGGATTTTCTTCTTTCCACTCTGGAAAAAGTCCTTCCTGTTGAAGAAGGTAGTGAAATTTTATCACAGCTATTGCTATTCATAAATCTTATATCTATTTTAATTCAATCTGGCCCTAGCCTCAGAGTCGTTACACCACAATTTGATTACTACAACCATACTTTTTAACTGCTGTCAGAAGAGACAGTGCCTTATATAAACATCTGCCAGAGCACATGCCTGCTTTCTATAGTCCTGGCTTTAAATCATACTGTGGTGATGAATCTTTATCTGACACTAATACTTTTTAACTTCATACAGACAATTAAAATGAATTGTAGCTAAATGCACATGTAACAAATCAATTTAATCTTTTGTTATACAGTCACATATTTTGCAAATCCCCTAAACTCACCTTCCTATGTGAATCTCTATATGGATTTTAAAATTTGAATTTGAAGAGAAATAAGAAGTCATGATAAAATGTTTCCAATGTGCTACTGAGGGCAGCTATAGTACAGCAGAGTTGGTAAGGACCTTACTACACAGATTAATAGAATGGGTCTTATATGAATGTAAAAATTCCAAGTGATCTTAGAAAACAATGTCAGAACATACAAACACATATAAGACAACATACTGGTTAAGATTAATAATAAATCATTTATATAGTGCTTAAAGGTTTACAAAATGTTTTCTTCATTACAATCTTATCAGGTAACGTATCATAACATTATTTTACAAACGGGGGAACTGAAGGTGAAGAGAAATTAAATGATCTGCTTACAACCACACAACTAGTGTGACATTATTATGCACACTGGATTTGAAGTCAGAATACCTAAGTTTCTATCTCAGCTCTGTTACTATTGTCTGATCTTGGGCAAACCAGTTCTCTTTTCAGGGAGAAAGGAGATCCCTAATCAATAAAATTGGAGTGGGAGAAGGGGGAGTGAACTATATAATCTATAGGGTCTTCGCTCTGACATTCTGTTGTATGTTTTGTGTTCAAAGTGTCAGAGCTAGGAATGAAACTCAGGTCATAAAATATCAGAGTTGAAAGAGAAATCAGAGGTCTTTTAACTCTAAATTCAGTAGACTTACAGTCAATAATTAATTCACCTCTAAACATGGAACCAGAGGAATGTACAACTGGGCTATATATATATGATGTCAGTTTCAAAAAGTATAGTATAAGGGGCAGTTAGGTAGTGCAGTGAGTAAAGCACCGGCCCAGAGTCAGGAGGACCCGAGTTCGGTTCTGGCCTCAGACACTTAACACCCACACAAAAAAACTAGCTGTGTTACCTTGGGCAAGTTACTTAACCCCAGATGCCCTCCAAAAGGTACAAAAAAAAAAAAGTATAGTATATAGTTCAATATTCCTAGCACCATTAAGGTTATCAAAACATTTCTAGAACTGATTTATCTATTCAGCCTATAGGGGGAACAATTTTCCTAATTTACTACATGCTTATACTTACTTCTTTAGTGTTTCAGAGGTGATCTCTTAGCTCTAGTATACATAGGAGGATTTTATTTTTAAAATTCTGAATTACAGAAAGTTAGGACTGGAAATTATCTTGGACTGCAGAACAAATGAAACAGAATGTTGGACTTGAAAATAGTCTTTAGAACGCAAGATATTAAAATACTAAATTTTAAAATTGAAATAGTGATCATCTATTCCAACGTGTTTCCATCTTACAGATGAGGAAACCAAGTCCCCAAAAGGAAAACTAACTTACCAAGAAATACACATTAGTTCACAAACTGGTAAATAATTTAACCCAAATTTCCTGCTTCCAAGTCTGGGGGTCCTTTGGTTGCACCAAGTTATCTGCAACCTTCATTTTGTAGGCTTGTTATTTCCTGAACCATATAATCCTTAGTGTAAGGAAAAACCTCCTAATAATTCAAACCACTCAAAAGTGGTATAGGCTAACTCAAAGATAATGTTAGCCCTTACTAGAGGTTTTTAGAAACCAGATGACCTCTTACTAGTGATGATGAAAATGTTGGTTAGGGACAGATTTAAAACTACATGGCCTCTCAAGGCTCTTAACTTCAGGATTATGTAGTTCTGTGAGCCGTATGTTTTTAACGCTAAAAAGGATGTTAAAGAGATCATGTAAAGTGACCCTGTCAATTTAATGAGAAAGAAGTGACACCTCAAGAAACAAAATG
Organism: Petaurus breviceps papuanus; assembly: GCF_028583685.1. Taxonomy (NCBI): domain Eukaryota; kingdom Metazoa; phylum Chordata; class Mammalia; order Diprotodontia; family Petauridae; genus Petaurus; species Petaurus breviceps. Next base: position 24,859,643 of record NW_027185754.1, on the reverse strand, counting down.
ACCTGTCCCAGGTCCCACAGCTAGCAAGGCCAGAACCAGAATGAAAAATGAGGGGGAAGTGAAAATCTGATTAAGAAGGGAGTGTTTGTTTCTAAAAGACTGGTTACACAGTTGTTTGGTTTCAGGGATAAAATTTGAACCCAAGACTCCCTGGCTCTGAGGGGTGTCTCTCCATCAACCTCTCAGAAACACTGCATATGATTATGCAGAATACTGAGTGAAGTGCAAAAAGGTTCCTTGTCTCTAAGAGGTAAGAGTAGAACTATGGTTGCACTATTCTCTGCAAATTATAGAGAGTCTCCAACAACAGCACTGAAACTCTAGAAAGTCATGGAATTTCCTTTTGTTTAGGGGAAGAGAGAACAGGAAACACTCACTGATCATAAGTTCTTGAGCAGCTTCCAGGAATGACCTGTCAGGATCAATAGAGACAACCTCAAAAGGCATCACAGAACAGTGGGAGAAGCCCTTGACTCGAAGGTAGAAGTGATGGGTTCAGGTCTAGACATAGAGACTTCTTGGCTGTATCATTCTGGACAAGTCCATTTTCCCCTCTGTCTTGGTTTTCTTATTTTTAAAATTAGCATGATATGGGGTGGCTAGGTGGCACAGTGAATAGAGCACGAGCAGTGGAGTCAGGAGGACCTGAGTTCAAATCCAGCCTCAGACACTTAACACAAAAAACTAGCCATGGGACCTTGGCAAGTCACTTAACCTCAATTGCCCTACCTTCCCCTCCAAAAAAAGGAAAACAATGAAATAAAATAAAATAAAATTAGCATGATAACAATATATAGGACTTAAGAGCTTAACGGAACATTTGAGGTCATTTAGTTCAGCCCCTGTATTTCACGGAGTTGAGACCAGGTCATCTTACTATGGGCCTGATGCTCTTTCCACTGAACTATGTTACTTCCCCTATAGATGGAGCAAAGAAAGACAGATCAGATTCGAATTTGAGAAGGAAAAAAAAAAGGCTGGTTGTAGGGCATAAAGAGATGCAAATGAAATTTAAACAAGATTCAATAAAACCTGATTAGATGCTAATAGATGTTTTAGAAAAAAACATAACTGGCAACCACTAATACAGCATTCAGCATGGCTGGGTGGCACAGGGATAGAATTCCAGGCCTGGAGTCAGAAGACCTGAGTTCAAACCTTTTGAGAAATTCAGGTCACTTTTGTCTGAGAAGTCTACATCAGTGGTATCAGCCTCAAATAAAAAAGGATTCCTGCAGGCTATACACTGACTTATAAAATCACAAATTAATATTATCTATGTTGTATTCTATTTTTATTTATTGTCAAAATTTTTCCAATTATATTTCAGTCTGCTTCTGGAGGCACTCTAGTGCATGTCAAGCCAGTGGAAAATTTGACACCTTTGATCTACACCATCAGGATTGCTAAGTGTTTTGTTGAGCCATTGTTGAGCCAATCAGTCACCTTTGGAAGACTGCAGACAGATTAGACGAAGTTGGATAGAACTGGAAAAAAGGAAATGTCCTGATTTTCAAAGCCAGAAAGAGAATATAGTCTTCAAACTATAGGCCAGTAAGTTTAACTTTAATTCTGGGTGAAAAGTCTAGAACATATTATTAAACAGATGGTTAGTGAAATTTTAGAAAAGGAAACTATGATCACAAAGGACTAGTGGTTGGTCCAGAAAACCTTTTTTCTTGAAACAAGTCTTCTTTTGATGGGCTGTTAGCCATGTGCCCTCCTACTGCTTGATGCTATGGTCCTGACTCCCTGTACCTTTTCAGGAATCACTCATATTTGTAATCATTTTAGCTAGAACCTTGCAGATTAAAAGTTTTTAGTTTCCTTAATTTAAGCCCAGCTGCCTGTGACCTCAGAGGTTGGAAACCAAATCTGACTCACTTGGATAACACCCAATCCCTCCCTATATAACAGTTGATCTTCTCCAGGATCCCTGAGCAACCCTGATTACAGGCTCTTAACATCAAAGACTGAGCTAGAAGAAACCTTGTAAGTCCAATGTCTAATGTCCAATGTCTACTTCCTAGACTGATAAGAGACCCAAGAGTCCATCCAATGAACTGGCAAGTTTCTTATGTGATGATATGCCAGGTCCTGAAGGTGCCTCTCTTTTGATCTTTGGCATTTTATTGCTGCCTCCTGAGTTCAAAAACGGTCATGGGCTCTAGGGTCCCTGGTTGTGCCCAGTTCCTATTCTATACTCTTCCATTTGGGAGATGTCATCTACTGCCATCATTTGGGGTGGCTGCTTATTTTTGGAGCTGTCAGCTGTTGTTCCACTTTCCCTTATATGTATACAATAAAGACTTGTTACCTTCCCTCAATCATGCAAAATAAAAAGGCACTTTTTTTTTTCAACACTGACTTGGCTCAACTAATTTTTCTATAAATTTTTTTTCAGATGCAGTAACAGAGTGTAATAGCCATAGTGACTTTATCAACAATAGGTCATACCATACTAACTTTGTTTCCTTTCATAACAATATTACTAAACTGGTAGATTTAGCAAACCATTTGATAAAGTCTCTCATGCTGTTTATAGAAAAGATGGAGTGATGTGTACTAGATATTAGCAGTTGAATGGCTAGACCCAAAGAATAACCATTACTGGTTCAATGTCAGCCTAGAAGGTGTCCAATGGAATGAATTTCCCAGGGATCTGCACCTGGCCTTAAAAGAGAGAGTTAACATCCTAGATGACAAAGTCAGAATTCAAAAAGGCTAGAACATTTGGCTGAATCTAACAAAATGAAATTTAATAAGGATAAAGTTTATAAAGATGCTTGGGCTCAATGTCAACATCCTAAGCACAAAACAGGAGAAGCATGGCTAGATAACTATTCATCTGAAAAGGACCTGGTGATTTTATTGGAGTGCAATCTATGACTACATTAAAAGAAGTAAAGTATCCAGGACAAGGAAGGGAACAGCCTCACAATATGCTGGGTTTAGTTCCAAGTGCTATGTTTTTTTGGAAGGACATGGATATGCTAGAAAACATTTAGTTGAGGGAAATCAGTGATAGTGAAGGGTCTCAAGTTCATGACATATGAGGTTAAATTGCAAGAATTAGGAATAGTTAACCTGCAGAAGAAGAGATTTGTGGGGTTTCAGGGTAATGGGGCTGTCTTCAAGTATTTGAAGGTTGTAATATGAAAGAAGGATTAGATATGTTCTGTTTGGTTCCCAGGGCAGAACAAAGAACAATAAATGATTGCAAAGAAATAAATTTAGGCCTTATGTAAGAAAAAATTTTCTAACAGAGCTATCCAAAAACAAATGGAAAGTAGTGGATTTCGCATTTCTAGAGGAGTTCAAACAAAGTCTGGATGACTATTTGTTGGGCATACCATAGAGGGAAGTCTTATTCAAATAAGTGTTAAACTAGAATGTTTCTGAGGTCCCAACTTTTTTGTGAACTGCTTATTTAAAGAAACCACTCTGTTACTCCCTTTTAAAATTCTTAATCTTTCTCTCCTACCCTCCCACTTCTTGGCTCCTCTGTAATAAAGTATTTGCATTACTGAATTCCTCAAAATTAGTGTCTGAATTGCATACAAAGAAATTTTAATTGAGGCCTGCAGAACTTACAGTCTTTAACTTAAGAACTCTGATCAACTGCAGTAGCCCACTTACAATTACAGAGAATCCATAATTACACTTCCCACCTCCTGACAGAAAGGTGATGATGATCTATGGATATAAACTGAGATATACATTTTGAACATGGCCAGCAAGGGAAATTGTTTTGCTTGGCTAAGCATATATTTGTAAAATAAGAGTGATATTTGTACTAACTACGTCACAAGGTTGTTATAAGCAAAGTCTTTAGTTGCAGGAGCAATATGGGTCTCTCTAAGCAGAGGTTTCTCAAAAAAAAAAAAAGTCAATTATCACTTGTTTGGAACTATTACAGAGGGGTTTCTTGTCCTAGAATGTGTTAGACTAAATGGCATCTACGATTCTTTTCCACTCTGAAACCCTGTGATCCTAATAGAGTGCAAAAAACAATTGGACTCAAAGTCAAAAGACTTGGATTCAAGTCTCAACTTCAAAAGTTAAGAGGAATATAATCTTGAAAAGTTCATGACCATATCCCTGAACCTCAGGTTTCTCACCTCAAAAATGGGGAGTATACTTGAACTACTAAACTCAGAAGTTGACTGGGAGGAATTATATGAACCTTAAAAAGCCATATGAAAGTGAATTTTTACTATGATGATGAGTACCTTCAGAGGCAACTCATTCCAGTTTTTAGACAGATAGAGATCTTAGGAAGTTTTTCCTTATATTGAATCAAAATCAGTCTCTCTGCAACCTTCCTTCCCTGCCCCCCTTTCCACACTGCTTCTAGTTCTGCCTGTCAGGGCCAAAAGCAATCACCCAAATCCCTTTTCTACATGAAATCTTTAAATATCTGCTGGGGTGAAGGGGTAGAGAAAGGGGACAAGGACAACAAAACTCCCCAAAGGCCACACCTCACAATAAGGAAACATAATAAGAAAAAATTACAGCCCTGTTGAAATGATAAATATTCAGAATCCATGTGAGGAGCATTTTACTCGGTGAGCAATTTCGTTAAATTTAAATTCCCTGACATTTTAAGTATTTTCAATGCTACCCTGTAGCTACGTGTTGTTCTGCACTAGTTTTTATCTACTTTCTTTGAGGAGAGCTAGTTAATGTCAATGATTGTGGAAAACATTTGTTCATAATTATCCAGACATAGACTGGAACAATACTGAAACAAGAGCAGCATGCAAAAATGTATTTAAGGACTATCATCCCAAAATGCTGCTAAAAGCTATTAACCAGTATGTGTTAATTGCCACAGCATTCATATTAATTTTCACTTCAGGCCCGACATTGTGGAATATTTCCCCTGATACATTTTAAACAAAGTTTAATTTAAGGAACTGCTTCTATCAACACTTATGAAAATTAACAGCCAAGCAATTAGCGCTCATGAATTATCCCTTCCCCCCATGCTTGCTGCAGCTTCATTGTTAAAACAGTTACTAACAGAGAAATGTTAAGATTCTTAATAAGTTCACATAATCACAATTACACTTTCCTATATAGAACCAAATCTTACATGAGTTTTGTAAGAATTTATCAGACAAATGTTCTCCTTAACGTTTAAGAATTTAACATAATCTAAATCAGTTATTTCAGCTCAGGAAATATCTGAAACTATAACAAGTGATGAAATCATTTGTAATTATACCAAAGAATTCTAAGAGTTAGGACAGACCTTAGAACATGTAACATTAGTGATGAAAGGGCCCCTAGAACATAGAATGTTCATTAGATAATCCATTTATAGCTGGAAAGAACATTAGAGATCATCTAGACCTATACATTCACTTTACATCACCTCTGGGGCCTAGAGAGATCAAGTGACTTGTTCAATATCACACAACTCTTTCGATTCCAGCACACTGACTCTAAATATTAAAGCTAAGAGGCACCTTAGAACATAGAATATTCTTTTAAAGGAACTGAAGTCCAGAAAAGTGAAGCCGTCTGGTCATGGTCACACAGCTAGTGAACTCACAGTCTTGACTTCTGATTTCCAGCTGAGTGCACTTAAACATTGAATGCCAGTCTGATAATTTAGGCTTTGAAAAGAGAAGCTGCTGAAAAGATCACCCCTTTTGTTCTTGCTTTTTTCTCCCCTCTTTTTTCATGATAGTTTCCACTGCCTTCCAAAGCCTACAATTTCTCCTCCTTTGTGTTATGGAACTAGCTCCCTGGATTTAACCTTCCTAGTTTACTGCTTTCAATAATTTTAACATTTGTCCATCTTCACAATTCTGCAGCATATGGTGCTATTTTAAAGAAATGAGGTGATGACTTGCAATTGAACCACCTAATCTCTTAACTAGATTTTAAAACCATCAAGGTCAGGGGCTATATCCATTTCTTTGCAAGCCTATCATGCAGAAAGCACTGTGGTCTATGCCAATTATTTTAGAGGTTCAATAAGCACTTGTGGGTGAGAGCAATGAAAATATCTGTCAATGCAGTTTGACCTGGGTGTGTAATGAAAAACTATAGTGTGGTGAAAGGAAGACTGAATTTGGAGCAGGGAACTTTGGGTCAGATCCCAGCTCTGTCCCTTACTACCTGTGTGGTATTGAGCAAGTTCTTTAACTTCTTGGCCGTCATTTCTGCATCTATAAAATATGAGGGCTAGACTAAATGATTTTTAAACTACCCTTCAGACCCTGAATCTATGTTCCTATTTACTTGCCAGCTCAAACAATATACGAATCTCATAGATACTGTAGTCTTGTGACCTTAAATCACTCAATATCTCCAACACTAAGTTTCCATATTTGCAAAATGGAGATAATCATCCTTCTACTATTTAACTCCATAAAGCATCTATGACAATTAAAAGAGATAAATATAAAAGAGCTTTGTAAACACAAAGATAAATAAACTTATAAGATACTAATGATGAATATAGACCAATGGTAGGGGGCAAGGAAAGATATGATTTGTATTAAAAAATGAACACTAAAATGGATGACCTCTATGGTCCCCTGACTGCGCTATACCTACTACGCTGGGTCTTGACATTAGAAGAGTCAAAAAACAGATCAATATTTAAGTGACTGTTGGCCAACTCACTTTCCCTCCCTGGACCAGTGTGCTCAAACTGCTTAAGAAAAAAAAAGTTAGATTAAATAACCTCTAAAGTCCCTGCCAGTCTTAACATTTTATTATTCTGTGAAACAGATTTCCTTTTGGCTGCAACAATTCATAAAAGTGACTACTAAGGTATAGAAAGATGTTACAGTCTGTGCTGACAATGGAAGAGTCCATAGTGTCCATTTAGACCATTTAGAATTAGAATTCTAAATCTTTTAAAGTATTATCACTAGAACCAACCTGAAACCTGTCTGTAACCCAGTTCTCAATCTGAGTTATATAATATCAATAGTTTACCAATGAAGATAGCCACAATAATTATTAGTAATACCATTGGTGACAATAAAATGATAAAAAAAAATATAATAATAAAAGAGGCTTAAAAAGCATTCCATGGGTGTCAATCATATGAAGTGAAGAATATATCTACAAAAACAATCATCAAACATTTATGGCCAAGTGGTGTAGATTTTTTTAGGGAATTAAAGGAGTTTATGATGGCAATTCAAGACCAAGACATCAACCATTAAAAACTGAAAAAGAGTTAACCATAAAGGGCTCATACCTAATGATCAATGAATATTATACAAGGAAACAGTATAAATTATGTAACATGGGTGGCTGGGTGGTACAGTAAATAGAGCACCAGCTCTAGAGTCAGGAGGACCTGAGTTCAAATCTAGCCTCAGACATGTAACACTTACTAGCTGTGTGACCTTGGGCAAGTCACTTAACCCCAATTGCCCTGCCTCCCCACCTCCAAAAAAAAAGCCCCCCCAAAAATATGCAACAAAACATCACTGGAGGCTGCATAAATTTAGCACCTACAGGACACTTAGACTATCAGGACCTTGTGATTAGAATTATACATTCAGAAGTTAACTCATAATCTGACTGTCAACAATTTTACATACTGGAACTACAAAACTCAAAATATTCTTGAAAATTTGACAAATAAACTATAATGGGACTGGAGATTTATCACATACAAAACTTTATCACAGTCAAAAGTTGTGTACAGCTGCGAGGATGTAGCAATGCTGATCTGTAACAACTTAAGAACAATGTTCTAATATGTCAGTATTTATTACTAAATCTCTGAACTATAAAGAATGAAAAGCTTTCAAAATACAGAGACTAGGATAAAGATAACCAGGATAAGGATAAATTCATGCACTCATCCTTAGTTTTTCAATCTATAAAACTGTAATAACGATCATACCAAACAATTCATAGGATAACTATAAGCAAGGCACTTTGTAGTTCACAATGCACTATTGAAATGAGTAAATATTAACAAAGTTAATAAATCTAATGGAGAAAAAAACATTTTCAATATTACAAAGAACTATATATCTAAACCATAAACATTAAGTATTCCTTTTTTGATTTTGCCTTCAAAGATATTATTGAAAACTATAAGATCATAGATGTAGAAGGAGTCTCAGGTCATTTTCTCCAATTGCCTCATTTTACAGATGACTAATTTGAGGTCCAAGGGAGGTTAAAAGACTTCCCCAAAGTCACACTGGAGGAAGCATGAGGAGAAACTTGTGAACCTGAATCTTCTGACTCTAGAACCAATCTTCCCTCCATTCTACCATGCTGCCATTTTAGTTATAGAAAGGTTTGATGTATATGAATTAAAAGGCAGCTTGAAGAGTCTTAAATATAAAACCAAGCCCCTTTCAAGTTAATATGTTTCCAGGACTCCTTTCTCCTTTTCTAAGGTTTTCAATATCTTCAGAATTTTACCACAGCTACTATCTCTTGAGGAAATAAATAATTGAGTAGTTTTTTTTAAAAGCATGTTTAATTAGACCCCAAACTCTTCCCTGTACCCTTCTCTCCCCAATAATGTATCATTTACCCCAGAGACTCACATAGCATAGTTAATTATGTAAATAAGGCATGTGCTATTCCCCAGAAAAACATTATGAATATTTGTGGCCAAAAAAAAAAAAAGTGCACACGTAGCTTTGTAAGAACCATTTTAACCATCTCAGAACAATTTGACTCAAAAACCTTATTTTTTAAGACAAGAACATGTCAAAGGAGGATTTAAGAGCGGGCAGATTTCTAACAATTTTCTATGAAGGTGCTGAGAAAAAATAATTTTCTGTTATAGTAGTAACAAAAATTTAGTAGTGAACTTAAAATGATTGATGGCAAGAATCAATCAGGATATTATTAAGGCAAGAAAGCAGACCCTTCTGGAGAAGGCTTTATTATCAAAGAGTCGACATGATCTTCACGATAGAGACAGCAATAGTGCGGCTACCAGACTAATACAATCCTATTATTACCCAATCGCCAAAATGCTAATTTGATCATTTTGTAGTGTTATTTGAATAGTCGTTTTAATTTCTAGGTTGAAGAAAGACTCAGTTTCAGTACAATTTTCAATTAATCATTGCAGTGTCCCTGACTCTCATGTCAAGGAATTTCATGAAGATTTTTTTAAAAGGCTAATTTAGTATGTACAATACAATATCCTTCAAACATTAGCCACTTTCATTCTACAGTAGCCAAACACATCAATATTAAATAACTGATTAGAACAAAGATTTAATTGTATGTCACAATTTGTGATATGTGGGTGAACAATAACATGCTATCACTTTTTTATAAGACAGACTTATCGATAGGGAAGGACTCCTTAATCAATTGGCAACCAGAGACTGCACAGACCACATAATCATTTATTAGTTAAAAAATATACTTCTAAAAAAATAAAAGCATTTTACATGTAAATACACATCTAGTAAAAATGGATCCTCTGTGATTGGAGAAAGAGCATCCTTAATGTTTTTATAATTTCCTCTGGCTCTGCTAAGATTGGATATATACCAAGCAGGGTTCACAACCTTCTGGCAAATCCAAATCAATGTAATTTTTAAAAGTCTAATGACATAATGCAAATGCTGCAATATGATATTCAAAGAGAATCATACTATTTTGCTGGCATCAAAATATGATCATTTATTAATTAGTCCAGAAATTATATACTCAAATCATTGCCTAGAATCATGTAACTGAAGCAAATAAATTCCTATCCTATCACACAATGTCATTAATAAATACCCATGACACCTGAAAGAACCCACAATCAATTTCTATCATTCAAAAGAGTATCTATTGTCCAATAAGATTATCTTGTTTTCTTATTTTTTTTTAACACTGATCTCACCGATCCCTTCCCCTTTTTGCTCCTACCTTTTAGCACTCTACAGAAAGGGACAATAAAAAGAAAAAAATTGTAAAACTTTAGTCAATTATTTCTGCTGTGTTCAAACAACTCTTCTCCACAGTATCCTGCAGGAGTCCTGAAATTATTAAGTCACACCCTTGTCTTTCATTTGTTTGTCTCTGTAACTATTGCAATAACTTCGAGTGTTTCTGCCTCAAAACCCCACAGCACAAACTCCCAAATTATTTTTCCTGATGCATAAATGTAGTCATGTACCTATTCTTCTCAAAAACTTACAAGGAATGCCCCAAATCATCCTAACATTTAAGTTTTCTATGATCTGGCAGATGAACCAACTTTATCCACAGATTTCATCAGTGAATTTAGGAAAGGCACTTAACTCTCCAGACTCCAGTTTCTGCATCTCTAAACTTGGGAAATTGTACTACATAGTATGTAAAGTCCCCTCCATCACTAAGTTCTATCATCTTATGCCTCATCTCTGCTCAAAATCCCTTAAAGGCTCCTTAATGCTTCCCCCCAAATAAAGTCCATACTCCTAATCCTGGCATTCAAGGTTTCCTGCAATCTGATGCTGTCCTACCTCCCTGGCCTTATCACATGCTATGATGGCTTATATGTTCTATCAATTATTATATATTCAAACACAGATAAACTCCTCCAAACTCCCAGAACATATGCAATGCTTTCTCCTTCCATACTTAAAATGTCCAACTTTCCCCCCATCTTGCTACTGAAATAGCAGCTTCAAGGCTTAGTTCAAATATTACCTTCCTTCCTGCATGTAGGACTTCTCTGATCTTTCTCAATTCCCCACACCATGGAAAAATGAACATTCAAGATTTTGTGACTCTCTACTTCATACATCATAATCTATTTTGCATTAGTCATTTTATATTATATATATTACACATATTATATATATATATATATATGTGGCATTAGTACATGCCATTTTTCTTGTTGTTATGTTCCCAGAGGGGGGTAAAAAAAAACTATGTCTTACCTGAGTTCAAATCCAGCCTCAAACACTTAATACACACACCAAAAACTAGCTGTGTGACCTTGGGCAAGTCACTTAAACCCAACTGCCCTCTAAAAAGCAAAAACAAAAATAAAAAACAAAAATCTATGTCTTATGTTTTCTTCTCTCCTCCTCCTAACCCCTCTAAATTCAACAATGGGCCTTGCAAATAGCAAAATAAAAGGTGTTTGTTGAATTAAACATGCAAAATCATGTGATGTACATATAACACAAGAGGGAGATAAAATAATATCTGGAGACAGGTAGGCGGTACACTGGATAACCAAGTGCTGGGCCTGGAGTCAGGAAGACCTGAGTTCAAAACCAGCCCCAGACACTTTCCAGCTGGGTGACCTTAGTTGGGCAAGTCACTTAACCTCCATCTGACACCAAGTTCCTATCAGCAAAATGAGGATAATAATAGTATCTACTTCCCAAAGTTGCGGTAAAGATCAAAGAGATAATATCTGTGAAGCATTTAGCACAGGGCCTGACATACAGAAAGCACTATATAAATGTTAGTTATCATTATCATATATAGATTGCCATGTAAACTTTAAAGCTATATAAATGTGAAGTCATTACAATTTATAGGGGTGAAGAGGGAAAGGCAGAATTACATAAGATTTTAAAATCCACATCCCCATGGAACTCATGGTCTAACAGGACACTGAAATGCCAACAGGGCCATAATACACAAAGACAGGAAATGCATTAAATGCCATATGGAGGGGTTTATGCTTTATCCTAGGACAAAGGTTTCCAAACTTGCTTGTTTTACAGTGCTCTTAAGTGTCTCAAAATTTTTTTCAGGGTGCCTCTGGGCCAAAAGAAATACCTAAGAATTCCATTTATTAAGTTGTCAGTTCCAAAATTTAAGGGACAATAATAAGTCATTGAAAATTCTTAATCAGATAAGTGAGTAGAGATGAGACAGAATGGTAAAGAAGCAAAAATGTCTCTAAGGAGAAGAATCTTGGTAACTCCAATGATGGGACACCCTTAATAGAAATAGAGAAGATATTTTGAAAGAGAGGGTAGGTTTCAGAGAAAGATAGTAATCTTTCTTTTGAATATGTTAAAGTTTGAGATGCCAAAGGGACATCCAGGTAGAGCTGCCCAGCAGGCAGTTGGCAATATGGGGCTGGAGCTTAAAAGAAAGATGAAAACTAAATCTATAAATTTGGAAGTAATCTGAAAAGAGATGACAAGTGAACTCATGGGTGCTAGTAAGACCAACCTGAAGAAGAATAAATATAGGGGCATCTAGGCGGCACAGTGAATAGAGCACCAGCCCTGGAGTCAGGAGGACCTGAGTTCAAATCTAACCTCAGACACTTTAACACAAAAACTAGCTGTGTGACCTTGGGCAAGTCACTTAACCCCAACTGCCCTCCAAAAAGCACAAAAAAAAAAAAAACCCAGAAGAAGAATAAATATACTAAGATACAAACTTTGGATTTGATTTGAAAATGAGAATTTTTTTGCTCAGTGATTTAACTTTTAAAAAATATTTTTCCCAACAATACTTATAAGGAACATAGTATAAGTATTACTTTTCCAATTTTGCAGATGAGTGACCTGAGGCACAGAAAGTTGTGACTTTCGTATGGTCATTCAATTAATAACTATAGATCCAAGTCTCAAAGTTTGTACCTTCTAACTCCAAGTTTTCTTTACTAGGATTTAGAAGAAACTAAAAATATCATAGATCATAAAATCATAGCGATCTTTTTATTTTTTTTTCAAGGCTCAGCTGCCACCTTCTCAATGTAACTTTTCAAAGATCACAAAGATTTAGAACTGGAAGGAGCTTTATAGGTTATTTAACCTAATCCCTTTGTTTTTACAAAGGAGGGAATTTACCCAAGGTCACACAGCTACCCGTGTTTCCCCGATAATAAGACCTACCCCAAAAATAAGCCCTCCCCTTACTGTGCAAGATTCCTCTAAAATAAGCCTTCCCCTGAAAATAAGTCCTATTGAGATTGCTACTGTAGTGAAGGTGATCCCCTGCGCTACACGCTACATTACGGTACCCTCTGTATGCACCGTCCCTCCCCACCCCCGTGAAACGCACGCCGCACTCCAAGCTGCATCCAATCAGAGCTGCAGCAGTGAAAGCCTCATCCTGTTCTTCCCCAGTGATTTGCTTGCTGGAGCCATTGAGAGCAGTGCCGCGGAGGAGAGCTGAGGCAGGACAACATAAGCCCTCCCCTGAAAATAAGCCCTCTGTTGTTTTTCTTTCCAAAAAAATTAATGAGACAGGGTCTTATTATCGGGGAAACACGGTAGTAATAGTCAGGTAAGATGCCCCCAGGTCTTCCTGACTCCAACTCCAGCACTCTACCTGCTATGCCCTAGTGCTTTGAACTCCTCAGCTGAAAGAGCTGATGAAAGTACATCTTGTATAGAGACTTTGATCCTTCCATTCCTTAGCTTATATTGCACTGATACATGTATTTTATGGAGACTTATGACACGTCAGGTCTTTAAAGGACGGGGCTATTTTTGTCTTTGTATCCCCAGTATCTTATAAACTACAGATCCTTAATATTTGTAGAACTGGATTACAGCATTTAAATTATAAGAAACCTTGTAGCCCATCTAGTACAACTCCCTCATTTTACAAACTGAGGCACAGTGATGGGAAAGGAGCTCCTCAAGGTCACACAGAAGCCTGTCAAAAGATCACCAGAAGAAGCTGGACTCAATTTCAGACACTGTGGTGATGCTAAATCCAATGTCCTTTTCATTGTCGTTCTGCCTTAGGCCCTCTTTCAACTTTGTTTTTCTTTCAATCTCATACATTTAGCCCTGGGAAAATGAGCTTCAATATGAGAATCTTCAGTTTCCTCATCTACAAAATGGGTATGATAATACTTGCATTATTACATCACACAGCTGGGAAGCTAAGAGGAAATTAGAGAAGTAAAGCATGTACATATCAACTATTATTCTGAATTCTGAGCAATTTCTGTCAAAAAATTTTTACACTGAACAATTACAAGTGCACAGATAAAAATAAATTAGTAGAAATACACTGCATCATTTATTAATTTTAATAGTACAGAAAGACAACAGAAGGTTCTCTCATCCCTGCAAACCATAAGCGGTCACTTAGCATCACCTCGCCAGTGCAAAACTGCAAAAACTGTCCACATCTTTCTTTAAGACATCCCTAAATGGAAGTGAATATTGAAAAACTAAAAATAAATAAATAAATAAACTTAAAAGACGAATAAATAAATAAAAAGGAAGTCATCCCTGGGCCAAAAAGCCAGTACAAGAGCATCACCCATTTCACAGGCTGGGCAAATCACTGTCCTCTTTATGCAAATGAGTTCCCAGAGCTAAACATGAGATAAGCCAAGTCTTCATAAAAGGGAACAATATGAGGAAATAATTGGCAAGTAAATGGGCTGAGGAAAGATGGGTAATAAAACAAGTCCAAGAAATACCATTTCCACCGCCAACTACTCTACCAAATGAGAAATGACTATATCTTAGCCATTCAAATCTGCTATCACTAGACCTTGATTGATGAGGACTCAATTAACCAGAAGTGTCAATTAACTAGAATCTTTTTTTCTTTCTGATTCGAATCTCAGTTTCCTAATATGTAAAATGAGGAGAGTAAGGGTTGTGGCATAAATATCATAGCTTTGTCATGAGGTACAAGTAAGGTAAGATATAAGAAAGCATTTTGTAAACTGAAGTTCCATATAAATGTAATGTGTTATTGTTGTTATGAGAGTAATAGAAAAAAAATCATTTAAGTGCCTTTATGCACCTGCCACAAGATTATGATCTTGTTATTGTAATGATTGGTTCTGGTATCTCATCCTACTGATGAATAATAAGTTTGCTGAGAGTGGGGCCTAAGACTTACCAGATACCTCTTCTATCTACTCCACTGGCTACTTCAGGGCTGTGAACACAGTAGGTGCTAACCCTAAAAAAGGTAGCTTGGGGTAGTTGTAGTAGTATATGATGATGATGATGATGATGATGAAAAAGAATACTTGAATAGTATTTTTAAGTTCAGAAAGCACTGCAGCTATTCATGAATCGGACACATAGAGAGGTCTTAAGAGAGCATCTAGTCATAGAATGTTAAGAATTAGAGAGACCTTAGAAATAATTTAGCAAAATTCCATCATTGGACTGATGAAGAAACAGAGACAACCATGAAATGTAATGTGACTTGCTTAAGACAATAATAAATGGTAGCACTGAGCTTCAAATTCAGGTCTTCTAACTGAATCCAATGGCCTTTTTACTTTACCACCCAGTCTCCATTTCATATATCAGGAAACTAGGTACATAGATGGTATAGCTATGGGGCACAATGGATAGAGCACTGGACCTTGAGTCTGGAACATCTGAGTACAAATCTTGCTTTAGAGACTTACTAGCTATGTGACCCTAAGCAAGTCACTTAACTTCTGTCTACCTCAGTTTCCACACCTGTAAAATGGAAATAATAGTACTTGTTTCATAGGGTTGTTGTGAGGGCAGAATGAGGTAATATTGTTAAAGCACTTTGTAAACTGCAAAAGTGTTATATAAATGCTGGTTATGATTATGTTATTGTCAATTGTTATGCTGTTATTTATTATTAGTAGCATTATTTATTTACCTCTTTTTATATCCCCAGTGCTTAGCACAGTGCCTGGTACATAGTAGGCGCTTAATAAATATTTACTGATTATCTGTTCAAGATCAAAGAGCTAGTTATCAACTGAGTGATATTCAAATTCAGGTCTCTTCAATCTCAGTCCAGAGCTACTGTTTGAAGTCCTACTAGTGTTATGACCATGAAGAAAAACAATCAGAGCAAAACATCCAAAAGTCTGCGAAGCAGAACACATGGAGCTCCATCTCTCCCGGTTTCTATCAGTAAAATCCCAGACAATGAGTATTATGCTCAGAAAGTTGGAAGTCATAGCAAGACCGTGAGTCATCCAAGAACAATTAAATGCTTTGCCCTAGGTTGTAATGAGTGAATACACTTTAGCAACATTTTAGACAAGAGGTTTCTGGTTAACTCAGATGCCCAACAAAGAAGCCAAACAAGACACAGGATTCACCACAGCAATTTTTCCTGATTTATTAAAAGGTAATAGAGATCACTTTTACCTACCTTACCATCAAATTTGGAATACTCGTTAAAAGGATTATTCAGCTGGAGTGGGCACTGCTCTAGGCGCACGGAGAGGAGCGATGGCTTCCCCACACTTGAAGACTTGACTTTGAAGTTCTTTTTTTCAAACAATGAGCTGAGCTCCTCTGCTGTGATAGAAAAGGGAGAAAAAGAATGCCTACATGACGAAAAATGATAATTAGTAACATGTTGAGAATGTTAAGGTACATAAGGTAGATGCCATCCTAAATCAATAAACAAACATTTATTAAGCACCTACTGTGTGCCTGGCACTGTGCTGGGCGTTAGGGATAAAAACACAAAGTTTATACTCTTTTAAGGAAAATAGGAAGTATGTATATGTATATGTCTACGATAAGCATTCCCAGTTCTTTTATGGATCCTGATACCTTTAAGTTTAAAAGTTTCCACCCACGTGACTACTCCAGCCTATCAATATTTATCACAAAATGAGGTGCCCAGAATCAAACAGAATACTTTAAATGTGTTATAACTAGGTCAGGGCAAGAAAACTAGCCCAATATCTTTTCTGATACCCTGATTCTGTTATTCATAGTATCAGAAATCATTTCCAGCTTCATGTGATCCATATATTTTTGTAACTTTACAATCCTATGTCTTATTCTGAGTGATCGATAAAAATATAAAATAAGGTCATTGTGAAATCAAGCATTGAAGGACACTGAAAGATAGATGAGAATATTCTGAGCTAAGTATAGACAAGAGCTACATTGGAACAGTTGACTAGATGGAGGAAGAAATTAACTAGAGAGAGAATGAGAGGCAGCTTAATGTGGTAGAAACAGCACTTAAATTGGAGTAAAAAAAAAATCAATGTTTTAAGTTAGCTTTCCTGTCTTTATCATAAGAACTTTAGTTTACAAGACAAAATAAATCTTCTACTTCATAGCAGGGATCTAATTTAAGATCACATTAAGATACAGTGGTGACCCTTAAGAAAACTTGGGTCTTACATAAGGAAACAAATAGTTATCTTCCATAATAGAACTATTAACAAAACCATTATTCATGAATTTACTAAGAAATATAATTATTTTATTTTTGTGCTTTGCAAACTATAATAATTGTATAAATTACCAAGGTCAACTATTCTGAAGGCTAACATTAATTTGGAAGTACAAATTCTGGCATATTTGGCTGAAAAAGTCTGCCTTATGATTTATAACAGCAACCTGTAATCACTCTTAATAAACCATAGAAAAAGCTGATAAAAGGCTTAAAAAAAAAAAGCAAAGGTCTCAATCTAACATTATAAGTCAAGTCAACAAGCACCACTTTTAAGCACCACTATATGCTAGAATCTATGAGAAGAACTGGAGATACCAATAAAGGGAAAAAAACAGACCCTAGGAACAAGATGTAGACAGAATAAATTGTAGGCAAACTTGGAAGGTACTAGCATAAAGGGTTGGATTAAGAAAGGCTGCTTGAAAAGCTGAGATCCTATTTGGGACCTAAAGGAACTAAAAGGAAACCAGGAAATGGAGATAAGTAAGAAGAGAATTCCAGGCATAGAAGACAATCAATGAAAATGCAAAGGATTGGGAGATGGTTTGTTTTCTTCAAGAAACAGAATGGTCAGTGTCACTGATCAAAGAGCAGGTGGAGGGAGTAAGACATAAGAAGACTGGAAAGGTAGCAGAAAAGAAGGTTATGAAAGGCTTTGGGAGACACCCACACTTAGTGGATGCAAATTAGATGAATATTCATCAAATGGTAGTGAAAAGGAGTGATCAGACAAATAAAAGAGAACCAGAAGAGAGCAGTGTCACAAACACCTAGAGAGAACAGAGTACCACAAAGAAGAGGGTGATCAAACAGGGCTAAAAACTGCAGAGAAATCAGGAACAATAAGGACTGAGTAAAGGCGACAAGATTTGACAATAAAGAAATTGCTGACAACTTCAGAGAGCACTGTTTCAATTAAATGAGGTCTGAATGCAGACTGAGGAAAGGAAGCAGAGCTAATGATTGTAGAGGGCCTTCTCAAGGAGCATCAGCACTGAAAGGAATGTTGCCTGAATCATTGCAGTAACCTTCTAACTGGTCCCAAATCTTTATCCTCTCCATTCAGATGCCAAGATAGCTATTCTAAATCATACATCTGAGCATGATCCTGACTATGTCCAAGATCAAATATAAAACAGTCTTCTGTTTGGCATTTAAAGCTCTTTACAACCTGCCCCATTCCAAACGTTCCAATATTTTTATACTATATTCCCCTTCAAAAACCCTACTCTCAGGAGTAAAGGCAGGGACTTGCCTGAAATCTCCCCCAAACTCCTCCAAATATTTTTTTTTTTTGCTTTTTGGAGGGGGGAGGGAAGGGCAAGTGGGGTTAAGTGACTTGCCCAAGGTCGCACAGTTCGTAAGTGTTAAGTGTCCGAGACTGGATTTGTACTCAGGTCCTTCTGACTCCGGGGCTGGTACTCTATTCACTGTGCCCCCTTCTTGCCCCCTCCCCCTCCAAATACCTTTAAAAATGACTCTAAAAAATTCTAGAGCACCAGAACCCACAAAGAGGCGGACTTAAAAAATTTCACAGCTCAAGACAGTTTAAAAGGTTGGAAAAAAGGTCTGATACCCCAGAGTGAGAGAGGAACACTGTCCAGTGCAGGCTGTGCCAGTGCTGCCAGGACCCCAGCAAACCAGGAACAGCCTTTGGGGCACCTGAATAAGTGGCAACAGTGGCAATTTCCAGACCTCTCAGGCAACAGAAACCAAAAACAACTTAGGTCAGGAGGAAGGGTCTGTTGCACCTGGGTGAGAATGGAGCACAGTCCAGCACAGGCTATGCCAGCACAGCACCCGTTCCAGAAAACCAGGAACAGTCCTTGGGAGACACTGAATCAGCAGCTGAAGCAGCTACTTCTGGAGATCTCAACCCACAGATGGTAAGAGGATAGGATGGGAAGGAGATGACAGGGGTCTCTTTGCTAGCACTGAGGCAGGGCTGTTGCTTTGCCCATACTCAGATCCGGGTCACAGTGCTAGGTGGCAGTCCCAGGGTGAGGAGGAGAACTAGCACACCAGGGCTTATGATCACAGCGTAGCAGGAACCGTCCTCACATTTCCAGGACAGAAAAGAGCGCTTGTGGCCACTCAGAGACCAGAGAACAGGCCAGGAGAGGAACACCTCTCCTTAGATCATACTACAGGTCCTAGAAGTATGTCTGAAAACACCTACACAAAGACCCCAAAGCTTGGGACAGTGTACCCTCCACCCTGAAAGCAGAGCCTTAAAAATCAAGGGAAAATGAGCAAACAACAGGAAAAAAAAATCTGACCAAAGAAAGTCAATATCATGACGAGGAAGATCAAAACAAACACTCCAAAGAAGACAACAAAGTCAAAGCTCCTACATCCAAAGCCTCCAAGAAAAATATGAATTAGTTGTAGGCTATGGAAAAGTTCAAAAAGGATTTTGAAAACCAAATAAGAGAGACAGAGGAAAAACTGGGAAGAGAAATGAGAATGATACAAGAAAATCATAAAAAATGAGTCAACAACTTGGTAAAGAAGCCAGAAAAAAAAAATACTGAAGAAAATAACACTTTTCAAAAAATGATAAAAGTTGGGGGCGGTTAGGTGGCACAGTGAGTAAAGCGCCTGCCCCGGAGTCAGGAGGACTCGAATTCGGTTCTGGCCTCAGACACTTAACACCCACACAAAAAAAACTAGCCATGTAACCTTGAGCAAGTTACTTAACCCCAATTGCTTTAAAAAAAAAAATTAGAATGAAGCAAATGGAAACTGATGACTTTATGATAAATCAAGAAACAATAAAGCAAAACCAAAAGAATGAAAAAATAGAAGACAATGTGAAACATCTCATAGGAAAAACAACCGACCTGGAAAACTGATCCAGGAGACAGAATTTTAAAATTACCAAAAAAAGAGCCTAGACATGGTCTTTCAAGAAATTATGAAGGAGGGGCAGCTAGGTGGTGAAGTGAATAGAGCACCAGCCCTGGAATCAGGAGGACCTGAGTTCAAATCCTTCCTCAGACACTTAACACAAAAACTGGCCATGTGACCTTGGGCAAGTCACTTAACCCCAACTGCCTTCCCCCCCCCCCCAAAAAAAAGAAAAGAAAAATTATGAAGGAAAACTGTCCTGATATTTGAGAATCTGAGGGTAAAGTAGAAATGGAAAGAATTTACCTATAACCTCCTGAAAGAGATCCCAAAATGAAAACTCCCAGGAATACTATAGTCAAATTCAAGAGCTCCCATGTAAAGGAGAAAATATTGCAAGCAGTCAGAAAGAAACAATTCAAGTATTGTGGAGCCAAAGTAAGGATAACACAAGATTTAGCAGCTTCCACATTAAAGGATCAGAGGATTTGGAATATGATATTCTGGAGGTCAAAGGAACTAGGATCAGGGCGGCTAGGTGGCGTAGTGAGTAGAGCACCAGCCCTGGAATCAGGAGGACATGAGTTCAAATCCAGCCTCAGACACTTAACACTTACTAGCAGTGTGACCTTGGGCAAGCTGCTTAATCCCAACTGCCCTCCACAAAGCAAAACAAAAACAAAACAAAAAAAAAGAGGAGCCAGGATTATAACCAAGAATCACCTACCTAGGAAAACTGAGTATAATCTTTCAAGGGAAAAAATAGACATTCAATGAAATAGAGGGCTTTCGAGTATTCCTGATGAAAAGACTAGAGCTGAATAGAAAATTTGACTTTCCAATACAAGACTCAAGAAGAAGCATAAAAATGTAAACAGGAAAGGGAAATTATAAGGGCCCTAAACCCTAAACTGTTTACCTTCATACATGGGAAGATGATAGGGGTAACTCTGAAAAACTTTCCCATTATTAGGGCAAATAAAAAGACTGAATATAAACAGAGGGCACAGGTGTGAGCTGAATATAAATGGATGATATCTAAAAAAAAAAGAGACAGGAATGTGTTGGGAGAAAGGGAAAGGGAGAGGTAGAATTGAATAAATTATCTCACATAAAAGAAGCATGAAAAAGTTTTTACACTGGAGGGGAAGAAGGGAGAGGGGAGGGGAAATAAATAAACCTTGTTCTCATCAGAATTGGCTCAAAGAGGGAATAACAGACATTCAATTGGGTATAGAAATATATTACAAAAAAGTAAAAGGGGAAGGGGATTAAAAAAAGGACAGGGGTATGTGACAGAAGGGAGGGCAGGTTGAGCGAGGGGATAGCAAAAAGCAAAACACTTTTGAGGAGGGACAGGGTGAAGGAGAGAGAGAATAGAATGAACAGGAGGAGAAATAAGATGGAGTGAAATACAATTAGCAATAGTAACTGTGAAAACAAAATTATGAAGCCAGTTTCTTTAATAAAGTCTTCACGTAGACAACTGTGTTGAACTAAATGCTGTCTAAAATCCCTTTTATGTATAAATCTATGATGTTATTAACCTATGATCATAAAATATAAAAATCTAGAAATGAGAGTTGTATAGTTGAAATGGGCCTTAAAACACAAGATGTTAAAGGATTATCAGAGATCATCCAGTGAGAAATTTTTGCTGAATGAGACATCAATTTTGATGAGAACTTACAGTCATAATATTTACCAAAATTTGAAATTGGAATGCAACTACATTGTATGACATTGCAAATGTGTGAATTTGTTTTACCTGAACATACTCATATGTTACATTAGATGGGCAGCACTTCTTAAACTGTGAGTTGCAACCTCATACTTTTTTGCAGGCAGATGGAAGGGCTGAGGTGGTGGTTAGTGAGAGTGATACATAAAAAAAGGGTTAAAGGAGCATTTAAAGAATACACAGAAAACTGAGAAACAGAGACAAGCAGGATAGCTTTGAAACTAATATGCTGAATTTATTATATTCTTTTTTTTAAGTTGGATGCAGTGAGATCTGTGGTTTTGTATGAAATTCTCTTTTCTGCTCTTCATATATGGAAATGTTTGACAAGTCCATGGTAAAAAAAAATTTAAAGAAATTAAGGTACAACACAGAAAGAAATCAACAATGAAGAGGTGGCTGGGTGGCACAATGAATAGAACACCAGCCCTGGAGTCAGGAGGATCTGGGTTCAAATCCAGCCTCAGATACTTAACAAAAAAACTAGCTGTGTGACTTTGGGTAAGTCACTTAACCTCAATTGTAACTCCAAAAAAGCAAAAAAAAAAAAAAAAAGAAGAAGAAGAAGAAGAAGAAATCAACAATGAGATAAAACTATTATTAAAAATTTCTTAATTTTTGGAAACAAAATATACTGATTTTCTCCCTCCTATGATAAACATATTCCTTAACAGCTGTCTATTATGTAAATTATTTCTAATTATCAAAAATTGCTCAAGAGTAAAATGGAAAAATACTTTTTAAGAATAGCAGGAAGCACAAAATAAAAGTTCACCTTAATGTTGCTTACATATTCCAATTCTAGCATTCTATGACATCCAACACAGTGAAGAGTCACAAAGGTCACAAAGGTATTAAGTAGCAGAATTGAGATTTTGAAGATTACCTGAATTTGACAAAATGAAATGGTGTGCAATCATGAAACTGAAGAACTGGAAAGAACCCCAGACATCATTAACTCAACCTCCTTCATTTTACAGAAAAGGAAACTGAGGCCAATAAAGGGGCTTTGACTTGTACAACAGCATATAATTAGTGTCAAGGATTTCTTTTGTGATAAGAATAATCATGAGATTTTCTTTTTAGGGTTATTTAACTGTAAACCAAAGTTCTCAAATTTTCTAATAAAGGAAGAATAAAACTAAAACTTACTTATCTCCAATTGTGACACATGATATTACCACAAACTGGGCTTATTTCATGCTATGACAGATCTGCTTTCCTAAATTAATTTAAACTTTAAATTATGAATTTTACACAGGGAAAGTAAAGGGGGCAAGGTTAGAAGTTGATAGTTAAGTCCAAAATGCTTCTAAGTAAGGAAAGAGATGGAAAACTGACCAAGATAATACAGGATTTTACAAAAACAAATATAATATATATGGTGAAATGAACAAAGGTGGTAGCCATTTCATTGCATTACTTTATGACAAAACTTTATCTATGTGATATGTTTATATCCATTGTTTCTTTTTTAAACTATATATAAATATGGTGAAGGACTGGAGTGGGAATCAAATGGCCTGGGTTCAAGAGGCAGAACTACTTGGGGAGGCTAGGTGGTGCAGTGAATAGAGCACCGGCCTTAGAGTCAGGAGGACCTGAGTTCAAATCCGGTCTCAGACACTTGACACAATTACTAGCCGTATGACTTTGGTCAAGTCACTTAACCCCACCTGCCCTTCAAAAAGCAAAAAAAAAAAAAAAAAAAAGAAGCAGAACTACTTACAACTAACTATATGACCTTGGGCTTCCCCTTATGGGCTGTTTCTTCATCTGCAAACTGAGGAGACAGAATCAGATGGTGATGGTTTCTTAAGTTCCTTTTTATACTAACATAGTATACTTTTTAAAAATACAACTTTTTAGGGGCGGCTAGGTGGCACAGTAAATAGAGCACAAGCCCTGGAATCAGGAGGACCTGAGTTCAAATCTGATCTCAGACACTTAATACTTACTAGCTGAGTGACCTTGGGCAAGTTACTTAACCCCAATTGCCCTGCCTTTCCCCCCTCCAAAAAGCAAAAAATAAAAATACAACTTTTGCACAAGTTTATACATAAAGCAAGGAATGCATTAAACAAGTTCTTATGAAAAAAGTTTGAAAAGCTTTGGCTAGCACCAAAACTTTCTAAGGTACATGTGAAGATATAATAGCCAAAAAGAACTGTAAACTAAATGGCTCGTCACCAATTGAAGAATGGCTAAACAAATTATGTTATATAAAAGTAATTAAATACTACTGCAACTATAAGATACAATAAAAGGGACAGTTTGAAAAAACCCTTGAAAGACTTGTATGAACTTTTGGAAAGTGAAGCGAGAAGAACCATGAAAACAATCTGCATTCTAACAAATACTGTAAAAATGAGCAATGTTGAAAGTTTCTTCACACATGATCAATAAAATAATCAACCAAGCTTCCAGTGGGTTAAATCATCCCAAACTCATAACAGACAGATGATGGATTAAATAAGCAGAATAAGACACATTTTTGGCCATGGCCAATATGGAAATTGGTTTTGCTTTGACAGTGCATACTTATTTGTTGCAAGGGCATTGTTTTTCTCTTTTTTTTTAACTGGAGGAGAAAGGTAGGAAAAGAAAATAAATGCTTGTTAGTTGAAAAGCTTAATTTTTAAAAGATACAACAGATATAATCTTATCACATAATTACAGTTTTATCATAAAGTAAATATAATGGCATGGCTACTACCTTTGTTCAGGCCCTTATCACCTCCTGACTTAAGGAACTGCCATGGCCTCCTAATTGGTCTCCTTGGTTCAAATCTTTTCCTCCATCTCCAATTCATTCACCACAGAGCTATTAAAGTAGCAGTCTAACCATATCACCTCCTTAACTCAATAACCTCCAAAGGCTCCCTGTTGCCTTCAGCCTAAAATTTAAGCCCCGCTTTAGCTACTGCAGCTCTTCTAATCTGGATGTAACCTACCTTTCAGACCTATTATAAATTCCCCTTCCCATACTCTGCGACCCAACCAAATTTGCCCTCTTGCAGTTTTTCACAAAGGACATTCCTTCTCCTGATTCCATACCTTTGCACTGGACATCTCCTCTATCTGAAATGCCTTCTAACTACTCCCTCATAAACGCCCTTGTTTCATGAAGCCTTTCCTAAGTCCATCATTTGTCAGTGTGCACCCCTCCATATCTACCTGCTCTTTGTTTTGCACGTGCTTACTTGTATGTATGTTCCTGTACTCAAGAAAACATAAGTGCCCTGAGAGCATATATTCAGTTGCTGACTGTCAACTTTTTCCTCCTTCACCCGGTCTCACATGATGAAGTGACAGGAGCTGAAGAAGAGAAGAGGGCCTTTGTGGTTAATGACCTCAATTTTTTCTGTAAAATGTGAGGCAAGATTTTTCAGCTGAGAGAACTGGGGGAAGAGGAACCATAAGAAGTTTAAGGAGGAATGAAAAGGTTAGAAGAGCCACTGTGCAAAGTGGGATGAGCTAGTCAGGGTAGTATAGCAGGATCTTCCTAGTAGTAGTAAAGGCCCAGTTGAGGTTGTGTTACATGCATTTGTAGTGCACCCAGTCACTGTGATTTTCTCCACCTTTGTTCAGCTGCACATGTGTAGGCATAAAGGTAACAAAAGCCTAGAGTGATCCAAGGCTGAGACTTAGCTGGGCATAATTGGTGCTATAAGGGGGCTAGGCATTCAAGAACTGTAGAATTGAACTGGTTCCTTAACAGGTCAAGAGAGGGAAAAGAGGAGAGAGAAACTCTAGTATGGGGGAGATGGCCTGGGAGAGAACTAAGTGGTCAAGAGACTAGAAGTAATGGTGCAGATGAGTAGGATTTTATAAGAAAAGGAAGAAGGCAAGGTGAAAAAATCCAATAGGCTATGGTCTTAAAAGGAGATTTTTAGAATTTGTGAATATGGAAATGGTGCATTTATGCACAAGAGTATGACCATGTTTGTTTCTTAGGTGTGGTGGAGTAGTTCATAGCAAGCGAGTAGGGTGAAAAACTGAGTGGTAAAGAGTTTGAAATAGACTCAATATGTATGCTAAGTCTTCTAGTATGAGGACAAGAGTTGGGGAGAAACAGAAAAATTGTGAGCCGGATACCAAACTCAATGAGGAAAGAAGAGAAGCTACCTCTAAGGGTCTGTGAACATCAGTTACCAGGATTTGATAGGATGGTAGACATAAATAGCATGAACCTCAAAGGAAGAAATGACTGGGTACACTATACATTTATTTTATCCAATCTCAACTGGGTCCTCATTACTACAAAGTAATCAGTTTACTCTTCTCTGATTCACTATCCTCCTTCCTATTAGAAAATGTTCCCAACCTTTTCTTTTCTCAAGTCTCTCACACTTCCTCCTCATCCCAACCATTCACCTGAGGACCTAACCTCTTATTTACTGAAACACCTAAGACTACTGATCATGGCATCCTTTACTCCTCTCACCCCAAAATCTTGATAATATGGGGGCCCTTCACCTTGCCAAAACCAACTCCTCTATACGTGCCTTTGATGCCATTTTCTCCAGCAGAAAACCCTATATTTTCTCTAATCTTCAAATTTCCCCTACCTACTGGTTCCTTTCAAAGTCCCCTCAAATATGCTCAAGTCTTGCTCATCCTTAAAAATTTATTAGACCTTGCTATCCCTTAAGCTATCATCCTGCATCTCTCCTCCCTTTTTCAGCAAATTCTTGAAAAAATTGTCTACACTTACTGCCCCCACTTCTACAGCTCAACCACTCAACAATCTTTCAAACTGAAGACAACTCAACTGAAATTGCTATCCAAAGTTACCAATGACCTCTTAGTTGCCACTTGTCTCTTCTCAGTCTGGTACATTTGATGGAAGATATTTTCTTCACTGGGTCTTTATAACATTATTCTCTTCCTGTCTGACTGCACCTCACTTCCCCTCATCTCACATATCCAACCATTTCCTGAAATCTTGTCATTTAAATGTTCAATTTTTCCCATCCAACATTTTCTGTCTACTCATAAAATGACTCCCTTAGTTCAGGCTATCACCTCTCACCCAGACTATTACCATGACCTCCTAATTTGTCTCCCTACCTCCAAGCTCCCTCCACTACAATTCATCTTACACAGTCCTTCTAAAGAGATCTTCCTTAAGCACAGATATACCCATGTCATTTCCCAAATCAATAAACTACAGTAGCTCCCTTCTGCCTCTAGAACCAAATATAAACTCCTCTGTTTATCTTATAAAAACATTTACAACTTGGCCCCAGACTATCTTTCCTACTTCGTTACACATTATTACTCTTATTGGTCCGATCAGTCAGGCAATAAGGATTTATTAAAGGTCTAATATGTGCCAGGCATGGTGCTAAAGGCTGGGAATACAGAGAAAAGCAAAAAATTAGTAACTGCTCCCAAGGACTTCACAATTTAATGGAAAGACAACAAGTAAATAAATATGTATAAAGGAACTCTATATGTATAGGATAAATAGGAAAGAATTAACAGACAAAAAGCACTAAAATTAAGAAGGATTGACAAAGGCTTCCTGTGGATTTTAGCTGGGACCTGAAGGAAGCCAAGAAGCAGAACATTCCCAGCCTGGGAGATGGTCACAGACAATTCCTAGTAAAGAGAACCCAAGAAGGGGATTCTGGGAAGATGGCAGAGTAGGTCAGGAAATTTCAAGTGCTCAAGATTTTCCTCCACAAAAGATATAAAATAGCACCTCTGGGTGAACATAGAGCTGTGAAAACAAGTAAGAGCAGGGGAAGAACAGGGACGATTATCTTGGGACAACTGGAGATGACCAGAAGAAAAATCCCAGGAGGAAATTTCATCCCTGTGAAGAGTAAACACCTCCAAACTAGGGTCCCCTTTAAAAACAAGTGTCAAGCCCTGGGGTTAGTTGGCTTGAGAGGCTGCTTCAGCCTCCACCACAGGAACTTTTGCCCCCAGGACAGTGATGGGAGTTGGACATCTGAGTCAAGGAAGATTGAGGGAACCTCTGCTGACAAGGAACACCAGACCCAGATGTGCTGCTGCAAGCAGTAGGGCAAGAAGGAACCAGCACACACTGGGTAAGTGCAGAAGCAGTGGGACAGAGATAAGACTGACTGTGGGCACTCTTGGTTTGAGTTCAAGGTCAGAGGAGAAAACAACAGGATCAGATTCCCCTGTACCCCAGGATTAGAGATAATTATAAAAACTAAGTTATTACCAAAGAAAAAATGCACAGGCAAAGGAGAAAGAATCTAACCATAGAGAACTACTATGGGAATAGAGAAGACTGACATTTATCTTCAGAGGAGGATACCAAAGCAAAGAAACCCACTTCTGCTTCAAAGAGTAATGTCAAATGGTCACCTGCCCAAAAAAAATTCGTTGAAGAACTTAAAAAAGACTTTTAAAATCATATGACAAAGAGGGAGGAAAAATTAAAAAGAAAAATAAGAATACAAGAAAAACAAGATTATGACAAGAAAGTCAACCAATTAAAAAAGGAGACCCAGAATATTAAGAAAGAAAATGACTCCTTAAAAATCAGAAATGGGCAAGGGAAAGTTATAAGAGATGAAGATGTATCTAGAGAACATATAAAGAAGAGAAAACATAAGAATAATTGGACTACCTGAAAGTTCTGATGAAAAAAAAGAATCCTTAGAAATAATTTTTTAAAGCTATCCTGAAGCATTAGAACAAGAGGGGAAAGCAGAAATAGAAAAAAAATC
This sequence comes from Petaurus breviceps papuanus, assembly GCF_028583685.1. NCBI lineage: Eukaryota > Metazoa > Chordata > Mammalia > Diprotodontia > Petauridae > Petaurus > Petaurus breviceps. The sequence goes on along the minus strand of NW_027185754.1, from coordinate 24,831,245 downwards.
CGCCAATCACCAACTGAAAGAGATCCTACAAGGAAAATTCAGAGAAAATTTATAGTTAAATTCCAAAATCCCCAGATCAAGGGCAAAATATTACAAGCAACAAGAAAAAAAAACAAGTTACAGATGAGGTTACTACAATCAGAACCACACAAGACCTAGTGTTGGTGATACTAAAAGATCTCAAGTCTTGGAATACTAGATAGCAAAGAGGAAAAATATCATACCCAGCAAAACTAAGCACAATTCTGAGTGAAAAAAAAAAAAATGGACATTTGATCACCTGTCAGACTTTCAGGACTCTGTTAAAAAAAAATAAACTCTGAACTCAATAGAAGATTTGACATACAAGAGTCAAGAGAAATATAAGGTACATACCAATGACCAATCCCAAGGGACTAAATAAAGAGAAAATGCTTACCTTTTATGTATGGAAAATGTGAAACATATGTCTAAGATTATTACTAGAAATTAGGTAGCTTAGAAGAAAGACTGGGGTAGACCCAAGTATGATATGACTTCAAAAATTAAAACCGGTCAAGAACAGCTAAAAGAGTAATTATCTTACACAAATGAGGTCCAAAATGAAGAACTAACGTGGAGAAATTAGGTGGGAAAGGGGGGCTGTTCTGGAAACCTATTTTCATCGGGAATGGGTTTAAAAGGGGCAAATACATATACATCTAGAAGAATATAATAAAAGTCTTCTAAATTTAGAAAGAATTAAAATTCTAAGGGGATAGGAAGGGAGGAGAGGATAAAGGAGGGATCTTTAGAAGGGTGAGTGAGGGAATAAGTTAAAAGGGGGATAAAGAAGGGTCTTTTAGATTTAGGGGAATGGGATGATAAGGGAGGGAGTTTTAGAGGGTAGGAGGACAAAAAAGGTCAAAGGGGTGTACAAAAGGGTGTTTAGATTTAGGGGAATGGGAGGATAAAGGAGGGATTGCTGGAAGTGGGGGTAGGCTAGGTAACAGGAGGGCAAGGTAGCAGGCAGAAGTAAAATAGAGTTAGGAGAGAAAGGAGATGATTAGAAGTAGAATCTCTTAGGGAAAGTATATGTTTATATATGTACATCTGTATATATGTGTATGTATGTGTATATATGCATACATGTATGTATATATCAATACCTATATATATAGTCATACTCAATTGCAGTTTTGAGGTGGTGGGTACAGGGGAGGTGGTAGGGGAAAAAAGAACAAAGTAAAGAAGTATACAGCAAAGAACAAAGAAAACTTACAAGGGAGGAAGGAAAAGATGGACAGCTTTCAACATAACACACAATATTTAACAAATATGCTTTCTTGAAATAAGTTATCACTATGTATTTCTGAATCTTCTCCTATGTTCTGCTGTACACATGACTATATCTTTTCTATTTTACATTTAATTTTATAATATTTTTTCTTTTCTTATTATGTATTTAAGTTTTCATATTTGTCTAAACTTTTTAAAATGTGGAGGGGAAAAAAAAGAGGACCCAAACAAAGATCTTCGGACACCAAGTTCGGTATTCTTTTCCATAAACCATCCTGGTTCTAGTCATGTTTCATCAATGTATAGATAAGTATATCTACAATCATCCATCAGAACATATTTCACATACCTAAAGATCTACTACGCAGACATAATAATAATAATACACTGTGTACAGAATTCTATTTGTACTCTCACTGCATAGATTCAGTCATCATTCTTTACTTTCTAGTTTGCTTTTTGATGTCTATATAGCATTAAGGACTATTTTTTAAACCAAACTGCAATTTATTAAAGAAAACAGTTATAAACAATTTAGGAGAAGACAGGCCTAATGGAAAATTAATATTCAGTATTCTCTCCTCTATACTACACTACCTATGTATTCTACAGCCAGACTTCTAGAAAATGCCATATATGCAAACAATGGTCTCAAAGGTAATGAGGGTAAGGGTGGCTAGGTGGCACAGTGAATAGAGCACCAGCCCTGGAGTCAGGAGGACCTGAGTTCAAATCCGGCCTCAGACACTTAACACACTAACTAGCCGTGTTGACTTTGGGCAAGTCACTTAACCCCAGTTGCCCTCCAAAAAGCAAAAAAAAAAAAAAAAAGGTAATGAGAGTAGTTATACATAGCACAGAATACAAGATAAGTTTCACAGTTAGACAAAGCAAGAGTTGGACAGAAAGATGGACAAACAATGAATATAGCATTCTAAATGAATACAGGGATATTCAGATGGCCATTTGTCACATTCTAGAAACACAAAGAAGTAGAATTTGTGGCTAAAACAGACCAAGCATTAAAACCAGAGCTTAAAGGAAAGTATGTGAAAAAAGCACAAAATACTTAGCTTTATTAATAGAGGTCATAAAACAAATTAGAAAAGCTATTTCCTTCAATTATATAAGGGATTAGCATAGTTGCATAGGGAAGACTGATCATCTTATTTTATGTATGTGTATGTCTAATAAAACATATTATATATATTTTTATTCATACACATAAACAGAAGGCATAGAATTGAAGAGGATATAACAAAAGGTGCTAAAAAGATCAAATATTAAGATAAAATAACAGTTTTCACTTGGGAAAGGAAAGTACCTGGTCAAGGGAAAGAGGTGAGACAAACAAATAACTTGGAAAAACTTTTCCTTGAATGCTTCTTTTATACAAGATTATTTTCCCCATTCTTCTTCTCCCTTCCCCATTCTCACAGGGCATCCCTCTTTCTCACCCATCCATTCATTTTTAAAACCATTACAAACATAAGAGACTCAGCACCCAGGCCCTCTATATAGAATCCTTCTAATTGTCCTAACAATGGTAAGATTTTTAGGAGTATTATCTTCCCATATCTCTCACGTTTACCTTTCCATACTTCTCTTAAGCCTTGTGTTTGAAAATCAAATTTTCTATTTAGCTCTAGTCTTTTCATCAGTAATGCCTGAAAGTCTTTTATTTCATTAAATGTCTTTCTTTCCCCAGCTTTGTTGAAAAGATTATTCTTGGTTGTAATCCAAGTTTCTTTGCCTTCTAGAATGCCATATTCCAAGTCCAATTTTCACCGTGGCAGCTGCTAAATCTTGTGGCTCCAGAGTATTTAAACGGTTTCGTTCTGACTGCTTGCAGTATTTTCTCCTTGATTTGAAAGCTCTAGAATTTGGCTATAATGTTCCTGGAAGGTTTCATTTCAGTATCTCTTTCAGGAAGTGATAGATGGATTCTTTCAATTTCTACTTTGTTCTCTGGTTCTATATCAGGGCAATTTTCCTTTGTAGTTTTCTTAATATATGATGTCTAGGCTGTTTTTGTTAAATCATGGCTTTAAGGTAGCCCGATAATTCTTAAATTAGATCTCTCAATCATATTTAAATTAAAAATAGATCTCTTGATCTATTTTCTAGGTCTGCTGTTTTTCCAATGAGATATTTCACATTTTCTTCTATTATTTTTTAGTATTTTGACTCTGTTGTATTGTTTCTTGATGTATTAGAGTCATTAGCTTCAATTTGACCAATTCTAATTTTTAAAGTTATTTTCTCAAGTAAAGTTTTGTAGCTTTTACCAAACTTCATGCTCTTTTTATAATTTTCTTGCATTGCTCTTATTTCTTTTCTCAATTTTTTCTTTATCTCTATTATCAGATTTTTTAAATCACTTTTGCTCTTCTAAAAAAAAAAATCTGTTTCTTTAGCTCTTTTAGGAATTCTTGCTGAGTCTGTGTCCAATATGCATTTTTCTTTGAAGCTCTCCTTACAGATATTTTCAAGTCACTGTCTTCTGAGTTTGGGTCTTCAGCTTCCCTGTCACCACAAAAGCTTTCAATTTCTTTTTTTTGTTACTTGCTAATTTTTCCAGCCTATTTTTTTACTTTGGATCTTATGTTTGAGTTGGGCTCTATTTGATACTTCTAACATGATATGATCAAGGGAGAATTCTGGTCACTATCCTCCTGGTCTATGCTCTGGTCCTTACCTAGGGCCTCTGTTCCCTAACAAAAGCATATCTCCTTTTCTCTACCCAGGAACTTCAACCCACAACTGGGTAATGGGCAAATAAGTTATCAAATATGTCCAGTCCTACAACCAGTGCTATTACTGGGATCCCCTGTAATATTTTCCTGATCAGATATTGAGTCCTCTTATCACACCTAAAGCACTGAACATTGCTGGTACCACTATTACTGCTGCTGATAACATGGCTTTCAGGTTCCTGGTCATTGTCACTTCTGCCACAACTCACTCCTGGTAAACTTCCATCCAAGCATCCACAGACCTCTCTTTCAGTCCTCCTACGCTGTCCTGGGCTAGAAAAATGAGTAACTTTGACTTTTCTTTTTGTTATCCTGTTCAGAATTTGATTTGACTCATGTTTAAAAAGTTGTTTAGAGTGTTGGGTTTGTAGAATACAGCAGAAATGTTCATTTCAATCTGCCATCTTAGTCCTGCCCACACAAGGTTAACATGGAACACAGAACTTCTAAAACCCGAAAGAATACAATATTCCTTGTATATTGAAAGAAATGATGATGGAGATGCCTGAAAAAAGGGTCCAAATACTAAAAGGCAATTGAACTTAGAAAAATTATAAAAAACTCGGGTGATCTGATTATAAACAGATAGCTGCTCTAGAAATAACTCATAAATCAGAAATGACATATAGAATATGGGGGTATCCTATGAAGATAGTGAAAGGCTGCACAAGAACCAAGCAAGAATTTCAACAAAAATATCAAAAAGGACCATATCAAATAATGATCTGAAATACAAAAGGAAAAAAATGGGAAGCTGTCATACAATCCAGGGTAACATAAAAAGTCAGATAGGAGTCAAAGTAAGGCCACGAGCATACCGATAAGCAAAAAAAAAAGTCAACAACCATAAATCAATTCTTAAAGAAGAAAATCTTAGGATGAGATGATTTCACTAGTGAACTATACTGAATGTTCAAATAACATTCAATTTCAATCTTACATGAACTGTTCACAAAAAAGGGAGGAATTCTACCAAATTCCTGCTATGATACAAACATGGTCTTGAAACCTAAACCAGGAAAGGACAAAGAACAGAGAAAAAACCATAAACAGATATCACTAATGAATAGCAACACAAATATATTTAATAAAAGACTGATAAGGCAAACACTAAATATTGACAATGATAAGCAAAAATACTATGAGCAGGTTGGATTTACACTAGGAAAGTAGGGTTCAATATCAAGAAAACAAAAACTAATCATCTTAATTAAAAACATTAACAACCATATGATTATATTAATAAATATAGAAAAGGCTACTAAAAAAATAAAATACTCTTTAATACTAAACATATTTTAAGGGGCGGCTAGGTGGCACAGTGAATAGAGCACCGGTCCTGGAGTAAGGAGAACCTGAGTTCAAATGTGGCCTCAGAGACTTAACATAAAACTAGCCATGTGACCTTGGGCAAGTCACTTAACCCCAATTGCCCTGCCTTCCCCCCTCCAAAAAAAAGTCCCCCCCCCAATTTTTTTTAAATATAGGAATAAGTGAGCCTTTCTATAATAACATAAATCACATCTAATGAAAATCAAATATCTGCATTATTTCCATGGAAAAATGCTAAAAGTATTTCCAAAGAGATCACAGTTAAAGCAATGATGCCCATTATTCCTCTATTATTTGATGTAATTCTAGAAATGATTGCTATAACAATAAGACAAGAAAAATAAATAAATGGAATAAACACAAAGCAAAATTAGAACTTTTATAGATAATTATAAAGTCTATAGAGAATTCTAGAGGCAAATTTTTTAATGAATGGGAAAAATAGCATCAACAAAGTTTCAGGATATAAAATGAATCTACATCTACCATCAGCTTTTCTTTATATTCCTATCAACACACAGAAAGAATAGCTAGGAGAATTATATTCAAAAAAACTACAGATTATACGAAATATTTGGGAGTCTACCTACAAAGACATATACAAGAATTACATGGCTACAATTATAAAGCACTTTACAGAAATAGACTGTAAGAATTGGAAAGAAATTAATTGTCGCATGGTTGGGCTGTGACAATCTAATTAAAATGGCAATATTATCTAAATCATTGTAGTATTTCAGTGCCATACCAATCAAATTAGAAAAAAAAATTAATAAAATTCATCTGGTGATACAAAATATCAAGAATCTTAAGGAAAATAATTCTTAAAAGTGGGGAGGAAGAAAGCCTAATAGTTCCATTTCTAAAAACATACTACAAACGAGTAATCATCAAAACTATTTGGTACTAGTGAAAAAATAGACAGGCTGATCAGTGGGAATACATTAGGCACACAAGATCCAAAAGCAAAGAGACATAGTTTGATAAGGAGGCCAAAAGCATCACCTACTAGAGTGAACACTCACTATTCAACAAAAACTTCTAAAAAAACTGAAAATCAGCCTGGTAGAAATTACATCTAGAACAGCCTATCATATCATGCACATAATAAGCTCCAAATGGATAGATAACCAATATAGAAAAGGTGACATTATAAACAAATAAGAGTAGCAATGAGAGATACTTTTTACAACTACTGACAGACACAGAGCTCTTGATCAAAACAAGAATAGAGGGAATAACAGGAATTAAAATGAAAGTTTTGATTACATAAAATTAAAAAGATCTGTACATAAAAAAATCAATGTAATTAAGATTAAGAGAGAAAGAGCTGACTATGAAAAAACTTTATAGCAAGTTTTTAATAGGGGTCTGATATTCAAGATATATATCCACAATATTTTGGGAGGTGATAAAACTACACATAACAAAAGCCATTCCCCAATAGATATATGGTCAAAAAACATTAACAGAGAATCCTCAAAAATGGAAAAGCCAACAAAAAATAATAATAATACAAAAATGCTCCATATCACTAAAAATAAGAGAAATGCACATTAAAACAACTCTAATGTTTCATCTTACATTCATCAGATTGGTAAAGATGACAAAAAAAAGCAAAATGACAATACAGGATATTTGGGAGGAAAAGAACAGTAATGAACTATTTGTAGAGTTGTGCAGTAATCTGAAAATCCTGGTATATAATTTGGAACTCTACACAGTCATTAAATCATGTATATTCTTCAACCTAGCAACACTACTACTAGGCACATACTTCAAAGACATAAAAGAAAGAGCTGGATGAACCCACTGGCACCAAAATTTTCAGACTATCACTTTTTGTTGCAGCAAAGAAATGTAAACTGAAGGGTTGCCCAGTAATTAGGGAATGACTAAATATATAATGGTGTATAAGTAAAATGGAATGGAATATGATTGAGTCCTTAGAAATGCTAAAAGTAACAGGTCTAGAGAAACCTGGGAAGATTTGGATATATCGAGGAAAAATGAAGTAAGCAGAAACAGAAAGACAAATTTCTAAATGATTATAGCATATTAAGGAAAAATAGCTTTGAAAGACCTGAAAACTCTTAACAATGCAGTGACTAATTACAAGTTCAGAGTGCTGACAATGAAGCATGTTTGCTGTATCTAAGCAATGAGGTAATAGAAAAAAAGTATAGAATGAGAAACATGGTTTTAAGAGGGACAAGGGATTGTACAGGACAGAGGAGGCTGATAACAGGGATGCCAAAAAAAAAGGAAAATAAGGAAAGCATCAGTAAAACATTTTTTAAAATACATAAATAAAAATACATAAAAGAGAACAAAAAAATTCAGAGAAAAATGAACAAATAGCGAGCTTTGAAACTAACGTAACAAAATTATTATATACTTTTTTAAAAGAAAATGAGTTGGACATAGTTGAAAATTGTAGTTCTTTTTTTCTGCTCTTGTTTGCATATGAAAACATGCATTGGGGCGGCCAGGTAGCTCAGCGAGTTAGAGCATCGGCTCCAGTGTCAGGATGACCTGGGATCAAATCCGGGCTCAGACACTTAGCACCCACCCAGAAAACACCTGGCCGTGTAACCTTGAGCAAGTTACTTAACCCCGATTGCTTTAAAAAAAGAAAACATGCATGACTTAGTATTTATCACATCAGAATAACAAAAAAATATATTTTTTAAAAATACAGGAACTTGAAATAATTCTGTATTCCTAGGCAATAAGAAGACTGACTAGAAACCGCATTAAGATATATATATATATATATATTCTTACACAGACAACATAAGTAAAACCAAAGGCCTAGTATTCAGGGATTTTAAAATACTTAAATTCTAGTAAAATTTTTTAAAGTTTCTATAAAAAAGTAAGAGTCATTCTGACTGAATAGTTTGGAAAAATTTTGAAGTGAAATACCACGATGGGATAAAGAACAAATAGGATTTTTTATAGCATCTTCAAATATAACTGTCACTGAGAAACATTCCTTCACCATTCACTTAACTAAGTTCCAAAGTTTACCTAGCTGACAACTATAATTAATTTTTTAAAATGTTAACTTGTCAGTGCCAGTATTAGGAGTCAAGAAAACTTTATTTTGGTCTCAGTTCTGCCATGAACTATATAATGTTGAGGACATGATATTCTTCTCTATGCCTCAGTTTTTTCCATCCATAAAACTGAAAGGATAGGACTAGAGAAGGCTTATGGTCCCTTTCAGTTCTAAAATTCTGTTTTTTTATATTTAATGTTCTTTCCACCAGTTTTAGCAGTTTATAGCCTATGTTCTAATATCAGGGGTAGGGAACCTGCAGCCTTGAGGCTACACGTAGCCTTCTAGGTCCTCAAATTCAGCCCTTTGACTGAATCCAAACTTCATAGAACAAATCCACTTAATAAAAGGATTTATTCCATAAAACCTGGACTCAGGCAAAAGGTCGCACCCAAGGACCTAGGCCACAGGTTCCCTACCCAACATGTTCTTAAGTATGCAAATCTCTGCATCTCAGTTTCTTCATCTGTAAAATGAAGATAAAGGAAAACTCCTTATCAATCTTAAAACATTCTAAAATGTGGTTATTATAGTACTTCCTTCCAGCTCTGACATTCTAAGTTCTAACATTATATAATCTAATGTTCTTCTAGCTCTAAAATCCTATAATTCAAATGCTGGCAAGTTAAACATTTAATGCCTTTTTAAAATATACATATGTTTTAAATGATAAGATAATTTAACTGAATTTCTTATATTTATTAATCTCTCCTTCTTGCTAAATGACATGAGCACCTGAGACAAGAATTTTAATATACACTAGCACACTTTTATATAGCCATGTATATATACACACAATATGAAAAGAAAATAATGTCTGATTCTATGCTCAAAGAGGAAAATAGTTTGCTTATTATGATCACTGATTAGTACAGGAAAATAACAAATGACTTCAACAAAGACTGAAAAGAAGCAGTCAAAAAAGACCACATTAAGCAAAATATTTCCAGAATATAGGAAGCCAAGAGACCCAGTACAGCAAAGAACAACGCAATCAAAGAAAACCATGGAATTACCTAATGTTAACATAAGACAGACCTAAGAACATAGAAAGCTGGAACTATAAGCATCTTTTGAACACAGAATCAAATACATAGTGTTAGAGCTGGAAGAGGCCTCATCTATTTCAAGGATTCTTACTGTGGGGCTCTATGAATTTTTTTTTTAAAACATTTTGAGAACTATATTCAATATCATTTGTTTCCTTTGTAAGCCTATATATTTATATATATATTTGTAAGCCTATATATATCCTATATATATATGGATTTAAAATATTAATCTGAGGAGTTCATAGTCTTCATTAAACTGCCAAAGGAGTCCATGACAAGAAAAACACTAAGGACCAATGATCCAGTTGAACTCCAGATTGAAACATAAAAACCACTTTAGAATATTCCTATCTATTGGTCATGTGAAGCAGTCACCACAAAATAAATAGATGGTTTTAGAGAACAAAGAAGCAAGAAAAGCCCAGATCCACTGACTTGTCTATCAATGAAGTTTGAAAATAATTTACTCATCTTTATTTATCACAATCCTATATGAAAAAATGTGCTAGAAGTACAAGCAACAAAAAGAGTAAATGAACATTCTGTGTTTACCTGAATGAGAAGCATTTCTTTCTTTCCATGGAACATTCTTGCATTTTATCTGGTTTTGTCTCTCTTTTCGAAGTCGCTCTAATCTTTGAGCTTGAAGAGAAATATTATAACTATAAGTTTGTCAAGGAAAGTTTACTATAAACAAAGACATAATTAACTACCTTTATATGAATAAAGATGTTTTATACTGCATATGTAGGAAAAAAAAGTCATAAAATTTTAAAGGTGGTACCCCTGAAAGGCAAATACCAACAAAAACATGAAAATGTTCTTGATTTATAATTGAAATTAGAGGATATAAAACATTAATAGAGATCATAAAGATAGTATTAACATGGAAGAGAATAATAAAATGTGAAAACTTCTGTGATTAATATGACATTTCATTATATAAATCATTAATAACGGTCTTAAAGGAATTTTAATGCACAAATGAACTGAAGTGAATATTACATTACAGAATAAAATTACTGTTATGAATTACTCTACCCGTTTCAAAAATTAAAGATAAATGAACTCAGACTAGACTATTAAAGTTTTAAATATAAAATCCTTTATCTAAAAATCATGAAAATTATAAAATGTCAAAGCTATATAAATTAGCATAGCTTTTCTTCAGTGGGCTGAAACAGTTTATAGGTAGTAAAATAAATGATTTGTATCTTTGTAACATTAGTCAAATCTTAAAAAGAACAATTTCTCTTTACCATATTTTGACTCAATGTCCAAAATACTAAGAAGATACTTCCACAATTAAAGAGCAAATTCATAATATCATTAAGGTAACACACAGCTTCCATTTACTAACACTGTAGATTTCCAGTGGGAAAAGCATCTAAAATCCCCAAAAGAAAACATAAGAAAATAATAGTATAACCAACCAACAAGTCTTCAAAATCCATAAAGCTGTAATTCACACACACAAAAAAAAACCATTTATAATACAATTGTTATCTTCTAACTGCACATTTTGTTAATTTCTACCGCCTCTGAATGGACAAAGAAAAAAAGCACCAAACAACATTATAACTTTTAAAATGCTTCTCTATTAATAGTATGTCATTTCAAAGTCCTGGCGTATTTCAAATCAAAAAACAAATATTTTCTTTAACCACTACTAGATTTGGCAAAAATAATTCTCTTTTTATAGGACGGTACGGGAAAATAGTCAAACCATTTTCACTAGTCTATTGTGGCAAAAACATTTTGATGATGTCAATATAACCAACCAAAAATCAATAAGTGTAAAGTGTACAAAAAAGTAAAACTGCACATTTCTTATCTGTACTTTTTTGTTGCTCAGTTGTTTCTATTGTGTACAATCTTCATGACCTTACTGGGGTTTTCTTGGCAAAGATACGAGGGTGGTTTGCCATTTCCTTCTCCAGCTCATTTTACAGATGAGGAATCTAAGATAAACAGGGTTAGGTGACTTGTCCAGGGTCACAAAGCTAGGAAGTCTGAGACCAGATTTGAACATTGGTGTTCCTTGTCTTCAGGCCTGGCACTCTATCCACTATGCCACCTAGCTGCCCTTCTTAATTGTATCCTCCCACAAAAATCTATTCTACCTTATCAAGCAATAGGATTCCAATGACTTGCATGGAAGTAAATTTAAACTGAAGAACTTAAAATCAGTGGTCCTCAATTATATTTAAAGCTTCATACAACTTATTTAAGTAAAAATTTCTTTCAATACTCAAACACTATTAATTTTTTCCACAGTGATAGCAAAATCTCCTTAGCAGATTTCATAGTATGTTAATTTGTTTACATGACATAGGATCACAGGACATAGAGATGGAAAGGACCTTATAGATCATCAAGTTCAACCCCGTCATTTTATATATGAGGGAAATTAACTGAGTTTCCCATATTTGGTACAAGTAATACAGAAAAACCTGGATATGAAGCCAGGCCTTAAAGCTCTAAACCATTAGAGAATGCTCTCTAGCATCACGAGCTGGAGTTGGGATACCCTATCTATGTTATCTTTCTATCAGAACCCCTGCTTTATTAGTCCTCCTCCACTGATTCACTGTGACATGAGAAAGTCACTCTGGTTTCCCAAAGGTTAAGCAAGAGAAGCCTAGCCCTGACAGGTCTGACCAACAAGAAGGTTATATAAATAATAAATCCACTGTAAACAGTATTAGCAATATTATAACAAGGAGTACTGTGAAACACTTTGCTCCTCTATCAAGACGATGACCCAAAACAATTCCAAAGAACTCATGAGGAAAAATTGCATCTACTTCCAGAGAGAAAACTGATGAACTCTGAGGGCAGACTGAAGTATATTTTTTTTGTTTTCTTGTTTTCTATCACAACATAGCTAATATGGAAATATGTTTTGCATGACTTCATACATATAACTGATATCATATTGCTTGCCTTCTCAAGGAGTAGGGAAGATGCAGCAGGGAAGAAGATTTGGAACTCAACGTTTTAAAAAAAATGTTTCAAATGTTTTAAAATTTTTGTATATGTAATCAAGAAATATTTAATGAAATAATTTTTTTTCATTTTAACTTAAAAAAATAACAAATCCAGTAACAAATTATTTTTGTCAGCTGGGAACTAGCCATATCTAACTATAAAGAACATCAGTATAATAAAATTATTTTCCCCATAAACATTAGTATGAACTAATGATGAACATTACAGCTGATAACCTATATGCTGAGGACACAACTCTTTTAAAGCTAACTGAACCAAGGTAAATTCCTTCTCTCCTGAATGGCTTGGGGAAGGAGTGAAGGATGGGAGAATGTATTTCAGGGTCACATGGAAGAGGCGGGATATGTTGTTTAGAATAATTCTACCCAAAGGCTAAGACCAGCATCACAGAGCCAACTGTTTTGGAGGAATGCAGTCTTTTAATAGGCTAGGAAAGCAACAGTTACAGGCAGAGAAGTACTGAACAACTCCTAACCAGCTTAGACTAATTAACTCCATTTTCATCAGTAAAAATGGCAAATTAACTGTTTGATTCATTTTTTCTGATTTTTCTGTGATTACTGCTTGGTTCTTTGTAAATTTTAGATTCTTGATAACTTAATGCCTTGAGCTTGAGGAGGCCCAATGTCTTATAAAAGACATTCAGAGTATCAATGACTGTTTAAAGGGAAGAGGGAGAAAGACAATGAGCAGGAAAAATTGAGGACTACTAGAAAGAAATTATGCAACAGAAAAATCACTACAACTGGAGTTAGCCATCCTAGTTGTGGGCCCATGGGCAAATCTACCCACATCCTAGTTTTCTTATCTAAATAAAACTACTGCCACTACCTAGCTCATATTTTTGTTGTAGAGAAAGCCTAAACGTACTATAGAAATTGGAAGAGGACTACACTGCACAAATAATATATTTTACCTCCATCAATTAACACATTGCCTAGAAAAGGGGTGGGGAACCTGTGGCCTTCTCGGTCCTTGGGTGCAGCCTTTTGACTGACTCCAAGTTTTATGGAACAAATCCTTTTATTAGCAGGATTTGTTCTGTGAAGTCTGGATTCAGTCAAAGGCCCACGTGAAGACCTTGAAGGCCCTGTGGTGTGGCCTCAAGGTCAAGGTGCCCCATTCCTGGCCTACAACATAGTAAGCACTTAACAAAAGCTTGATGACAAAATGACTAACTCTATAAGATTCTGGGAATAAAGCACTCTGTTAACATCAGAGTACTATTTAAATGCAAGCTGCTGTTGCTGCCATCATCATCATCATCATCATCATCATTATATTTCTCAGACTGATTAGGTCAGAACAATTAAGGAGAAAGTCCTTTGAACAGTCAGGAAATAATAAAGTCTGCCCTAAACCAAAATACCAAGTTACTATAAGTCAACACAAAGTCATGCTTTCCAGTTCTTTGAAAAGCTAGTAGATCAAAAGCTCTTGGTGAGCAGTGACTGTTTAATTTTACATCTTTGCGTCTTCATCAACAAGCACAGTGCCTACCTAGGTGTTTAATAAACACCTGTCAATCTGGAATAAAGGGCTATCTTTAGGTACCCTGTACTGGAAGAATATATAAGAAAAGCATCCTGAAATGTATCATTCTAAAATATTCACTATATCTCTTCAAGATGTTTCTTCCCTCCCCCACTACAAATGCTACTTATTCTTTCATTTAACAAACATTCACTATTTATTAATTACATACAAGTAACTGGGTATTACACTTTTTTTCCCCAAAGAATTTTAGAGTTGAATATAGAATGTAAGAAGCAGAATGGTCCTTAGAGATCAGCTAATTCAAAATCTTCACTTTACAGATAAATAAACTGAGGACCAGAAAGAATGATTTGCCTAAGGTCCAAAAAGCTAGTATGGTTGCAGAACCAGGATTCAAATGAAGGAATTCTGGCTCCAAGCCCAATATTCTTTCAACCAAACTAAACTGTCTTCTAATAACAACTTTTAGAAAAGCTTACTAAAAATAACTGCAGAAGTAATCAACTGATGATGATCAATTCAAAACAAAGATATGTTATTTCTACACATGACATTACTCGAGAAAAACAGACTGCATTCCTTTACACTAAATTTCTCTGTGAAGCAGAAAGGAGTTGTAAAAGAGATGTATGTCTGGAGTTCAAAGCCCAGGGAGCCAGACACCCAGTCCTGTTCATTCCCTATGTGACTTCAGCCAAGTCACTCAATCTCTATGGGCATATACATATAAAATGAGGTGTTAGACTAGATTCTTCTAGATCTGAGCCTATGAAGCTCAGAGAATCAGGCCTGTATCCCACATTTACCTGTGTTTGAGCGTCTTCTGATGCCAAAGTCCCAACTTGAGGTAATGTCAACAGACTGGGCATAGACATAGCCCTGAGTTTCAACACTGCTTCCTGGCATTTCTGAGCCATTGTCTCCAGGCACCAAAGGTGGATGAAACTTTTCCAGATCTACATCATGATCAATCAGGACCATCTCACACATCCCTGTGTCATCGCTGGTCACATGGGATTGCCGGATATGAGCCAAGATGATCGTTGGGTTATCCAAGAAGGCCATTCTTTATGGAGGCCAATTTCCTTAAAAGTCTACTTTCTCCTCTTCATATTGTTTAAAGGAATCACCTATCAAAATTTTAAAAAAGAAAAAGAGGGAACATCTACATGAGCTTAAAAAGAATACAGAGAATAACAAATTCAGAAAGGCAAGGGAACTTGTAAACAGTCAAAAGGTTTATAAGTGACAAACTTTTCATTATACTATGATGCCTCAATCATACCAATAAAACACATTTCTGCAGTGCTGCTGTTTTACAAAACACTTTTTCACAACAATCCTAGAAAGGTTAAGGCCAAATTCTTAATTTTTCACAGATGAAACTTAGAAGACCTTTTTCTCACTAAACCACACCAATTTCTCCATGTGTTTGAGATGCAAAAGGACCTGAGGATCAGAGACTGGAAGGAACCTCAAAGGTTCAAACTTCTCATTTTAAAAAAAGAGTAAACAAACCCAGAGAGAGTAAACCATTTGCCCGAGGTAACAAAGAACAACAATACCAAAAACTTACAGTTACTTTAAGGTTTAAAAAGTATTCTCCAGCTAAAAGTTCTGAGGTTAGTAGTGAAAGAATTATTAAACCCATTTTGTAGCTGATGAAAAACTGACGTTCATTGACAGGAAGTGAACTATACAGAATTACAGTACGATCAGTGTTGGAGAAGGGATCATAGATATGAAGCTGGAAGAGATTTTTTGTTGCTGTTGTTTAGTCATTTTTTAGTCATGTCTGACTCTTTGCGACCCCATTAAGGATTTTCTTGGCAAAAATACTGGACTGGTCTGCCATTTCCTTCTCCAGCTCATTCTACAGATGAGGAAACTGAGGCAAACAGGGTTAAGTGACCTGTCCAGGGTCACACAGCTACCATGAGTCTGAGACCAAATTTGAACTCAGGAAAGATGAATCTTCCTGACACCAAGCCTAGGACTTTATCCACTGCAACACAAAACCCTTTGTCTGTAATTGAGAAAACTTGGGCCCAAAGAGGTCAAGTGGCATGTCTTGCCTAAGGTGACACAAAGACTAAGTACCAAAGCCAGGATTCAAATACAGGTCTTCTGATTTCAAGCCCAGTGCTTTTTCCATTACAATTCATTGCTTCTTAAGAATCTGGGTGAGCAAATAAGAAACCCTTTACCATAGAGATTATATGGTTCTATATCCTAGAGAAACTAGGGTTGAAATTCCAGTTTTGCTATTTGCTACTTCCTTATCATTTCTATTATCTGGATGGAAATTTGTTTTTTTCCCTCTGTGAAATGATGACTTTGTTCTAAATGACCCTGATGTAACATTCAGCTCTAAATCTTAGAAGATATACATGGTGCCAGAGAGAAAGACTGCTTATTCTGCAATTAATACAATATAGCTAAATAATAGCCCCTCACTTCAGAAATTCAAAGCCTTTCACAGAAATGCATTAGGCTTTTAGTTTTCCTCTTGACTCTCAAATTCTCTACCTATGAATAAGTCACTATGAATAGGGAGCTATTTTCTCAAACAAGATGATTCCTACTCACCTTTTCAACTCAAATATTACCTCCTAAAGGATTTCTTCAGTAATTCTCTCACTCCATATTATTGGTCCCGATCCCCTGACACCTATCTTTTACACTCCTTTATGTATTTATGCATCACTGTGCATTATATTAGTTCCAAGTCTAATTCCCTTACTATACTATAAGAACTATGATAATAAGAGCATGTATTATTGTACAGATTCAATTTTCAACTTAATACAAATCTCTATATACAAATAATATAAATCTATATATCCAGCTCTAATCCTTCCAAGCTTCAGGCTTGAATCACCAACTCACCTCTTAGATGCCTCCAAATGCATAACCTATAGACATCTCAAAATCAACATGCAGAAAATGGAATTTAACCTCTTTCTCTAAACCTATCCCTCTCCTCCCAATTTTGCCATTTCTACCAGGAGCCTTCCAATCCTCCAGATTCCAAGACTCAAAGTCTTCAACAACTCTTTATTCTCCCTTATACCTCACACCAAATCAGTTACCAAGTCTGGTCAATAAGAGTTATACAACAACTCTCATACCTTTTCTTGTCCTTCCACTCACAAGGTTACCATGAGTTGTCATCATCTCTTGTCTAAACTTGTTTCTAGTCTCCCCTCTCCAATCACTGCTGCCGAAAGTTTCCCTGATGTACAGGTCTGAACACATCACTCTAACTCTAGCAGATTTTAAGTAGTTCCCTATTTCTTCTAGGATAAAGATAGAAGAGTACAGGTCAGGACCCAGGTGAACTCTTCCCAATATTCTTCTCTAAACAACTTTAAAATAATACCTCAAATCAAATTTTGGAGCAGCAGGAAGAACAAAAGGTCAGAGGGAGACATTTTTCCCGCTTGGTTGGTTGGAAAGATATGTAACACCAGGGTGGGCATAGATAGATAGGCCTGGAGCACAGCAGGAGTACCAACAGGCATTAAAGGCAGCCACAACAGCCGCAGCATCTTTGGAAGCTCTCAGCACAGAGAAGGTAAGGGAGTCAGACAACTAGTTATTAAGAGACTAAAGGGATGGGGCGGCCAGGTAGCACAGCGAGTAAGAGCACCAGCTCCAGTGTTGGGATGACCTGGGGATCGAATCCAGGCTCCGACACTTAGCACCACACCCAGAAATAACTGGCCGTGTAACCTTGAGCAAGTTACTTAACCCCGATTGCTCATAAAAAAAAAAAAAGAGAGATTAAAGGGAACCCTTTTGTTTGCACTGGGTGCAGCTGGCAACTCTATTGCCCATAAGCAGTTCCGGTCACAGTCCCAGGTTGGAGAGGTACACTTGTGATCAGTATCAACAGAGTATATTGAGAGTATTAGAGAACTTTATAATTCTCTCATATATATAGTATATTGAGAGTATTAAGAGAACTTTAGGATACTGATTTTGTAGGTGAGTGGAGGATGGGTTACAGAAGGGAGAAAATGGATACTGAGTGACCAATTAGGAGGCTACTGCAAGAAAGCTAAGCAAGAGGTGATGAGGAACTCAACTAAGATGGTGGTCTGGTAAGGTGAAGGAAAGAAGGACATATTACAAGAGATGTTGTAGAAGTATAATCATGATTCACGAAATGACCGGATAAGGGGAGGGGAGTTAGGGGAAATAAAGACTAGAGGATTACTTTGAAATTTGAAATCTGGGTCTCTGAAAGGAACAGGGAAGTTTGGGAAGTCTAAGTTGGAAGGAAAATATGAGTTCTTATACATACTAAGGTTAAGATGTCTAATGGATATCCTCTTGAAAATGTTTAAGAGGCAACTGGAGATACAGAACTAGAGTTCAAGAGAAAGACTAAGACAGGATAAGGTAGTGGTTCCCCCTACTACACAGGACTTGGTTGAAGTAGACACAGAACATCATAATTTATAATGTGTAAACAAGATGCATTTGGGCTCGAAATATCTTTAAAAGGTTCAAATGCTTTTCTGTTTGGGTGAAGTGAACAAAAAAAAAAAGACTGGCCAGGATGGCAGAATAAAAGGAAATAATCCCAACTAACCCTGACTCCTGACTCCAGGGCTGGTGCTCTATTCACTGTGCCACTTAGCTGCCCCAACTTCAAAGATATTTAACATACATATAATATCATTCACACAAATATTGGTTTTTGTTGGTTTTTTTCTCCTTTTTTTCCTTCAAAAATTATTTGCTATATAGAATGGGTTTCTGGGAAGGGAAGAAGGGAAGAAGATGATACAGGGTGAATTTAGGTGATAGAAAAAAAAGATCTATAAATTTTAAAGAACTATTATGGTGTCAGGGAAAGACACAAATCCAGAATTAGATAATAACTTCAAAATATTTGGAAGTAAAAACTCAAAGCAAAACACAGCTTGGACACAAAATCACCTAGAATTCCTAAGAACAAAATGAAGCAAGAGTTGTATGGTGATATTACAAATGAAAGAAGAATGACATATGAAAGAATTGAAAAGGAATGAGATCTTTGAAGGAAAGAATTGAAAGGAAAATTAACAGTTTAGTATAAGAGGTATAATAAAACCTTACCCCTGAAAACTAGAATGGACCAAAGAAAAGGTAATGACTACATGAGACACTAACAAATATTAAATAAGGGGAGGAAAAAAAAAAGGCAAGGTATTTCATATCAAAACCAATGAGGAAATACAAGTCAAAGACTACACAAAGAGACTGGGGAAGCAAACAACATTTAAACTTCACTTCATCTGAACTGGTCAAAGGAGAAAAGAATGAACAGACATAGATGGATAATACACCAAATGGCTAGGGCTTGGATGAATTTCAGGGTTTGTGAGTGGGAGGGAAGTTATAGAGAACTCTAGGCCCATAGATATGATCTGTATTTGTAGGAAAGCATGCCCCAGATTTATGGAAGGAATGTTTTGTAACAACTATTCTTACTATACAATCTTTGTAAATGACCTTTGCTGAGAGCTAATTAAATCTGCAAGTTTAAGTGCCAAGTTGGGAGTAACCCAGAGGGAGCATACATATAAGTCTGGTAAACTTTTGCCTCTCTTCTAAATGTAGGATGTATAAAAACCCCTGGTTAATTAAGTTTTCTAATTTAGAGTCCAGTTAAGCAAGGTACTGAACATCTTCAATATGACATTAAGACATCATCCAAGATATTTCAGATAGTCCTATACCACTTAAGTAGATCTAAAATATAAGGCCCTGAGATAAGAAAGCAAGTTTAACCAGTCAAAAGAAAGCAAAGCTACCAGTCATATTATTTAAATGGACCTTTCACTTAGGAAAAAAAATTACAGAATTATACATGAAATTAATTGGGAATAATACAAGTTTTATAAAAATCACAGAATATTAGAACTGAAAGGAACAGTCAAGAATATTTAGTCAAACCCCTTCACTGAGGCCAGAGGAATGAAGTAAATTTCTCTAAATTCACAAAGGTAATGAGTAGAAGAATCAGAATATAAACTTAGGTCCTCTGACTGCAGATTCAGTGGGGACAATAATATTTGCACTATTTCACAGAACTAGTGTAAGGAGACTGCTTTCTAAACACTCAAGCACTAGGAAAATGTGAACTATTACCATGAAAACTTATTTCACAAAATTATCAAATTTCAGAGTTGGAAATATCCACAGACACTTCCTTAGCCAACCCCTTAATTTTACTCTATATCTGACTTTTATTATTTATGAGTTCATAGCAAAATCATTAAGCTTCTCTGATACTGTTTCCTTATCTATAAAATAGGAGTAATAATGCTTGTACCCTTACCTCACGTAATTGTTGCAAAAAAAGCATTCTGCCGGCATTAAAGTGCTCTCGAAACTTGCAGCTATTATCAATGTCAATATTTACTGAGAGTTTTTTGTGCAGTGCCTATCATAACTAGGCACAAAACAAAAGTACCAGATTATTTTTCTCATTAGGTTTCTTGGGAAAGGGTAGAGAAAGAGCTAAACTTAGCATATACTAAGTTGTATTAACAATAACAGAAATAGTGTTGGAAAGAACATCAGAAATCATACAGACTAATCTGTATACCCATAAAAATTTCCTTTACAATATTCCTAATAGTTATTCAGCTTCTGCTTGAAGACCTCCATTGAAAAGAAACAATAAATATATGGTGACTTGAAAACAATCACGAGTAGGTTCCTTCAATTTATTTAAATAATCTAAATTCTAATTCAATTGAAAGGCAAAAAGATGGAATACTGAGAGCCACCTTTGAGTCTAGAAAACTTGGGCTCAAGTACTGCCTCTGGCACGCACAGCAAAATAACCATAGTTATAAGCAAGTCACTTAAATTCTCAATGCTTACTAAGCAACTAAAGATGAGTGGCCCATCTGAACAAGTGCAGAGTTCCAATAAGTGGGAAATACCACACTAATGAAAAAAGAGATCTAGATCAAATAACAATAATAATGCATATACCTCTTTCTGATAACTCTTCATAGTTGAAAGAGCTTCAATAAAGTCAACTACTAAAACATACACACAATTCAACAAACCATTACTAACCACCTATCCTGTGTCAGATGCTCTGAGGAATACAAAGGGGAAAAGGCTATGGCATTTTCCCCCAAAGAATTTATAATCCAATCAGCTAAAATAAATCAAGAACATAGACAAGTGAGGAGGCTAGGTAGCGCAGTGAGTAAAGTGCTGGCCCTGGAGTCAGGAGGACCTGAGTTCGGTTCCGGCCCCAGACACTTAACACCCACACACAAAAAAACTAGCTGTGTAACCTTGGGCAAGTTACTTAACCCCAACTGCCCTCCAAAAAAACATAGACAACTATATATAACAGGCTATCTCAACTACAAAGAAGAAGTCCAAAATGCTGTGAAAAGACTCAAGGAAGGCATTATGGAAAAAGCAATACCCAACATAGGCTTCTAAAAAGTAGGTAAGACTTTCAAGTAGAATTCCAGGACAGGGGGGCAGAGTCAAGATGGCAGAGTAGAAGCACAACCTCCAAGCAGCTCCAGCTTCCACCTTCCCCAATCAATGTAAAATGGGACTCTGAACAAACTTTGGAGCTGCAGAACCCACAAAATGACACAGAGAAGCTAACCTCCCGCTAAGGACAGCCCAGCGGGCCGGCAGGAATCTGAGCCCAGGACCACATGAGCCAGAGGTTTTAGCCCCAGGGCAGGCCTGACCAGATCAGCAGCAGCAGCTGTGGCCGTTTCCAGAAATTTCAACACATAGATGCAATGGAAAAAGTGAGAGGTCAGAGCAGTCTGGACTTTGGGACCCAGTAAGTGGGAGTGTGTCCGGCAAGAATGCCGCTGAGACACCATCACAGCCAGCCAGCACCACATGTCAGCTTCAGCTCCTGGCCTGCAGAGTGTAGGGGGACCAAGCACCACTCTGAGGGGTAATCACTCTTGCTTTAACCTGCTTGGATCTGGATTGCAGTCTAGGGTAGAGGTCCTGGGGCGTGTGTCCAGCTTGCAGAGCGTGTGGAGGCCTCAGAGAGGGCACCCATCTAATACCTCCGGCAACTGAGAAAACCCCAGCGTTTCGGACAAAAACTCCCCTGTCTGGTGGCAAAGTCCTACTGTGGCAAAAAGCCCAGGGGTCAAGTGACTGAGGGGTGACATGACCAGGCAAAGGAAACAAAGCAGATAGAAGATTCCAACATTAGACTCCTATTTTGGGGACAAAAAGGAGCAAAGCATGGAACAGGAGGAAGACAGTGAAGTCAGAACTCCTGTACCAAAAGCTTCAAAGGAAAATACAAGCTGGTTACAGGCCATAGAGGAAGCAGATAAGAGAAGTGGAGGAAAAATGGGGAAGAGAAATGAGAACAATGCAAGAAAATTACGAAATGAGAGTCAACAGCCTGACTGAGGAAAATAACACCTTAAAAAATGACTAACTCAAATGGCAAAAGAGGCTCAAAAAGTCAATGAGGAGAAGAACACCTTAAAGAGCCAAATTTGCCAGATGGAAAAAGAATCTCAAAAGCTCACTGAGGAGAATCATTGCTTCAGAATTAGATTGGAGCAAATGGAAGCTAATGACGTTACGAGAAATCAAGATGCTGTTAAACAGATCCAAACAAATGAAAGAATAGAAGGCAATGTGAAATATCTCATGGGAAAAACCACCAACCTGGAAAATAGATCCAGGAGAGATAATTTTAAAATTATTGGACTACCTGAAAACTATGATCAAAGTAAGAACCTAGAAATCATCCTCCAGGAAGTTCTCAAAGAAAACTGCCCTTATGTTTTAGAACCAGAGGACAAAATAGCGGTTGAAAGAATCTACCGATCACCTCCTGAAAAAGATCCCCAAAAAAAAACTCCTAGGAATATTATTGCCAGGTTCCGGAATTCACAGATTAAGGAGAGAATATTACAAGCAGCCAGGAAGAAACAATTTGAATATTGTGGAAACACAATCAGGATAACCCAGGATCTGGCAGCTTCTACACTGAGAGATCAAAGGGCTTGGAATATGATATTCCGGAGGTCAAAGGAGCTGGGATTAAAACCAAAAATCACCTACCCAGAAAAACTGAGTACCATGTTTCAGGGGAAAATATGGTCATTAGTGGAATAGAGGACTTTCAAGCATTCTTGATGAAAAAACCAGAGTTGAATAGAAAATTTGACATTCAGATACAAGAAGTAAGAGAAGCATGAGAAGGTAAACAGGGAAAAGGAATCATAAGGAACTTATCAAAGTTGAATTATTAACATTCCTACATGGAAAAACAATAATCATAACTGATGAAAATTTTCTCAGTATGAAAATAGTTGAAGGGAATAGGTATATATATATATATATATATATATATATATATATATATATATACACGCACATATATATGTCTATATATGAGGGTATATGGGCATATGAATACATATTTGAATATGTGTGTATATGTTTACAGGTATACATAAATAGAGGGCACAGGACCAATTTAACAGGAAGGGATGATACTTAAAAGGTGAAGTTAAGAGGTGAAAGAGGAATATTAAGAGGAGATGGGGAGAGATAAAATGGGGTAAACTATCTCATAAAGAAGAGGCAAGGGAAAATGGTTACAATGGAGGGGAAGAATAGGAAGGCAAAAGGGAATGGGTCAACCTTATTATCATTGAATTTGGCTTGGGGAGAGAATGAAATACACACTAAATAGGGTCTATCACCCTACAGAAGAGTAGGGGGAAGGGGATCAGAGGGGAGATGATGGAAGGGAGGGCAGGCTTGGGGGGGGGGGGGGGGAAGTTGGAAGCATCCACTTTTGAAAAGGGACGGGATCAGGGGTGGCCAGGTAGCACAGCGAGTAAGAGCACTGGCTCCAGTGTCAGGATGACCTGGGGATCAAATCCGGGCTCAGACACTTAGCACCCACCCAGAAACACCTGGCTGTGTAACCTTGAGCAAGTTACTTAACCCCGACTGCTTTAAAATAAAAGAAAAAAGAAAAGGGATGGGATCAAAGTAGAGAACAGAACAAGTGGGAGGTGGGATAGGAAGGAGGGAAATATAGTTGTCTTTTACAATGTATCTACTATGTTATTGTTTTGCATTAGCTACAGATGTACAACCAATACTGAACTGCTTATCTTCCCAGTAATGGTGGGTGACAAGGGAGGAAGAGAATGAATCTTTAATTCAAAGTTTTAAAATCAATTGTTTAAATATATACACACACACACACACACACAGAGTATTATTAATACTATTTTACATGTAATTGGGAAATAAGATATACAGGCATTGGGGCATAGAGATCCACTATGCCCTACTGGAAAAGTCAAAAGGGGTCTGGGAGAAAATATGCGAGAGAGCAGATTGGAGGAGAGGATATCCTGTGGGACTGCTATTTTGGGGCGGTGGGTAGGGGAAAAACGGGGAGAAAATTTGTAACTCAAAATCTGGTGGAAATGAATGATGTAAATCAGAAGTTAATAAAGCATTTCAAAAGTGGAAAAAAAATTTTAAAAAGAATTCCAGGACTGGGAGAAGGAGACCATTAAGCCAACATGATGGCATGAGAAAAACATGCAAATGCAAGAAAGAACAGAGAGTTAAGGAACAGTAAGAAATACAATATGACAAAGTTACAGAGTACATAGAATCAAAGCTGGAAGGGACCTGAGAAATCATTTAGTCATTTTATAGAAGAGAAATCTGAGGTCTGAAAAAGAATAAGCAGCTCATCCCAAATCCCAAAAGCATTAAGTGAAATAATCAGAATTTGAAATCTGGTCCAATAATGTCAAATCCTGGGCATTTTTCACAGGACTAATATGAGGGAAAAGAACTTTGAAATAAATCTGCATCACTCTCATTTCTCTTCTCAATTTTTCCTCTATCTCTCTTATTTAATTTTCAAAATTATTTTTGAGTTTTTCTATGGCCTGTGAACAATTCACAGTTTTCTTGGAGGCTTTGAAGGTAGTAGCTTTGACACTGTTGTCTTGTTCTGGTTGTATGTTTTAATCTTCTTTATGACCAAAGTAAGATTTATAGTCTGACTTTATTTATGTTGTTTGCTCATCTACCCAAATACTTGACTTTCTAACTTTGTCAAGGTAGAAATCTGCTTGGGGGAGGAGAGGGGGGAGGAAAGGGGGAGTATTATCACAGGCTTCAGGAGTTTTGTATCAGTGGCTTGATCTCCCACCATCTGTGGGGCCAGAGCTATGGAAGCAGCCACTGCTGCTGCCACTACCACCACCACCACGACCTCTGCCACCCCAGGACTGGGGCCGGACAGTACTCCTCTTTCATCCAGGTCCCACAGAGTTACCTCACTGATCTTCCATGCTGTCCTTGGCATCTGTGGGTGGAGAAGTCTGGAAAATGCCTCAGCTGCCAGCGATTCAGCCCCAAAGCATGCACCAGCCCATCTACATTAGCTATACCCTTCCCGTCGACCTTCCAGGCTATCTTGGGCTGGAGATGTGTTTCACTCTGTCATTTTGTGGGTTCTGCAACTCTAGAATTTGTTTAGAGTTATTTTTTACAGGTATTTGGAGGGGTTTGGGGGAGAGCTCAAGCAAGTCCCTGCCATCTTGGCTCTGCCCCCCTCAAATAAATCTGGAAGACATTTGAAGGCAAATTATCGAAGGTCCTCAAATGCCAGAATAGTTGATACTCCAATCTGAAAGCACCAGGAAAACATTAAAATTTTCAAGAAGAGAAGGGATTATTTTGGCAGTCGTATGAAGTATGAATTAGAAAAGAGAGAAAATGGAAGCAGAGCTACCATTTGTTCCCAAGATTCAAAGCTGAAAGAGGCTTAAAGGTCATCAATGTCAATCCCTTCATTTTACAAATGAAAAAATTGAGGCCCAGAGAGGAACTGAGGGTCACATGGGAAATAAGGACAGAGACCAAATTTGAATTCAGCCCTATAACTACAAATCCAATGTTATTCCACTAAATCACAATGCCTCTCAATAAGGAGAATGCTACAATAGTCTAAATGAGAAGTGATGAGGGCCTGGTGGTGAAGGGCATCATAAGTGGAGACCTGAAACAGACACTGGAAATATAACCAAGAGTACTTAATTGGACACAAAAGTTAAGAGAAATAGAAAAACAAAAATTGAACCCAAAGTTATAACCATAAGATACTGATTGAATATTGATGCTACTATCAAAAATACTGAAATCATGGGGAGGAAAAGTTTAAAGAATAAATGTCAGACTTATTCTCTCCAAATAATGAGGAAAGTAAATATTTACCATAGGTAACTACATACAACCTAGAATTAAACAGCAACATCACTTGAAAAAGTCCATGTACAGTGGTTATTTCAAAAAAACACCCCCTCTGTGTCTACATGCATTTTACCATTTACTTGATAGTGCCAAATCACTCTTCACCTGTAATCTGAGAGACCTTGTTTAAATAAGCAACAGCCGGAGGCTCCAAAAGGGCCGCAAACTCCCAATCAAAAATTACTGCTGCCCCATCAATGTGTCATATAAATGTTGGCATGTTAATTGTGTATTTATAAGATTGTTAATGGTTAGTTAATTTACCTCCCACACTATTATTGTACTTGAAATGATTTAATGGCTGCTAAGGGAGTTAACAACATGTAACAGCAGATGTGAGATTTTATTTTATTTTTTTACCTTTTCACACTGTACCCCGACTTCAAGTCATTAACAATCAGTATACTAGGACTGGCTACTGCCTAGGAATCTTGACACTTAAAACGTATTCATACTTCCTTTACAAATCAAAGTAAGGCCATAAGTAGCAAAAATGAAACCTTGTATTTTATATTAAAAAGTCTTGAGTTTACATAAACCATAAATTCATAAAGCTAAAAGGGAACTTAGATCATAGAAGGTTAAACATGAAAGGCACCTTTAGACACAGAACACTAGAACAGAAGTGTCAAACACCCAGGCCCCTAGCAGGCCTTAGCAGTCAGAATCAGATTAAAATGTAATTGAGAAATATTTAATAAAATAAATGAAAATACAATATACATGGGTAATGTTAACGTGTGGCTTTCAAAGTCAACATACAGCCTACAGGCTTAGTGGTTCCAATTCTGTCTGAGTTTGACACCATGGTTCTAGAATATAAACTGTTAGAACTAGAGAGCACTTTAGAATAATGTTAGAGAATTTCAGAGTCAGAAGGGACATAGGTGGCTATGAAGTCCAATATAGCCAACCTATGAAAAAAGAACTCCCATGACAACACACCTGACAAAAGTCATCTTCCATCTTTCACCTACTCATCATACAATCTTTCACTAAAGACCTCCAAAAAGGGAAGAAACCACTAGTTACTTCCAAAGGCAGCTCAATCCAGTTGTGGAAAACTGCAAATACAAAGAAGTTTTATATCACATAAAATCTAAATTTGCTTCTCTGTAACTTTTTACCCATTATACCAAATTTTGCCCTCTGAGGTCAAGTTGAATAAGTTGAATCCCTTTTCCAACAAGACAGCCCTTCAAATACTTAAAGACGGCTATTATGTTGTCCATCCACCACCCACCCCGTCTATCTTCTCTTCAAAGGTTAAACATCCCTATTTCCTTTAGCCAAACCTTATATGGCATGAACTTATGGGCTTCACCATCCTGACTATCTTCCTTTAAGTACTATCTAGTTTATCAGTGTCCTTCAGAATAAAATGCAGTGGTCAGAACTAAACAAAATACTCTAAATGTAAGTATTATCAAGGAAGAGTAAAGCTGAGATTTCCCCATCCAGATCCCTGAATACTATGTCTCTTTCAATGCAGCCTAAAATTATGTTAGATTCTATGGTTGCCATATCACACCATGGACACATACTGAACTTACAATCCAATAAAATTATTTTTTTCAAATGAATAGATAACTAGCAATGCCTCCACCATCTTTCACTTGGGAAGTTTATTTTTTTTTAACCCAATTATAAGACTTTACATTTATCCCTATTAAATTTCATCTTATAAGATCAGGCCCAATGTTCTAGCCTGTCAACACTAATTTTAATAATTCAGCATGTCAATTATCTCACACAAGTTTGGGTCATTTGATATTTTGATAAGCTTGTCATCTACACATTTATTCATATAATTGATAAAAATATATTAAAGACCACAAGACCAATCAACCACAGACTGGGCTATTCCATTAGAGACCTCTAAGTCATCATCAAACCATTAATAACTACTCTGGGGGGAACAGTTTGACCAATCAGTATAGAATCTATAACTATTTCTATTAGTCTAGCTTACATTGCTCCATTTTTTTTCACATGAATAAATAGAAAGGCATAAACATTTTCTTAATACAATAAACAGTATATCTAAAACCAAGGATTGACATTTGTTAAAATGGAGAAATACTAGAAGCCTCTTCAATAAATTCAAGAGTAAAGCAAGGATTTCCACTGTTCTTGCTGTTATGTGACACAGTTATAGAAATGATAGCAATAGCAACTAAACAAGAAAAATAAAGGAATATATGCACATCTCAAGAGGTAAAATAATGTCTACTGAAAGACATTTAGGTTTGCTTAAAGAATATTAAAGATTCAACAATATTAATCAAAACAATTCATAACTTCAGCAAAGTAAAATATAAAAACATCAAAAAATCATCCATTTTTCAATGTATAACAATATACATTGTTAATAAAACTCAGCAAGAGGCAGACATTTTACTCAGAATAAAAAGCAAAATGTAAAAAATAACTAGGAAATCAAGTCTATCAAGTTATACTGAAGGCTTACATAGTTTCTTATTGAATAAGCCTACAAAACTCTCTTTACAGAAGTAAAAGACATAATCAGAGACATCCACTGTTAGTAGTTTGGGCCATACTAATAAAATAAAAACGAGGTGGCTATCTAAATTAACTTATGGATCTGGTTATTTAACCTCAAAAATGGGGAATATACTCAAACTACTAAACTAGACAAAATAACAAAATTCATCTGTAAGTCAAGAATCTCAAGAGAAATAATGAAAACAGTTAAGTGTAAAGGGGGCCCCAACATTAATGGACCTCAAACTATGGAAAGAAGCAATCATCAAAACTATTTAATAGTTTTAAATATTCAAATGGATCTGTGACCTCACTGATTCAGGAATTCTCCTGAACAATACAAATATCAACCTATCCATGCCTATATGGCTCTAGGTCCTGGTCGCCCAAAAGTCTGATATGATGGATCCATACAATGTGTAGAAGGCCTTCACTTTCTCCCAAGATTTTAAGGTTATCAGTGGAGCACTCTGGCCATTCATGTCATTCCTCACTCTTAAAAACATGATGAGCCCATCTTCTCTAATGTACCATTCAGTGATGACATACTTTACTCCTGTTCTTTAGAGTTCCTCAATGGTTCTAGATTGCAGCCTGTCCATACACCTTTATGCTACCCTCTGTAAGATTCTAGTTTTTAATTCTCTGGAAGTAGTGGTGTTCCAGGCCTTGCCGCTATACAGCAATACAACAAAAATGTATTGAAAATATGGGTCTCTGATGTTATAGGAAGCTTATGGGTCAGTACGTCTTCTGCAATTTCCCAAAAGTAATCCAGTTCATTACCTTCTCCTTTTCAACTCTAGGCCCAGTTCAATTAATTTAGTACTGTCTGTCCCAGATACACATACTGTTGGACAAATCCTATATTTAGCACTGTCTGTCCCAGATACACATACTGTTGGACAAGTCCTAAAGAAGGAGTTCTTAACCTTTTTTTCCCTTTCATGGACCCTTTCTCAAACTGTCATTAAAAGAATAAAATATAAATGATTAAAAAGGAAAACAATCACAGGTTAATATAGTTAACATGAAAAAATTTTAAGGTAATAGACTGCTGTTCCACAGGGTATACCTTCAGGTGCATGTTGAAATCTAGGTAATTAATTTGGCCTTTCCTGTGTGGAGAGGCCAAACTCCTTTAAGAGATTATGACTGTTTTAGAAGGCTCTACAATACCTTGGGGACTTGATGTAATCATTACGATGTTATTTACAAACAGTTTCTGGGGGAACTCACCATCCACAAGGAATACTTTCTCACCTATACGCTGTGCTATATCTCACCCATCACAATGGTTAATACAAATGATAAACACACATTTCCTTGTTTTATGCCTCACCTGATGTTTATTATCAGAGGGTCAATGATCAGGGTTATGTCTGTTGTTATGTCTTTCAAGGAATTCTAAATGATTTTTTAATATGGATGGCAGAAACATTGTTGTGAAACTTCTTATAAGGCAGCAATTTGATATTCTGGGTCAAATGTTTTTTGCAATCACCAAAAAATAAGCACCAAAAAATAAGGATCTTATATCTTATATATCTTTCAGTCAATTGTGAAATGGTAATAATCTACTGTTGAACATAATTTATGAAATCTTGCTTTTTCCTTATTGTCTTCATTGGAAGGCCCTCAATTCATGTATAGATGACTTTTGCAAAAATTCTGCATAGAAAGGGAAACAGGGGGTGGCTAGGTGGTGCAGTGAATAGAGCACCAGCCCTGGACTAAGGAGGACCTGAGTTCAATTCCAACCTCAGACATTGAACACTTACTAGCCATGTGATCATGAGCAAATCACTTAACCCCAATTGCCCT
This sequence comes from Petaurus breviceps papuanus, assembly GCF_028583685.1. Lineage (NCBI taxonomy): Eukaryota > Metazoa > Chordata > Mammalia > Diprotodontia > Petauridae > Petaurus > Petaurus breviceps. The sequence continues at coordinate 24,800,625 of NW_027185754.1, read as the reverse complement.
GCCTTCCCCCCTCCAAAAAAAGCAAGGAAAAAAAAAAGGGAAACAGGCCTACAGGGCAGTAGTTGTTTCCTTGCTCACCATTTTTCAGAATCAATATAGATCAAAGTTTTTTCTATAATTTTGTATCTTTGTCTCCTTTTTTATAAAGATTGACTTAATCCAGCAGTGTTTCCCATCTTTGTTCTCTTTAATGTCATTTCTACTTATGTAAGCATCTCAATGACTATGACATAAGGGTTTAATTGTGGTGGTTCTACTATCCTTGAAGGAGAAAACATTATGTTGTAATAATTCCTGTAAATCTTTTCCCTTTTTCTTCTATCTGTAGTCCTGTTTCCATTTTCTTCCTTGGATGTCCTTGGGAAGATCTTTTTTAATTGGATAATTGGCCAGATTTTCTTAAGACTACTTTTGCCATCCACTCTATGTGACAACACTGTTCATAAGTTTTCAAAGATGAGTTTTTTCTAATGTAGTATTTCCTTTGGCAACCACCTGTCTCCATTTGCCAAGTCAAATGTTTGCTGACTAAAGTGCTTTCTGGGTTCCTTTGGTCTCCTTGTTATAAAAAATAATTTACAATGGTTTAAATACTGGATGAAATTATGTCACTGCCAATGTGATTTCTGTTGTCCATTTCCCTTTTCCTTTTTCATTAGCTTGTTAAATAACCTTCTCATTACGGTTTTTTCTGCATTTTTTAAAAAATAAATTCTGATTCTAGCTCTGACAAGTCTGTGGTCTGACTGTGCACAGACAACTGATTTAAGGATTATCTTCATGTGTATAAGTCTTTTCCTATCTGTTAAAATAAAGTCAATTTTGTGATATTGTTTGGTACTTACCATTTTCGGCAACTACCAATTCTTTTTTTTTTTTTGAAGAAAATATTCATTGTTTAAAAGTATGTGGTTTTTATATAATCTATAAATCTTTGGTCTCTTTGATTTCTTTCTCCTAAAGCATACTTTCTCACAAATTTCTTCCCATCCTCACCATCTCCCAGTTTTACACTGACCATCACCAAATTTAAAAATGAATGTAGACATATCTGGAGAGTTTTATCAAGTTTTCCATTAAATTTCTCTACCATCTCATCCTCAGCAACTGATGCTGCTGTAATAAATTGCTGCTGTTGCTATGGTGGACTTTTTGCATATAACTTAATTAGCAATGCAATATAAGGTGACCAAATGTCCCATTAAAAATATTCCTTGTAGCCTTGGGTCACATGATAAAGCTCATTTCTCCAGCTTCTCTCTTTGCTCCAAGGAATTCCTTTTCTTTTTTTGCCTTCATTTATAGAAAGAATATCAAGACTGATATGATTCAGCTCCTCCAGCAATATATCCACCTTCACTGACAAGGATTTCACAATTAACATTATCAAGTCAATTTAAGTTTACTGGTCTAAAAACTATGATTCTTGGTACTCTCTACATCCCCAACCATGAAAATGTGACCAAGTGGGGCGGTTGGGTGGCGCAGTGAATAGAGCACCGGCCCTGGAGTCAGGAGGACCCAAGTTCAAATTCGACTCAGACACTTAACACATACACACACAAAAAAACTAGCCGTGTGACCTTGGGCAAGTCACTTAACCCCAACTGACCTACCTTCCCCCCTGCCAAAAAGCAAAAAAATAAAACAGATCAAGTAAGGCCCAAAAGCAATCGAAAACAGTAATCAAGTATACCTAAGGACACAAACTTCTTGGGTAAGGACTCCCTACTACATAAAAAACTTCTGAAAAACCTGCAAAGCAGTTGAAGACCAGGTCAAGATTTTATCTGTAATCCTTGTCAGATATATTTTCCCAACCTGGTATTTCTACTTTAATGTTAATTATATTGGCTAAAAAGTCACAAAGGATATGAATACAACTCTCGGAGAGGGAACATCAATTATTAAAACACTTGAAAAATGAAAAACTGCACTAATAAACAAAGTAAAACAATTTTATAGATACTACTTCACACCTACAAAAATGGAAAAAATAAGTAAAAGAAACAAAATGCAATGCTGGGGAGATTACTGAAAAACAGGTACAACGATTCACTGTTGATGAAGCTGCAAACTTGAAGAATCTTTTTGGAAAACAATATAGAACGTGCAGTAAATTCTATTGTGGGGAATACACCTTGAAAGCATTATCAAAAACAAAAAAGGGATATTGGTTTAAAGATTTTCATAGCAACATTAGATATAATTGAAAAAAACTACTAATACCATAAATAACAGGTGAATATTTAAACTTCAATACAATAATATAATAGAATATTATAATATACTTAAGTATATTATAATACAATTAAGATAAAAAAGAAATCTAGAAAGACACCAAAATACCATGAAGTATAAAAAAAATATAACTAAAAGAATGGAGTATACACTAACTAGGACTGTTAGTCCTTTTCAATGACAATGAAATGACAAAGAGTTCTGATGTAGACTTATAGTGACTATACAGTTATTATGATACTTTGTGTATTGAAATTAATCTAAACGTAAAGTCACTGAGCAAGTTTAGTTATTGGTACTGCTATTCAATATTAAGTTCTGACAAAACACTTTAAAAAATAAACTTTCCAGTCTTTTTTCTTTTTCAAATGCTTTGTTCAAATCTAGATAAATTATATAGCATTGCTCTCATCTACCAACTTAGTACTCTGTCAAAAAAGGAAACAAAGCTAATCTAGCCTGACCTGTTCCTACTGAAATCATGCTGGCTCTTTCTAAGTGATTCCTCTATGGATGTTCATAACTACCCCTTTAATAACGCATACTAGATTTTGTCAAGAACCAAAGTCACTGGTCTCTACAGACTCTATCTTCTCTTTTTTGAAAACCAGAACATCTGCCTTTCTCTAAACTTCCAGAATCACTCTGATCCTCCACCATCTTTAGAAATCACTGACATGCTCAGCCATCAATAAACATTTATTAAGCACATAATTATATGCAAGACACTGTGCTAACCTAGAAATCAGGACAGTTCCTGTCCCTGAAGAGTTTACACCTAACGGCGGAAACAACATGCAAACAAATATACACAAAGCAAGACATATACAGGATAAATAGGAAATAATTAACAGAGGGAAGACACTGGCATTATGAAGGATTAAGGAAAGGCTTCACGAGAAAGCAGAATTTTAGTTGGGACTTAAAAGAAAGCCAGGAAGGTCAGTAGTCAGAGCAGAGGAGGGAGAGCATTCTACTGGACAAAATGCCCAAAGCGGAGAGACAATATCTAATTCGTGGAACTGCCAAGAGGCTAATGTCATTGGATCAAATGTTGGGGAGTAAGGTTTCCTGATGCAAAGCTGAAACTGACAGGACTAAGCAATGGATTAGGGGTAAGGGGAGTGTTGGTGAGACAGTGAGGAATCCAGGATGACTCCTGGTTTGTGAACCTGAGAGTCTGGGAGGACAACATGCCCTCTACAGGGGAGGTATGGCACAGGGGTAAGGGTTTGGAGGGAAAGAATATGAGTTCACTGCTGCTCATATTGAGCATCCAGTTCCAGACATATGAAAGACTGTTGGCGACTTGAGATTGGAGGTCAGCAGAGAGAGTGCAGCAGGATAGGAAGATTTGAGAATCATCTGCATCTCGCTGGGAGCTAATGAGATCACCAAGTGAAGTAGTATAGAGGAAGGAGAGAATAGGGCCCAGAAGAGATCCCTGAGGGACACACACAGGGTGACAAGGCATGATCTGGAGGAGGTTCCAGAAAAGGGAGAAGGAGCAGGCAGAGAGTCACTGAGGTGGATGAGCTTGCCAAATATCCGCCTGCCAAAAGCATTCCTTACAATAAATCAAACCTCAGAGACTAGTGTTTAACAGAGACTGGAGTAATGGTTAAAAGGAAGGCATTTCAGGCAAGAGTCAAGTCCAGTTAACAAAAAGTTATTAAGTACCTACTGTGTGCCACGCAATGTATTAAGCACAGGGGACAAAAAGCAAAAAAAGTGTTTCTACCCTCAAGGAGCTCACAGTCTAAAAGCATGGGGTGGGAGGAAAACAAGTAAGCAATTATATTGAAATAAGATATAGATGGGATAAATTGGAGATAATCAACAGAGGGAAGGCATTAGCATTAAGGGGCTTGGGAAAGGCTTCTTTTAAAAAAGTGAGGAGGCAGAGATGAGGAAGGAGAGAGTTCTATGCAGGGAACTCTGCAGAATTCTCTTTCACTAGGGCACAGAAAGTAAAAATGCCAAGAGTTTAAAGATGGAGGATTGTGTATAAAAAATAGTAAGGCCAGCATCACTATATCACAGAGTACTTGGAGGAAGTAAAAAGAGTAAAATGTAAGAAGAGTGGAAAGACCAGAAGGATTCAGGCCATGAAGGGTTTTAAATGCTAAACAAGGTATTATATTTGGTCCTGGAAACGACAAGGAACCACTGAAGTTTACTGAATGTGTGTGTGGGGGGGGGGGGGGGGGGGGGGGGGGGGGGGGGGGGGGGTGGGAAGATATGTGACAAGATCAGACTTATACTTTAGCAATATCAATTTGACAGCTGACTGAAAATGGACTGGGGTGGGGAGACCAACCAGAAGGCTATCATAATAATACAGGCATAAGGTGATGAGGTCCTGCACTAGAGTGGTAGCAGTGTCAGGAGAGATAGTTACAAAGATAGGAACAATAGGATTTGGCAACTGATTTGACATAAGAAGTGAGAAAGGGTGGAGAGTTAATGATATCAGGTTGCAAGCCTGGGTAACAGAAAACAGGTTGGTGCCCTCAACAGTAACAGCAAAGTAAAGAAGAAGAGAGAGTTTGGGGAAAACGAAGAGCTTGGTTTTATACATTTTGAGTTTAAGGTATCTACAGAATATACAGTTCAAGATATTTAATACAGTTGGGAAATGCAAGACTAGATGTCAGGAGAGAGGTTAGGGCAGGATAGAGAGATCTAAAAATTATCTGCATAGAGACGTTAATTTAATCCATGGGGGCTGAGGAGATTACCAAGTATATAGCACAGAAGGAGAAGAGGGCCCATGACAGAGCCTTGGTGGACACTCACCTAGATGAAGATCCAACAAAGGAGACTGGGAAGGATTGTGCAGACAGGGAAGAAGAGATTAAGTAGAGAGCAGTATGACAAAAACCTAGAGAAGCAGCATCAGGCAGAAGAAGGTAATCAGCACTATCTAGGGCTATAGAGAAGTCAAGAAGAATGAAGACTGAGAAAAGATCATTATATCTGGCAATTAAGAGATCACTGGTACCTTCGGAGTGAGCACTTTCAGTTGGATGATGATGCTGGAAGGCAGACTGCAAAGAGTTAAGAAAAGAGTAAAGAGAAAGGGAGTAAAGTAGCCAATTATGGCGTTTTCAAAGAGGTTAGACATGAAAAGGAAGAGAAAATAGGGTGAGAACTAGTGGGGAGTCATGGGCATGATGGTAGGCAGTAAGAAAGTACCAGTAGAAAGAGAGAGGCTGAATGAGAGAAGGGATGACAGAGGGGCAATCTGCTGCAGAAGACATAATAGAATGAGATCACTTATACATGTAAAGATTGTGGTAGAAGGCTCAAAGAAAAGTATGAAGAGAGACAACATAATGGTAAAGCACAGTATATGTAAAAGAAATGTGTCCTTCACTGACAAAGCCTTTGAAAACCTAGGATTCACCTTCATAACATGAAGTGTTTGCCCAGGTATTTTGCGGAATAGTTAGCTACTGTATAGTATAGCATGTCTAAACAGCATCATATCCGCTCAGGTAGTTCTAATCTATACTACTCACAAAATCATAGAATCTTATAGAACACCTACAGTCCTTCCAATACCAAAAGCAGGAATGTCCTTTATGGTATCTCTGATTAGGAATCTTTTAGTCCCTTTGAGGATCTCTACCAAAAGGGAAACTAGTAGCCCTAAAATGAGCTTACTGTTAGGGTGTTTTAACCTAAATCTGCCTTTCTGCAACTTGAGGCATTGCTTCTAATTCTGCCTTAAAACCAAGGAGAGAAAGTCTATTTAAATCCCCTTCCAAATGATAGCTGTCTTCAAATATTTAAAGGGTAGTCCTTCAAGTCTTCTCTTTTCTAAGTAAAACATTCCCACCTTCTTCAAGTGATCTTCATTGAACTTTGAAATTGAATTTGAAATTGAACTGAAATCATTGAAATTTCATTGAAAATTCATTGAAAATTGAAATTTCATTTCAAAAAAATCATTTCATAATCTCCATCCCCTTCTTCATCCTACTTATTACCTTCTTTTGGAAATGGTAGAGCATATTAGTGATCTTCTTCTGAGCCTCAGAACTGAACATAGGGACTCCCAATGTCATCTGACCATAGTAAAGAAATAGAAAATTCAGCCTGTCTTAATGCAGCTTAAGACAATGTTAGTTTTCATAATTGTCAAGTCACAATATTTGACCCATGTGGAGTTTGCCATCCACCACAATTTCTAAACTTTTTTTTGTACAAACTGTTGTCTAGTCACATTTCCCCCAACTGACTTTTTAAATACAAATCTGTTGTTCAGTCATGTTCAATTCTTTGTGGCCCAAGTGAGGTTTTCTTGGCAAAGATACCAGAGGGATTTGCCATTTCCTTCTACGGTTCATTTTACAGATGAGGAAACTAGGGCAAGTATGGTTAAGTGACTAAGTGCCTTAAGGACACATTTGAATTCAGGAAGATAAGTCTTCCTGACTCTAGGTCTAGCACTCTATTCAATGCACCACCTAACTGCCCAAATACAAGTCTAAGAACTTGGTTATCTTTATTAAATTTCATCTTCAGATGTGGGTCACTAAGTTGGCCTATCAACACATTTTAAAAAATTATCCTTACTGTCCCTACCACGTTAACTAGGATTCCCAGTTTCATATCATCTGCAAAGCTGACAAGAATGCCATCTATGCTATTGTTCAAAACAATCCTAACTAAAATGTCAGCCACCAGAAGGTCATGGACAGCCCCATGAGGTATTACATTGGAGAACTATCTCCAAGTTAACACTGAATCATTGATGACTACTTTTTTGTGTCTAATTATTCAACCTGTTCCAAATCCACATAACTGTATGCTATCACTTATCCCATACTTCTCCATCTTCTCCACAAGTATAACATGAGACTGTCAAATGCTGAAATCTATATATAGTCTGTGTGGGATAGTCCCCAGATCCAACCAGTCTAGTCGTTCTGGCATAAAAAGAAATTAAGATTAATCTGGCAAGACCTATTCTTGAACATGTTGGCTCTTCATGACTATCATTTTCCTTTCTAAATGATCCAAGGCATCCCTAGAATTTTACCAGGAATTGCCTAACTCACTGGCCTAAGCTTAAAGCTCTACACTTCCTTTTATTAAAAACAATGGTATATAGGCTCTTCTCTAGTGGTATGACAACTCTACTCTAAAATGTTTCAGTGACAGTAGCTCGGCAATCACATCAACCAGTTCTTCTCATACTGGACACTTTTTCTAGATGTGGTAAGGAAGTCAAGTTAGGTCAATAAGCATTTATTGAGCACCTACTATGTGCCATCACTGTGCTAAACAATGGGAACACAAAGAATGGCAAAAATTCAGTCTTTGCCTGCAAGAAATTCAGATTCTAACAGGGAAGACAAACAACTAGGTACATCTACAGTAGATGAAAAGCAATGTGAAAGAAGAATAGAGAGTATTTTTCAATGCATCTTATCTTTCCCTCTTCCTTTCAATTGTAAGCTTCTCAGGACAGTGTGGACTCCATTGGATTAAGTCAAAAGATTTGAAATAAAATCCTATGACAGAAAATTGACAGGAAAAACTCAAAAAAGTTATCATGTGTGGATATATGTGATACAAATGAATACGAATCATGCTTGTATAAGATATACATGATGTAAATAAATGATGAATCCTCCCCCCAAAAAAGAAAAAATACATAAAATCCTGGCTTACACTTACTACCTGCATTCCCTTAGTCAAGTTATATCCTCTCTGGGCATTAATTTGTAAAAAGGGGTTGACCTAAAAGATTTCTAAAGTAATTCCAATTCTAATATGACATGATCTTAGAATTTTGTCTTATTTCATCTGTTTTTCCCTCAGGAACAAAGCATTTTGCATATAACAGACATTTAATAAATACTGTGGAACTGAACTGAAAGGGGGTGCTAATGTTTCTAGCCTGGACTATAGGAAAAGCTGCTAATATCATTAACGGAAATAAAGTCTAGAAGACCATCTAGTTTTGAGGTGAAGTTCAGTATTGAACATGTAGAATTTGAGGTGCTAGAGCATTTCCATGGATGACTAGAAATGTCAAAATGGCAGGAATGTTATAGATAAGAGTTCATGTAACCAAGCAAAGAGTAGGATGGGGATTGCCTTTAAGACCCTTTCCAGCTCTCAGTTTCTAGGTAATGAGAAAAGACAGATTCAAATCTGAAGATAATTATGTTCTTTCACAAAACTTAAGTATACTGTGAAAGGCTTTCATTATTACTAATATAACTAACTTAGAAAGATAAGCACTGAGACCATTATTAGCATTACTAACTGCTGATATTAATAACTCACATTTATATAGTCCTATTGGGTTGAAAAAACATGGGCCATATACACTCACAACTGCAACCCCTTCTTACCATGTTCTTTCATTAGTACACAATACTGTACTACAATCAGGGATTTAATAAGAACTTCTTAATGAAGACAACTAATACAGAAAAGACACCAAAAACTTTATCTACCACACCATTGTGTGAAGGGCCATTCTGGCAGTCAGAAAACTAGATTTTAACACTGAGCATTAATGTTTTATTTATGCAGACAGCTAGGTGGCAGAATGCATAGATTGCTGGGCCTGGAGTCAGGAAGACCTGAGTTCAAATCCTGCCTCAGCCACTTACTAGTAGTATAACCCTGGGAAAGTCACTTAACCTCTTTGTGCTTCAATTTTCTCATCTGCTAAATGAGGGGGATTGGACTTGATGGCCTCTAGATAAGTCTTTCCAATTCTAAATCTACGATCCTATGATTCTATAATACAGGTACTTTTAAAATGCAAATACTAAAAATACTGAATTACTGGAAAGATAGGTTATATTCATGCCATCTTTAAAAAGAAAAAAAATGTTGTAGAGACCCTACTACAAAATGATTGTTCATTTGCCACTCCAAATTCCTAAAAAGTTTGTAACTGCCTAACATTTTTGTATCTCCAACTATGAGCAAAGTCCCTCAAAATAGCAGTCATTTAACAAAGGTTTATAGAATTTAATTTGATTATATAGAGTTATTAAGTAAAACAATCATCAAGCAGCCAAAAGATAAAACATAAAGGTATGAAGCATAAGTCTTTAGAATATAAACCAGACAGAAGCCTAGGTCCATTCTGAAGTTGTTAGCTTATATTTAATATTTTAAGACATTTAAAATATTTATATATTTGTGTTAGTTTCTCCTTTTCTGAATGTATCAAATTATCCAGCTAGGAATTTGTAATTTAACCCCTCTATGCCTTAGTGGAAGACTTACTGTATCCAAAAACCATTCTTTCATTCTCTGGTGGCCAACCACCTAGTGCTGAGTCTTGTAGAACTTACTTGAGTTGGTCTTCCTATGAGAAATACATAATCAGTTCCTAGTCAATTCCCAAAGTCTTTCCAGCTCAGCAGGACCTGCAGAATACACTGGCTATCACAGGCCTGGAAAAGACACATTTAAACCAGTGTCACAACCACGCCACAAAGGAGGCATCTCAGAGAAGGCCTCTATAGAACATTTATAAGTTTGAAGTAACAAATGTCAGCATATAAAAAACTAAAAAGTTACTATGGGATTTCATTAGTATATGGAACTCCTGATAAGGAAATTCCCTCTATAAGTACTTGCTCAGTGCTTGTTTTGTAACTTAAAGAGTCTGGAGTCAAGGCACTAAGAGGTACTAATTGACGTGCCCAAAGCCATGCAAGCCAAGTTTGGTCAGAAGCAAGAATTGAACCTATCTTCCTGACTGAAGCCTGGTCCTCTATCCACTAAGCCATACTGTTAACCATTATTTTTTATATATCATTAAATCCTTAATTATTATTTATCATATATTATAATTTCCCACATTTTGTTATAACATAATATTTTGCAAACTGCTTTTTTTTTTTTAAACAACACCCCTGTAAGGTCTGGAATAAAAGGATTATTATAACCATATTGCAGAATAGAACAATGAGGCTGAAAAAAGTAAGGTGATTTGCCCAGGGCCACACAGCTATTAATTGTTGGAACCAGAACTTGAACCCAGATCTTCTGGTTACAAGTCCAAAGGATCTTTTCACTGTCACACCATTTTACAACTCAACCTAAGTCTAACCTTTTGCAGCTACTGAAATAAACTCTCATTTCTAAACTAGCACCTAGCAGAGTCTCTTGTATACAGAAGGCACCTAAAGAATATTTTTTAACTTAAGGTCTATCTACAAGGGGTCTTCCTCATGGTAAACCTCCTATGTAGTTAGTGAAAGAACTATCATCCCCATTTTACAGATGAGGAAAATGAAATTCTAGAGAAGTGAAGTATTGAGCTCCAAGTCTCAAAGTCCCACACACCAGCTAATGATAGTAGTAGCAGCAGCAGCAGGTACTAGTAGTAGCAGTACTAGTAGTAGTAGTAGTAGTAGTAGCAGCAGCAGCAGCAGTAGTAGTAGTAGTAACAGAAATACCAGCTCCCATTTTTTTATGTTTTAAAGGTTTACATCGGACTTCACTCAATGATTCTGTGAAGTAGAGAGGGAAAGTAACTGGCTTCCATGGTTTTGTTCTCTATGATAATGAGGATACATGTTACACCAACTGCCTGGCTTTTATTGCCATTTGGGGATGAGGCCACCCCCTTAATTCTGCTAATTTTTTTTAAGGTGGAAACATCAAAGCAATAATCAAGCCTTCATTATTTTATAAACAAATTGCTTCTCTAGAAAACTGGCTTACTGCAGACCGGAATCTTCTGCAAATAAATAAGTCCAAAAGATGCAGAGATTATAAATTAGAACCCACAAAAATCTGTATGTAGCCTCATGCCGACAAAGAGCATTCTATCAATATAGTGAAATGCTAATCTCCTAATTAACAACCTAATTAGGTAATTATGGCTTTGCAGAGGGATGCCGAAATGAAATATGACAACATGGTCACCTCCTTATATGACACCTGTGGGCCTTTTCAGCTGTCACGGCAAAGAGTGCAATATCAATTTGAACAGATGACAAAGTGCTGTCATTTTTCATTCTGATAATATACAGAAGGCTTTGGACAGAGGCTGTTTGCAAAAGAAGCATCTTGCCAGATATTTTCCTAATCTAAATAGGCTCAAACACTTCGTTAAATTTTTACAATACATGGTTATGTTGTCTTTTTTTTTTAAACCTATGTACATGAGAATTATAATGAACTTAGTAGGCATATAAAAATAACATTATCTCGCCATTTCGGGCTGACTGTACATGCTGGAACCATTGCTATCTTAATAATGAAGCACATACTAATTAAGGAGAGAATAAAAAGGGAAAAGTAACAATTCATAGTGGCATTTTAATATTCATGCTTTTACTAATCAGTTACCAAAAAAAAGAAATACAAACATTCTTTGGTCTTTAATATTCATCTCTTTAAAAAAAAAAAAGCCAAAAGGAAATTGGAATTAGCATCATTTGCCATATTCAGTATCATTTAAAAATGTCAAATTGAGGCATTCCCATCTATGTTTTCTTCATATCCCCACAACAGCTTGGTGGAGAGTAAGGCCTATCAGATAAGAAATCTAAGGAACTGAATTTGAATCCTAGTTCTTTGAACTGAATGGCCTCTAAGGTCCACCATGTCACACACCTGACTAACTGGTTTCACAAAGACAAAGCACTTGGCAAAGTGTTATTATAAGGGAACTTACTACCACGATCACCAACTTTTCCATATTTTTAGCATTTATTGTGCTCTTATCCCAGTGCCAAGCACTGTGTTAACCGCCAAGGACACATGTACAAAAAACAAAATGATTCTCACTGTTACAATCTAATAGGAGGAGACAACACATACAGTTGAGTGGTGGCCAGGGAAAAATATTTGATCTGAGAGACCACAGAATTGGCGAGAACAGAGCAGTCCACTGACATGCTCTTTCCAGATAGAATAATAGTGTTTATTTGATTATAACATGAGGTGGAAAGAGTACTTCCATGCAAGGTTAGGGGGAAAAAATGGCCATAATGAAGATAACACATGGTCCCAAGGAGTACAGAGCTGAGTGGTTTAGCATCTCATGAGAACAATCTCTGATATGCTGGTTTGGAAGATGGGGCAAGAAGGTGAAAAATGGCCAAGATGAAGATGAAGACATAGGGTTCCAGGGAGGGTAAAGTTGAGTATCTCATCTCTTCCTAGGCATGGGCAAAGAGGTGGTCATAGGGGTCTATAATAATAGTACAGAGAAGAAGAGGGAAATAAAAGAGGGTAGAATCCACAGAACTTGATAACAGATTTAATATAAGAGGTGAGGGAGAGGGAAAGGTCAATGATAGTCCCAAGATTTTGAATATGGGAGAATTGAGTATCTGATAATGCCACAAAACAGAAATACTGAGATTGGATTAAACAGCAGAAGCCCATTCCCTCCAAGAACTTTGTACCTATTCTTGACAGTATTTCCTTTTAAATACTGTACTTTTGAATGTGACTACTGGGAACAGAGAAACAGTCTCTTTTTTTAAATGTTTTATACAATCAGTCCATTTGCTCTACATCAACAATAAAAGCATATTCATAAAGGGATATTCAGGTCTGGTATGGGGTAAACCTAGCACTTCACAGAGTTACAGATAAATGTAACATAATAGCCAATCTATATGGCAAGTGATCACTGTAATTTAATTCCAATGGCTTTCTACCACCTTGTACTGTTTCCAGATTTTCTGTTTTGTTTTTAAGTCATTTCCCCCATTTTTCTCCCTTTCAATTACTGAAAATGGTTTTCATCTTCTGGTCCAAATTTTGCGTTTCCTATATTAAATCTATTTTCCCTCATATATCTAGGCTGCTGCCAACTTGGGTTAATAAATTTTAAATGACTACTCGGGATTTATTCCCTTCATTTTTATATTCAATAGCATTTCCTTATAAAACACAGTATGAATGAAAGCAAGTAGCTAGGGGGCCAATATTTCTTCAATTTGCTCTTTGTGGCAGTCTTGTATTAAAATAAAAATAAATTAAGTTCTTGGGTGGGGAAATCCCTGACTGTAGTTCTATCTCAGTGCGAGGTGTCTCCATTCTCCTTTTCAATCCTGAATGTTTATCTTCAACAAAACATCATGCATTTTCAGAGTTACTTGCACATCAAGGTCTTCCCCAAGAGGCTAAAATGAATAAATATAGATACAAGTGAGACTGAAATGGCCCCTCACAAATAACTACGCTCTCTGATCAAGAAAAGTAAAGTGGGCAATTTGAAGAGTTTGGTGCTCTATTCAAGCAACAAGACTCTGGCACTAAGGAACTGTGAACAAGACTTGGGGGGTTTATTGTCTAGCAAACTCAACATGTCTAGAGTCAAGCTCAAGTAAAAGGCTAGAGCCATCTTCAATGATACGGATAAAAGCTTCAGTTCAAAAATTCAAGGGTAATTCCAGCAGCCTCTCCCTAATCAGAGCCCATCTGAAGTATTTTGTCATATCAGGGCACCACATTTTAAGAATATTGACAAGCTGAAACATGTCTAGAAGAAGGTAACCAGCATGAGGGAACTGGAACTCATTCCACAGTGACAATCTGTTGAAGGAACTAGGGATCTCTAGCTTAAAGAAGAGTATCCCAGAATCTAAGAGTTAGAAGAAGCCTCAGGGGCTATCTATTTCAACCCAGACCTAACCAAGAATCCCTTTTTGCAAAATCCCAACAACTTATCATCCTACCTCTAATTTTAGACCTCCAATGAAGGAGAAGCCTCCACCTCCACAAGCAAGCCATTTCATTTTGAGATAGCTCTGATTATGAAGAAGCTTCTCCTTATTTCAATCCTAATAAATCTACCTCCCTGTAGTTTTCACCCAGTACTCCTACATTTGCCTCCTGGGAACAAGCATAATCCCTCTTCAACATCAAAGTCCTTCAAATACTTGGAAGAAAATGATCTAGCACTCTGAAGTAAATTTGCTCTTCTGCAGCCTAAACGCTCCCATTTTCTTCAACCAATCTTCTCATGAAATAGTTCTATCACCATCCAGGTCATTGTCTTCTGGATGCACTTCACCTTACATATGTCTTTCCTAAAATGTGGTGCCTAAAACTAAACACGAAATTCCACTAGAGGCTAACCAGCAGGGCAGAGGATCACAGACTCTGGACCCAGAGGCTTTTCCTGTTGTTGCCCAGTGTTAAGACCACTAGCTATTTTTTTTTGCTTTTCAGAACACACTGTTGACTCATATGAGCTTGCTGTCCCCTACAACCTCCAGCTATCCTTCACAGGAACTGTCCTCATCTGTATTTGGGAAGTTGACTTTTCAAACCCCAAATAGATTTAGGGGGCATACAACAGCTATTTTCAAATGCAGAAGGACCAGCAGGTAGAAAAGCAATTATATTCATATTGCTTGGTCCCAGAGCATAAATTTCAGATCAAGAGGCAGAAAAGAAGACAGACAGGAAGCAGATGGGTGCTGGTGCTGGTAGAGGTAGAGGTGAAGGAAGAGGAGGAGGAAAGGAAACAAATAGAAAGGGCTTTTTCCAGATTTAAGTTCCTGTCACCCAAGGTCTTTTACTATACTCAACAGGAGGAGACAGAAGATAATCACTTATCAGGAATGCCAAAAAACAGGGAGAATTCTCCTAGGGCCCACTATTCCATAATAGGTCTGTAGACAAATTTCAAGGGGTCTGTGAACTTGGATAGGGAAAAAAAATTACATCTTTGTTTTTATTAACTTCTCGCAGAAATTTAGCATTTCCTTCAATTATTTTAAAACATTCTGAAAAGGGGTACATAGGCTTTATCAGACTGCTAAAATGGGCTATGACACACAAAAAAGTTTTAAGATCTGACATAGAGAGAATTTTTGTTTTATGTTAGGGAATTCTCTCTAACACTAAAATTCCAGAATTCTCTGACCTTAAGAAATTGATAACCTCTCGTGCCTCAGTGTATCTATAAAATAAGAGCCAATAAATACCTAGCCAACTTAGGCTTTACAAAAATCAAATGAGCTAAATAATGTGACAGTACACAAATATAAATTAATTGGGTTAACTCCTTTCCTTTCATCCAAAACATATCCCAGCTACACACCAAATCCACATTGTAAACCACACCTGCAAAGCAGAACTAGCAAGACTCCCTTTCACTTCTGACCTTTTCTCTATAACATTTAAGATACTACATGCATCTCCTCTCCACTACTTCCTCTGCTGCTGCTCTAATGGAAGCTCTTATAAGTTACGACTTATAAATTGATGACTAATCTAGCAGCTGCCTACCCAGTCTCCCTGCCACCATGCTCTCACCACTTCAATCAGTCTTCAAACAGCTGCCAAAAGAATTTTCCTAATGCATATATAGGACTATGTCACACTCTTACTAAAAAACTTTCAATGGCTCTGTCCTGATTAAAAAATAAAATCTCAACACCTTATCCTGGAACTTAAAGGCTCCCTCAAACTCTCTCCAACCTACTTTTCCAGTCAATCTATGTGATCTTGGGTAAATCATTTAACCTCTCAGTAACCAAGGCAATTCTCTAACACTTTTAAGTTGAAAGACCAAACTTGCATTGTTAGAAGGAGTTTTCTTAACCAAGATTTCCCTAAATTAGGAAATCACAGGCCCCATCCTTATCTCCATATTATCTTTTTAATACACTCTATTTTCTAGCCAAACTGGAGGAGGCTGTTCTGTTCATAATGCCTGCAATATGCTCCCTTTACACTTCCCCCTTCTCCAGACTTCCCTGGTATTCCTAGCTTTCCTTTCTCATACTTAATCTAAACTTCTCTTTTTTCCCTTATAATATACTAACATGTTAACTCCTCCCAATTTATTGTAAACTCACCAAGGGCAGAGACAATATCATTTTTTCATCTTTGGATTCTTGCCACCCAGTGCTGGACTTGCAGACAAGTACTTAATAAAGATTTTTGAAGGTGAATAATCAGGAAATATGAATCAAAAAACATCACACCTTTATAGTCAGGAAGTACTTTACATTATTTCATTTGAGGCTCAACTATGAGGTAAACAATGTTGGTATTACTATTCTCATTTCACAGATAAGAACACTATGATTCAGAGTGGTAAAGAAATGTGCTTAACATCACACAGACAGAAAATTACCATTAGGCCATCAACTATCCCCGAATCTTCTGCTCTTTCCATCTCACCATGCAAACTTCCTGATTCATTAAGACTATATAGGTGCTCAAAAATAACTAAGCAAATAATTATTTTTTCCTACCTCATTAATTTTCTTTCCTAATAGCAAAATACTCACATTTCTGAAGCTGGTTAAAACATCTCAAAAACTTCCAAATTTATTTAAGACACCCAGTAACTTTTCTTAAATATTTTCCTCTTCCCCCAAATGTAATGAGTTTGTGCCAGGGTTTCATTTCATAATTTAGCTTTCACAGTTTGGCAAAAGCACTGGACAAGAAATTCAGTAAACCTGGATTCAAGTTCCAGCTTTTATACTAATAAATTCTGTGACTTTGGACAACTTACTTCCACTCTCTGGGCCTCAGTTTCCTCATATGTAAAGAGAGCAGATGTTCCATGTTCTAAGGTTCATCAACATCAGACCTTCTATAATTAACTTTAACAAGTAGACCTGTGTAACAATATAACACTACATAGAATAGTGTTACAGAACACAGACTTTCTGTCAACAGTTAATATACAAAACTGCACTGCAAACAAAAGTATTCGTATTATCTTAAAGTATTTGTCCCATGCTAAAAAACATCTCCATCTTGTTAAAAAAAAAAAAAAAAACCTGGGATGGCCAGGTAGCACAGCGAGTAAGAACACTAGCTCCAGTGTCAGGATGACCTGGGGATCGAATCCAGGCTCCGACACTTAGCACCCACCCAGAAACACCTGGCTGTGTAACCTTGAGCAAGTTACTTAACCCCAATTGCTTAGGTGTGGCCAGGTGGCTCAGTGAGTAACTGACCCCGACTGCTTAATAAAAAAAAAAATACTTATCTCATCCTTCAAAAGGCCTCACTCAGGTGCAATCTATTACAAAATACTTTTCCCAACCTTAACTAAGAAGTGATCTCTCCCTAACACAAACTACCAGAGCACCTTGTTCATTCTTCTCTAATGCTTGCCAAACTCTGTCATATTACAGTTATATGCATACAAAACATATCATCTGCTAGATGGTAAGCTTCTTAAGGGCAGAGACAGGAATTTAACAATCACATTGACTGCAATATAGCATCTGGTGCACATGTTGCTGCCATACGTGCCCTCAATGCTAGTGCTACACCCTCTACCTCTAGAACCTCCAGCAACCACCCTGCCACCTAACTACCTTCCTGCCAGGCCAATGCTTGTACACCCCCTCCAGTGCCCCCTCCACGTCTTGCTCTGAAAACAATGTTCAGTCATTTCAGTCATGACCAACTCTTTGACCCCATGGGGAGTTTTCTTGTCAAAGATACTGAAGTGGTTTGCCATTTGTTCTCTGAGAACAATAATTACTATCAAACAACCTTAACATCATTTCTAGAAAGGAAACATCAACAATCAATTGTCCTATATAGCTCCACTGATCATTCCTGACTTCACCATCCCCAGATCACTGATACCTTATATAAGCTGTAAATTCCTTGAGGGCAGAGACTGTCTCTCTTTTGTATTTACATCCCCAGCGCTTGGCACACAGAAAGTGTTTAATAAGTGCTTTTTCATTTACTCATTCATTCATTACTACATGTTTGCTGGTGAATGAAGGGTGCAAAGATATCCATGTATTTAAAATATGAAGGATTAAGGATCAGGACTGTGGAATATCTCTTTAACTGGACACTGAAAACTCTACAATCTGGCCTCTAACACCTCCTCCAAACAAATTTCCCATTACTACTTTAGAGGAATCCTTCACCTCAGTCAAACTGGTCTAGTTATTGTTCCTTAAGCATGCCAATTATTGTTCCCATCTTTACTTGCACAATCCTCCCTGCTTGAAAAGGCTTCTCTCCTCTGGTTGCATTATTTAATCCCTTAAAGGTACTATTCTCAAATCTATCTCCTGCAGGAAGCCTTTCCTAATTCCTTTGTAAAACAGAACATGTTGGGGCAGCTAGTTGGGGCAGCTAGGTGGTGCAGTGAACAGAGTACCAGCCCTGGAGTCGGGAACACCGGAGTTCAAATACGACCTCAGACACTTGACAAGCTTGCTAGCTGTGTGACCTTGGGCAAGTCACAACACCAATTGCCTTGCCTTCCTCCCTCAAAAAAAAAAAAAAAAGAACATGCTGTGTCATATGCTTTACATAAAACAGCATGGTAAAGTAGAAATAGCATTAGGCTTAAGTCATAAGGACATGAATTTGAATTCCACTTATTACACTGGGCAACCTCTATGAACTTCAGTTTCATCATCTATAAAATAGGAACAATATGTATATTCCATTTTTAAAATTAAGGCCATTTGTCAAGAACTTTCTCTTCTCCCTTCCATTTCACATGCCTCTGACATTACCCTCCACTATCTCCTTCCTTCCAGTTTCTAATAATGAGGTAGCTCTTCTGCTTGCCAAGGCCAACTCTACCTATATCCTTGATCCCATATTCTCCTGTCTTGTCCAGTTCCCCCTCACACAATCATCCCCACTGTTTCTAATCTCCAAATCTCCTATATCCTGATTTCTTCTCTGCACAGTGCCTAATTCAGAGTGCTTAATAAATGCATGAACACTTGCCTACCCTGCCTTCCAACATGACCATGTCTTCCCATTCATTAGGGAATCCTCATGAAAGTCTACCTTGGCTGCTAACTCTTTCCCTCCAAACCCATTTCTCTCTCAAAACCATCCTTCCAGTCACCCCAGGTCACAACCTAACTGACCTCATCACTTCTTACATGAACTATTGCAAAAGCCTTCTAACTGGAATCTCTACTTTAAGTCTTTCTACTCCAATCCATTTTCCACAAATCTGTCAGAGATTTTCATAAATCAAAGTTCAGACCAGTCACTCTTCTCCTCAAAAAACTTCAATGATTCTTTATTATCCCTAGAATCAAATACAAACTCTGCTCTTTGGCACTCAGAGTTCATCACAATAGGTACCCTTTCCATCTTTCTGGTATTTTTTAACATATCATTTCTCTCCACATACTCTATGGTCCAGCCACAATGGCCTTATTGCTCCTCAAACAAAACACTCCACTAAGAGGGAATTCTTAGTTCCTTTTCAATGACTATTCCCCACTCCTGGAATGCCTTCCCTCTTCACCTCTACCTTGGGGAATTCCTGGCTTCCTCTAAGATAATTCAACAAAGCACTACTTCTTACAGGCCTTTCCAAGTCCCTGAGGCTTCCCTTCCACCTATTCTATATTTCTTGTGTATGTACTGATTTTTATACTTGTGTATGTATACAGGGAACTCCAAAAATATTACTTAAAACTTCCAATTTTAAGGTGTTAAAGAGGCAGTTAGGTGGTATAGAGGGTAAAGAGGTTGGCCAAGGTTGGTAAGGAAAACTTGAATTCAATCTGGCCTCAGACACTTACTAGGTATACGATCCTGGGAAAGTTACTTAACTTCTATCTTCCTCAACTGCAAAATGGGAATAAATATAGGACTTACTTCCCAGGACTGTTGTGAGAATCAAATGAAATATCTGTTAAGTGTCTTGTATTAGTCACTTAATAAATGCTTTTTTCTCTCCTTTCTCCTTAAAGCTTAAATCTGAATACTAAAACTCTTGGGACTCTGTGTGTGTGTGTGTGTGTGTGTGTGTGTGTGTTCTATAATATTATATTAGAATTTAAGCTCCATAAGGACAGGCTTTGTTTTCCCTTTTCCTCTGTATTTCTGCCCTTAGCACAGTGATGGGTACACAGTAAGTGCTTAATAAAAGCTTACTGACTGACTGATTAGTAACTGACTCATGTTTGATGTGAAGAGCAAATGTAGTACAAAGTGCTCTGCAATTCTTAAAGCACTACATAAATGTTAGCTATTATTATGCATCATTTCATGCATATGAACTGGCTCACCAACTAGACTGTTATCCCTATAAGGAAAAGAACCACCTTAAGACCCCAATGCCTAGCACAGGGCCTTGCAAAGCGGAAGATCAATAAATGTTTGTGGATAACAATGACAAATATCTCCCCATAAACTACTCAGGCTCATTGTGAGGGTATAGACTTCAGTGACATTTTTGCTACTGTGAAATAGTACCATTTCACTGATGTGTAGAAAAGACTCAGAGAAAGAGACAGAAGGGACCTTAGGAAGCAGTATGTTAGGACACAGAAAACAGAATGTCAACCACAAAAATTCAGACGTAGGGACCTTATGGATACCATCCAAGCTCCTCAATTTAGTTGTGTGGGAACTGAAGGTAGGTAATGTAACTTGCCTAAGAACACACAGTCATCCTGTGGCAAAACTGGGACTCCAAGTCAGGTCTCAAGTCCACTACTACTTCTATTACAATACTCTCACTCTTCCCTACTTTCTCTTTCCTTAAGACTTAAAATAATAATAGCTCCCAGTGGCACAGCACTTTAAGATAACAAAGGGCATGCACAAACAAAGACAGGCTGTATAAGTATTTTCCCCATTTTACAGAGGAACTGTTTAAAGAAAACTGTAGCTTAAAGAAATGATTTTCAAAGACCTCGCACAGCTGGCAAAGTGGGCTTGAGTGTATAATCCCTACCATACATACTTGATGCCTTAAATCTAGTAGATACTGATGGTGTAGGTACAGGATGTGCAAATGTCTTCAACAGATCAGCTTTCTAAATTTGTTAGTACTTAGAAAGCTGCTGGGAGGGAAGAGGGAAGGGAATCACTGAAATAATAAAAATTTTTTGAAGTACAATAAATTAAAATCAGTATTTACTCTGAAGTTTTACCCAATAAGCAGAAGAAAACAGAGTAAGCTCTCTCTAAAAAGCCTTAAAGTCATCTAAAATTGCTTTTCACTAGCAAGCTGGCCAACAGGTGATGACTGGCAAAATAACTCTCAAAAACTATCTTCTAAAGTATGGCAGACTCTTATTTGGAGTTAGTTAAGAAAGCATTCAGATGAATTTGTGGGGCAATGAAGTAAATTACTGTTTGGCCACAGAAATACAGGATGTCCCAAATCTGCATGAAACCTTTTGGGGCATCCTGTATACATACTAAACACTTTTAAGTTCTAAGGACCCTCTCAGCTCTAACATTACACATTATGAGGTGCCTTGCTACTCTAACATGCTATATTCTATGGTACCTTCCAATTTCTATTCAACAAATGTTTATTGTACATCTATATGCAAGGTACTGTGCTAAATACTTGGAATATTAAACTAAGAAATTCCTGACCTCAAGGAGTTTTCATTCCATGGGAAAGCAACACAGTGATTTAAAGTTGTGCAAAAACGCTTTGCAAATACTAAATACAAAGTATTTTAAAGTAACAAAAAGTATAACAAAGTAATGGAAAGTAATTTCCAGAAGATAGCACTAACAAGAAGGAAGATTAGGTAAGGCAAATGGAGGTAACATCTGAACTATGTTTTGAAGGAAGCTAGGGACTGCAGGAGGCTAAGGTAAGAAACAGCCTATTCCTAAAAGGGATATGGATGGACTGTACGAAGAACAATCACCTGAGATGAAAGAAAAAAATCAAGTATTGTAAACAGTTTGCTTGGAAGCTGATTTGATTGGAATAGAATATGTGTGAAGTAGAATAAAAGAAAGGTGCATGGGAGCCAAAAATTGTTTTGCCTCTACAATGATGCACTTCCCTACTTTAATCCAGTCTGTGACACAACTGTAAGACATCTTAAACTCAACATCTTAAACTGAATTCATTGTCTTTTCCCAAAACACTTCCCTCTCCTGAACTTCCCTTTTACTATAAAAGGCATCCTCCCAGTTATCCAGACTCAAAACCTAAATGTCATCCTCAATCTTCACTCTCCTCCTCTCCCATTCCCAGCCTCCAACTCCTTTCCATTCTATCCTCCTCACATTTGTCCTATCTATATGCCTTCTTTTCTCTTCTCACTACTATCAACCAGGTGGCAACCATCATTCTAGACTAGACTACTATAATAGCTTTCTAGTCCATCTCCCTGCCTGAAATCTTTCCCCACTTCAGTCCATTCTTCATTCAACTGACAAACTGATCTTCCTAAACAAGGCTCAGGTCTGACCATGTCACCCCCCTACTCAAAAAACTCTTATGGCTCCCTATTACTTCCAGGATGAAATAGAAAATTCTGTTTAGCTTCTAAAGCTCTAAGGTATAACCTTAGCTCCTTCCTACTTTTCCAGTTATCTTACACTTTATCCCTCCTCCATATATTCTGAAGTCCAACACTGACTGGCCTTTTTGTTTCCTCTCACAGGACAATCCATCTCCAACTCCAGATATCTTCACTGGCTGTCCCCCCATGCCTGGAACTCTCTTTTCTCCCTGGTCAACTCTGCTTCCTGGCTTCACTGAAGTTTAGGGTTAAGGCTCTCCCACTTTGTGCAAAATGCCTTTCCCACTCCTCAATCTTAGTGCCTTCCCTCCTCTATTACTTCCAATTTAACCCGCATATATGTTGTATGTACATGGCTGTTTGTATGTTGTCTTCCCCATTAGAATGTAAGCTCTAAGAGATCAGGGATTATTTTTGCATTTCTTGGTATCCTCAGTGCTTAGCACAGTAGTTGGCACTTAGTAAAGGCTCAATAAATGTTTGCTGACTTGACTGTCAAGTTGCTGGGATAAAGTGAAACATATTGGCCTGAATTCGCTATCTTTTTACTTCCACCCAGAAGTGGGTCTATCCACATCCCCCCCCAAAATCCAAACTGCGGAGAGCAAAGAAATTTGCACAGCACCTTCTAAGTGTCAGACACTGCGCTAAGCGCTTTTTACAGATAGTCTCATTTGATCCTCACAACAACGTTGCAAGATAGGTGCTATTATTGTCCCCATTTTATAGATGAATAAACTGAGGCAAAGGTTAAATGGAGGCCGGGGTCTAGTACCCCAGAGACCACTACCACCACTACGCCCCTGTGGAAGGAGGGAGGCTCCAAGAACTTCCTGGGGGTCGGAGCCTACAGGTCTGCTCCCAACGCAACGGGCGGGGGCGACACTGTATGTTACCCTGGTCCCACACAGGGACAGGAAGGACCGGGCACCCACGCCAGGCCGGGCCCACCCCCGAGCCGGCCGCTCCCAACAGAAAGCGAGGACGCCGGGGTCCTCACGCCGTCCCCCCACCGCCCGCCCATGGGGAGGAGGGCAATGGCACCAGCCCCGTCCCCGGATGGGCCCGCGGCTCCCTCGGCACCTCCACACTTACTGGAATCCTCGGGGTGGGGGTGCGGGGGGGTGGGAGGAGGGTCGGTGTCTGGGCCGGGGCCCTCCTCCCAGGACCGGCTCCGCTCCACTTTCCGGGGCTCTCCCCCTTCCCCAAGCCAGGCTCGGACCGGTTCCGCAGCCCCCGCAGCCTGAGCCACGGCTCAGAAGCTCAGGCACAGCGCCGTGCCCCGGAACCGCATCCCTGGCTTCCCTGTGCCACCCCGAACCCGACCCCGATTCACCCCAGGAGGCCGCACCGGAAGTCACTCTGAGGTCCGTAGTGCGCAAGCTCCAGCAGCGAAGGCTGAAAGCGGCTCCTTCCTCTAGCTGTGACCCAGGCCGGCGCATGGACTCTGCGCATGCGCCACTGGCCAGGATCAAGTCTGTATGAGTTCTCTGGCTGTTTCAGATGGGACAGGTGGCTTTTGAACGAAAGCTTGCGGCATCACAGATTTAGATCTAGAAGAGACTTTTAAAACCTGATCCACATCTACTCATTTTAAAACGAGGAAACTGAGGCCCCAGAGGGATTGGGCAAAGTCTGTTCCTGTTACACAGGAATATTGTCTGCTGCAGCAGTTCTCAAACTTTTGGGTCTCGTGACGACCCCTTTACACTCTTAAAAAAGTATTGAATATCTCAGACAGCCCTTATATGGGTTAAATCGTTATTTATTGCATTAGAAATTAAAACTGACACATTTTAGAAAAACATTTATTATTTACTTTAAAATGAATCGACTAGATTAACATAAATAACATATTATTTATGAAAACTACTCTTTTCCAAAACAAAATTAGAGGAATGACATTGCTTCAAATATTTTAGCAAATCTTTTTAATGTCTGGCTTACTAGAAGACAGTTAGGCTGCCTTCAATATGTTACTTTGGCTGAAATGTATGAAGAAATCCATCCTCACACAAATATGTATTTGGAAAAGGTAGGAGTATTTTAATAGGTAAATCATATCTTAGTATTATTGTGAAAATAGTTTTAACCTTTCAGACCCTTCACCACCGGACATACTTTGAAAACCTCTGGTTTACTGTGTGCTCAGTGTCATTGAGTGGCTGAGCATTGTTTTGAACCCAAGTCCTCTGATTTCAGAGCTAGAGTTTTGGGGGGTTTTTTGGGAGGGGGTAAGGCAGGGCAATTGGGGTTAAGTGACTTGCCCAAAGTCACAGGGCTAGTAAGTGTTAAATGTCTGAGGTCGTATTTGAACTCAGGTCCTTCTGACTCCAGGGCCAGTGCTCTATTCACTGTGCCACCTAGCTGTCCCTGAGCTAGAATTATTAACCCATACCTTGCCTTCAGACAGGGAACAGACTTTCTTATTTGTAAGTTAAATTTTATCTTCCCTATTAGATTGTGAGCTCATTGAAGGCAGGAATTATTTTTACCTTTCTTTATATCCCCAGTGCTTGGCACAGTATATATGGACACAACATAAATGCTTGCTGATTTGACTCCCCTTCCCCTTCATAAGTTTCATAGTATCTAAAACTGGAATGGTGCTTTGTTGTTGTTTAGTCATGTCTGACTCTCAGTGACCCCATTTCAGGTTTTCTTGGCAAAAATACTGGAGTAGTTTGCCATTTCCTTCTCCAGGTCATTTTACAGATGAGGAAATGAAGGCAGACAGGGTTAAGTGACTTGCCCTGGGTAACACAATTAGAAAGTGTCTGAGGCCATATTTGCACTCAGGAGAATAAATCTTCCTGACTCCAGGCCTGGCACTCTCTCCACTGTGCCATCTAGTTGCCCAGAATAGACTTAGAAGTTATCTGTTTCAAACTACACTCTGCCTGTGGCTAACTACCACCCTGACATTGGTAAATCACTTAACCTCCTTGTGCCTAGCTTTCCTCTTGTAAAAGGAGGAGGTTGAATTAGATAGCCACTGAGGTTCCTTAGAGCTCTAGATCAATTATCCTTTTACCAAATAAGAACATAGGTTCAGAAAAGAGAATCACTTTACCAAAGGTCATACAGCTAGTAAGTAGCTTGGGGAGCTTAATTAAGTCTCCTGACTCCTGACTGACTCCCAAGTCCAGTACTCTGTGGTGAATAGTTGTGTTTTGAGAAAACTTTAGTTCCTAACTCAAGATTGCTTTCCTATGTGTTGTTGTGACCAGAAATACCAATGAACAGGCTTGAATACGTGGCATGGCCCTATGTGTTGCAAGGAGCCATACTCCCACCTGTAGCATGGGGAGGTCATTGTATGGCTCAAAGGGAGGCAGAGTACACATCTTCTTCTCCCCAACTTCTTCTTCTCCAAATGAAACTTTAATTCCTGTCTGGAGAGGAAGCAGGAGGCTGAGGCTTACAGGGCACACTGCTCAGAAGGCCCAGACTAGAATAATATCTATCTGCTCTCTGAATATTGTTAGTCCAAGAGGGATAAGGTTATAAGGTTCAAGTTAACTTCTGATCACTGATAATTATCAGGGGGAAGTAAGGCTTTCTTTTTTTTTTCATTTTTTAAATGCTTTATTAACTTCTGATTTACATCATTTATTTCCACCAGATTTTGAGTTACAAATTTTCTCCCCTTTTTTCCCCTACCCACTGCCCCAAAATAGCAGTCCCGCAGGATATCCCCTCCTCCAATCTGCTCTCTCCCATATTTTCTCCTATACACCCCTTTTGACTTTTCCAGTGGATCTCTATGCCCCAGTGCCTGTATATCTTATTTCCCAATTACATGTAAAATAGTATTAATAATAGTATATATATATATATATATATATATATATATATATATATATATATTTAAACATTTGATTTTAAAACTTTGAATTCAAGATTCATTCCCTTCCTCCCTTGTCACCCACCCTTACTGGAAAGATAAGCAATTCAGTATAGGTTATACATGTGTGGCTAATGCAAAACATTAATATAGTTGATATATTGCAAAAGACTGACTATATTTCCCTCCCTCCTATCCCACCTTCCACTAGTTCTATTCTCTACTTTGATCCTGTCCCTTTTCAAAAGTGGGTGCTTCCAACTTCCCTCCCCACAGAGTGCCTTCCATTCCATCATCCCCCCTCTCATTCCCTTCCCCCCTACTCTCCTATAGGGTGAGATACCCTATTTAGTGTGTATTTCATTCCCTCCCCAAGCCAAATTCAATGAGAATAAGGTTGACCCATTCCCTTTTGCCTTCCTATTCTTCCCCTTCAGTGTAACCATTTTCCCTTGCCTCTTCTATATGAGATAATTTACCCATTCTATCTCTCCCCATCTCCTCTCATTATATTCCTCTCTCACCTCTTAATTTCATCTTTTAAGTATCATCCCTTCCTATTAAATTGGTCCTGTGCCCTCTATCTATGTCTACCTGTAAACATATATACACATATTCACATATGTGAAGTAAGGCTTTCTATTCAAGGTTTGACTCATTTCCCACCAGATACCAATTCCTCAGTGAACACATAGCGTTTTATCCAAGAAAAACTATTTATCCAAATCAGTAGCAAAAGAGAAATCAGAAAAGTCTAGTCTTTCTTTTTCCTTAAGGAATTTCCCTTAAGGAAAATCATTTAGCAGCTGGATATAGGTTGGAATAGAGTGAGAGAGACTTGTAGGTGGCTATGTACCAGAAAATACAGAGTAAAGGAGTTCTCCCAGTGAGAGTCAGGTAACTCAAGAGAGACAGAGAGAGGCAAAGGCATGCTGGGGAAAGAAACATGAAGGAGACTTCCAGTCTGCCAACTCTTCTTTCAGCTTCTTCCCAGAGTCTTTTTCTTCAGCCACCTGAAGTGTCATCTTCCTCTTTTTTCTTGAACCTGGAAGCCAGAAGTGCCCAAAGAGAGAGAAGCATCCAAAAATGCTCAAATGATAACCCAAAGAAGATGCAAAGGAAAGTGAAGAGCCTTCTTCTTTCCCAATCAACTTTCCCAAACAACTCTGACCCTTCATGTAAGCAAGAGACATTGATCTCCACCAATAAGGAGAGAGAATCTAATACTTTGGGACTTTGTCACAAACAACATCAGAGACTAATCAGGACTGACAACGCTGAATTCTTATTATCGCTATACTTTCTAGTGTATATAGCTGTTGTTGTTTTTTTTCTTTTACTGGCCCCAAAAGCCAAGGCCCATCTTTTTGATACTAACATTCTATTAGGTATGCTATATGACAACAAGCTATAGGGCTTTGGAACTGAGGTTACAAACATATCACTCGCCTGCACAAAAAAATTTCAGTGGACTCCCTATTTTTTATAGCATAAAATTCAAACGCCTGATCTTGCATTCATGACCTCCCATCTGAGTAAAACCTACCTTTCCTGCTTTATTTCACTCTACTAATCTTCATGCACTCTGCTTATTGATTAATTGAAAACACTAAGTAAATCTAAGCTACCATTTTTATCCACAGGCATGTCCTGCCCTCTCCTGTCTCTGTGTTTGTGCTATGACATTCTGTGATTAGGTCTACTTAATGTCAGAAA
Source organism: Petaurus breviceps papuanus (assembly GCF_028583685.1). Lineage (NCBI taxonomy): Eukaryota > Metazoa > Chordata > Mammalia > Diprotodontia > Petauridae > Petaurus > Petaurus breviceps. The sequence goes on along the minus strand of NW_027185754.1, from coordinate 24,772,602 downwards.
CAATTTGACTCCCCCCATCATAAGAAGATTAACAGCTTACATCTGAGAAGCCTGGGTCCCATGTCTCTAGCACCAGTCCTCCTTCTAACTACACTACACAACATTTTGAACAAATATTTGTCTGATGACACAAGACTCCTAGATTTCTTCTATCAACTCATCAGTCATAAAATATTTATATACCAGACATTATGTAAAACACTGGGGATACGAAGCCTAAAACACTCTCTGTTGGCAAGGAGTTTATATTCTAATGGGGAAGGGAAGGGGAAGGAGAAAATAGGAACATATTAAAACATATGGAAAATAAATGCAAAGTTATTAAATACAAGATCTCTTGGAAGGAAGGGCACTAGCTGTTGGGGAGATCATGAAAGACTGTATTGTAGAAGGTAGTACTTGAGCTGCATCATAAAGGAGGAAGGGGGACCATTTGAAGAAATAAGGAGATTTTGCATTCCAGTCATTGGGGATAGCCAGTCAAAAGACAAAAGACCAAAGAGTGTGGTATGTGTAAGAAATAGAGTTAAAATCAGTTTGGCTGAATGGGAGGAGGGATAATATTCCATGAGTCTGCAAAAATAGGTTGGGGCCAGGTTGTGAAGGGCTTTAAAAGCTAATCACAGGGGTTTATATTTGATGTTAGAGGCAGTAGTGAGCCACTAGAATGGAGCTAGTAGGAGATTGACATGGTCAGATCTTCCCTTAAGGAAATCATTTAGCAGCTGGATATAGGTTAGAAAAGAGTGGAGAGAGACTTGAGACAGGGAAAACAGTTTAGAGACTATTGTGATAATCTAAGTGGAAAAGTGCTGAATTTAAATTGTTGTTGTGTGAGTAGAGAAGAGGGGTTAAATGCAAGAGATGTAGAAGGTGGAATCCATTGTATATGTGGGATGAGGTCAGAGTGAGGAATTAAGGAAAATGCAGAGGTTAGAAACCTGAGAGACTAGACAGAAGAAAGGTAGTACTCCAACATGTAGCATGTTAGGCTCACAGGAAGGGCAGAAGAGATACATCTTTAGGTTTTCATCCACCACCACCCACTCTTCTTCAAAGGAGACTTTAATTCCTCCTGAAATCAGGAGATTGGGGTCAGAGTTGTCACCATTCTTCTCACCTCAGAGAAAGGGAAGTACTGGGGTCAAATTATATCTGTCTGCTCCCTTAAGTATTGTTAGTCTAGGAGATATAATTTTTAGGTTGAAGCTAAACTTCTGATTGCTATTTCCTAATGGGAACAGGAGACCTCCAAACTTTATATCCAAGTCTTGACTCCCCACCAAATACAAGTTCCACGATAAACATACACATAATAAATAATAAGGAAACCCATTTATCAAAGCTGATAGTGAAATGGAAATCAGAGAAAGTAAATATATGAGCATATATACCAAACAATACAGATTAAAAGATCTCTCTCATTAGGATATCCTATCTTAACCAAGAGAAAGAATCCAAGATCTCACCCAAAGGAGTAAGTCCCCAAAGTCTATAATGTAAATTGGGAATATGGACATAATAGGGATTGCCAGCTCCTCTCATGTCACCTTTTTCCCACAGAGTTTTTCTCCCTTCAGAGACCCGAAGAAAGGGTGGTAACACATCTTCTCTCTCAAAGCTGAAGGCTAGAAGAACCTGGATATTTCTTCTCTCCTGCTCTCACCAACTCCATCAACGAGGAAAGAGACTCATACCAATGGGCTTTCAAGCTTGGGTTAACTAGGGAAGTTTAGAAAAGATCTGAGTTTGGGGGGGGGCAGATAATGAATTAAGTTGTGGACATTTTGGGTGTAAGATGTTTCTAGGAACCCATTTTGAAATGTCCAATAGGTAGTTGATGATGTGGAACTGAAATTTGGGGGACAGACTAATGAAAGGTATTAAGATCTGGGAGTCATCCACACAGAGATGTTAGTTAAAATCTTGGGAACTGATAAGGTTACCCAGAGAATGTAGAGAGAGAAGAGAAAAAGGCTGAGGACAAAAGGGAAACATGCATAGTTAAGGGACCTGATATGGATGATGAATCATCAACAGAAACTAAGGAATGTTCATTTAGGTAAAGGGAGAACCAGAAGAATGTTACAAAACTCAGAGAGCAGAGAATATCCAAGAAGAAAGAGTGATCAACAGTGCCAGACACAGTAGATAGATCAAGCAAGACAGATGAAGACTGAGAAAAGACCATCAGATGTGGCAATTAAGATATCTTAATAACTTTGAAGAAAGCTATTGCAGTTGATTGATGAGGTCAGAAGCCATGCTACAAAGAATTGAGGAGTAAATAAGTAGAGGCAGTAAGTGTAGATAGCTTTTCCAGGAGTTTGACTGAGAAAGAAGATATATAGAACAATATGGTTTAAAGTGATTGATGGTAGGATCTAGTGAAGGTTTTTTAAGGAGAAAGTAGAATTAGGCATGTTTGGAGGCAGTACAAATGGAACCAGTGGAAAGAGGTTGCAGACTTGAGAGGAAGAAGAGGGAATTAGGATATAATCTACTGGAGTTGTGATCAAAGCTACATGCAGAGGGTTTGGGCTTAGCAGGGGAAAGGGCCACCTCATTGTCAGAGACCAAAGGAAAGGAGGAGAGAGTGACAGATGATGTCAAGAGATGTTGAGATGAAAGGAAGGGGAGAAAGGGGACCTCAATGGTCTCAATTTTCTCAGCAAAATAAAGAAATATTTTCACCCATTATGTAGATAGATGAATATTACCAATTACACTACCTTGTATTGGAGAGGTAAATGTGGCATGGTGAAAAGAGAACAGGACTGTGAATCAGTAGTTGTTTCCTGACTCCCAGGAAACTGATCACTACTACATCGTAACTATCTCTGCTATGGAAAAATGAAGAGTAGGCAATTCTGAGTCTAATAAAATAAAACTCTCTAAGTGGAACTTCTAGCATGGTTGCAAAAATATATTGAGCAGGCTGCCTTCCTAGCAATCATAGAAGCATAGAATGTTAGAGCTGAAAGAGGTCTTAGAATAAAGAATAGTATAACATAGATTGTTAGGCCTGGAGGAAAATCTTAAAATATAAAATATGAGAGTTTGAGGGATCATAGATTTAGAGCATAAAGGGACTTTAAAGACCATCAAATTGGGGTGGCTAGGTGGCACAGTGAATAGAGCACCAGCCCTGGAGTCAGGAGGACCTGAGTTCAAATCCAGCCTCAGACACTTAACACAAAAACTAGCCGTGTGACCTTGGACAAGTCACTTAAACCCAATTGCCTTCCAAAAAAGCAAAAAAAATAAAGACCATAAAATCCAGCCTCCTTGTATTAGAGATGAGGAACCTGAGGCCTAAACAAGTTCAAACGAGGTCACACAACTCATAAGTATCTGAAAGAGTATTTGAACCTGTCTCTTTATGACGCCAAGTGCATTGTCATATCTGCTAGGCAATGCTGCTTGAGGGCTATAGGGAAAGATCTTAGAACATAACAGATAGACTATTAGATCTGAAAGGAACTCTAGAGATCATCTTTCCCAACATCTCTCCTTTTATATGAGACAAATAATCCCCAGAGGAGACAAACATTTCTTAGTAGATCCAGGGAATAGAGTCTAAATCTTCTACTTCTTCAATATTCTTTCTGCTAAATCATAGAAAAGTGAGTGGACTTTGCATCAGAGTGAAGAAGATTTAATGGATTTTAAGTTACTTTATAAACCATGAAATTCTATATGAATATATTATTATCATTATTAAACAAGAGGTGTATGAGTTATTCAGGGAGTACAAGGGCTTCCTGGAAAAGGTGACATATGAACTGGACCATGTACAACAGTGATAACCTTTTATGTACCACTGCTGTGAAAACCTTAGGTACCCATCACACCCCACTGAGTGTGCATCTAGTATGGCTGCATATCTGCAGTACCATATGATACCCCCTGGGTAGGGACTTTCTGGATTTTCGAAGCAGCCCATATTGATTATCCTTGAACCTTCCTGTAAACCTTATCCCTAACACAGATATGTATGGGGTGTTCAAGGAGGGCAAGAACCTCTGGTGTGAAGGCCTGCTGGCCCCTTTTCAGGGCTGTTTATCTGCCCTCGATGTCTACCTGTCACCCAGCTCTCACTTGTGGCTCCAAGAAGCTGTAGCATGTACAGTGGATATACCTCAGTAAACCATCTTGGCAGATGGGCTAGACCAGGTTGAGGGTAACTGACAGGCTTCAAACCTGTTGGTGAGTTAAGGGGATGTCTACTCCAAACACATGAAAACCTTCCCCAGAGGAATGGGCAGATGAGAACAATTTGTTCCAATGTCCATGAAGGCAACTGAAGTAGGCGCTGCAGAGTGAGTAGAGCTTGGTCAGACATCAAAGACGCTGAGATCATCCACTGGATCCTGGGCCATTGCCAGCCATCCTGACTTTTGTCTTGCCAGTGGACTTCAATGACTCTGGAAGAAAGTGAGCCTGATGACTTTGTGCAACTCTGTGTCACTGAAATCCAATTTACATGCAAGTCAAGACATCACACCATGAAGTCATTGATCCTCTTCAAAAATGAAGGACAAACAACAACAACAATATTAGCCAAGAAGAATATGCTCATTACATTGTACTCTTATAGTTTAGTGGAAAGAACACTGGACTTGGACTCAGTAAACTCAGATTTGAGTCAAGACTCTGCCATATGTTAACCAGTGGGACAATGGGTAAACCGTCTAGCCTACTTAACTCTAGACTTCAGTTTCCTTTTATGCAAAATGGGAATAATAATATCCTATGTATCTTACAGAGTTGTGATGGAGAAAGTGCTTTAAGTATTTGTTATGATTAATAACAATAATAATTCACATTTATATATAGCCTTAAGGCTTACAAAATGTTCCATATACATTATTTCATCATTACTATTATGAGCTGGAAACATTTACACACTGATATCAAAATATGGGATATAGAACACTTCTGAAACTGAGGGGGGGGACAAAATTCATTTGGAAGAACAAAAGGTTGAAAATATCAAAGGAATTAGTGAAAAAATATAAAAGAAGAAAGTTGAGCCTTAACAGATCTTAAACTGTATTATAAGGCAGTAATTATTAAAACTATCTGGTACTGTCTAAGTAATAGAAAGATGGATCAGTGGAACAGAGTAGAAAAACGATGCATAGGAGTAAATTATTATAGTAACCTTGCGTTTGACAAATGTAAAGATTTGAGCTTTCAGGATAAGAATTCAGTATTTGCTAAAAAAGAAAGAAAGAAAGAAAGAAAGAAAGAAAGAAAGAAAGAAAGAAAGAAAGAAAGAAAGAAAGAAAGAAAGAAAGAAAGAGAAAGGAAGGAAGGAAGAAAGAAAGAAAGAAAGAAAGAAAGAAAGAAAGAAAGAAAGAAAGAAAGAAAGAAAGGAAGGAAGGAAGGAAGGAAGGAAGGAAGGAAGGAAGGAAGAAAGAGAGAGAGAGAGAGAGAGAGAGAGAGAGAGAGAGAGAGAG
>NW_027185754.1:24698355-24767037 GCF_028583685.1 Petaurus breviceps papuanus | reverse complement strand
AAAAAAGAAAGAAAGAAAGAAAGAAAGAAAGAAAGAAAGAAAGAAAGAAAGAAAGAAAGAAAGAAAGAAAGAAAGAAAGAAAGAAAGAAAGAAAGAAAGAAAGAAAGAAAGAAAGAAAGAGAAAGGAAGGAAGGAAGAAAGAAAGAAAGAAAGAAAGAAAGAAAGAAAGAAAGAAAGAAAGGAAGGAAGGAAGGAAGGAAGGAAGGAAGGAAGGAAGGAAGGAAGGAAGGAAGAAATTCTTGGGAAAACTGGAAAGCACTTTGACATAAATTAGGGATAGAACAGTATTTTACACCATTTACCAAGATATGGTCAAAATGGATACATGAGCTAGATATAAAGAGAAATATTGTAAGTAAATTTAGAAAACATGGAACATATTGCCAATCAGACTTATGAATAGGAGAAGAATTTATAAATAAACAAGAGATAGAAGCATAGTGAGATGTAAAATGGATAATTTGACTACATTAAATTAAAGTTTATATACAAATAAAACCAATGTAGCCAAGATTAGAAGGAAAGCAGAAAAATGGAGGAAATTTTTATAGGCAGTTTCTCAGATAAAGGTCTCATATCTCAACTATATAGAGAACTTTGTCAAATTTATAAGAATATGAATCATTCTTCAATTGATAAATGGTCAAAGGATATGAATAGGAAGTTTTTCAATGAAAAAATCAGCTATATATAGTCGCATTAAAAATGCTCTAAATCCTTATTGATTGAGATATCTCATACCTATCAGATTGGCTAAAATATAAGAAGGGGGAAATGACAATTGGAGGAGATGTTGAAAAATTGGGATGCTAATATACTGCAGTGGAACTGTGTACCAATCTAACCATTTTGTAGAGCAATCTGGAATTATGCTCAAAGAGTTATAAAACCACGTATACCCTTTGACCCATTAACACCACTATTCACAAGGTGATCAGAGAAAAAGGAAAAGAACCTATATGTTCTAAAATATTTATAGCAGCTCTATTTGTGGTGGCAAAGAACTGGAAATTGAGGGAATGCCCATCAATTGGAGAATTGCTAAAAAAGTTGTGGTATATAATTGTGATGGAGTATTACTGTGCTATAAGAAATGACGAGCAGGTTGATTTTAGAAAAACATGGAAAGACTAGCATGAAATGACAGGGTGACATGAGCAGAACCAAGAAAAGATTATATACAGTAACAGCAATATTGTTCAAAGAATAACTGTGAACAAGTAAATTATTCTAAATATTCTAAATACCTAAATCAAATACAAAGGAACTAAGAAGGAAGATGTTATCTACATCCAGAGAAAGAACTGATAAATAGAAATATGCATAGCATGGTTTTACATCTCTATATCTATCTATCTATAGCTATATCTATCTATCTATATCTGTGTCAAAGGGTGGCTTTTTCTAGTGCAGGGTGGGAAGGAAGGGGAGACAATTTGGAAAAAATGCAACAAAAATTTTTTTAAATAAATTAAAAAAAAAAAGAACCTGGGGGAGGGGGAGAGAGGGAGTGAATGAAACACTAGTTGAAAGAAATAGCCTGTCCTTCAATGTGTACATTCAATATTTTACAAGTATTAATGTATTCCTTTCCTAATTTCCAATTCACTGTTTACTCCTTCTGAAATGCATTGTTTTGTTTGTTTGTGTTTGTTTTTTAAAGGCTATTAGATATAGGGCATAAGGAAATTGTAGGAAATAATAAATTAAGCAGGAATGGAATTGAGTATTCAGAGCACTTTGATCAATTACAGAAAAATATATAATTTTAGATAATTTTCTTCTCAAGATTTATATTAAACATATCTTTAACTTATAAAAATGTAGCTAGCATATGCTACTATTAGCTTCTAATTAGACGTGGTTATTATTAGTAATAATAATAACCCTTATTTACATATAGCTTTATAATTTACCAAACAGTTTTATCACAGGAACATTATGAGTTGTCACCCACAGAATATTATTCCCATTTTTCAAATGAGATAACTAAAGTTCAGAAGATTAAGTAATGTTGGCCCAAATCTTCTGACTCTAAATCCAGCATCCTTTCTAATATAACACATCAGCTTGAAACTGGGCATTAAAAATAGGGAGATGGACAGATGCAACTGAAAAGATAATTCTGAATACTGTATGCTCAAAAAGGTTCCTGAAGTGTAAATTGCTTCAGTTCTAAGGAACAACTAGAGATTCTAAGCTATGAAAATTTTTTCTTTTAATATCAAGTATTCAATGTTACTTTTGGAGAAGTATGCATTGTAAGATCCTCACAATGGGCATTACATAGCAGTTATTACAACACAATACAATAAAAAAAAAAGAATGCTGGACTTAAAGTCAGGAAACTTGACTTGGAATCCTGACTGAGATTTGCTATCTTTGTGAATCTGGAAAAATTACTTAATCTCTCTGAGCTTCAGTTTCTTTATCTGTAAAAATTTAATACTATCAATTCAATTCAACAAACATTGAGTAAGCACCTATTCTCTCTGAGGCACTGTGGTAGATGCTAGGGAGGAGACAAGGACAAAAATATACAGCCCCTGCTCTCAAGGAGCTTACCTTCTACCACGTAAGGGAGACGATGTGATCCCAAGAAGCAAATACAGTATATGCAAATAAATAAAAAAAACTAATTACAAGAGAAAGCAAGTGTTGGTGTAGGATGTAGGACTCACCAGTTTCACACATGAGACCCTTAGAAGAGCAACCTGAGACTCATGATGGGAAATGCTGTCCACATCCAGAGAAAGAACTATGAAGTATGCAGATCGAAGCAGATTATTTTCTCTTTTTCTTTTCTTTTTTTTCTGGTTTTTCCCTTTTGTTCTGGTTCTTCTTTTACTACACGACTACTGTGGAAATATGTTTAATATGATTGTATTTGTATAGCCTCTATCAGATTGCATGCCATCTTGGGCATTTTCAGGAGGGGAATAGAGGAAAAAATTTGGAACTCAAAATCTCATAGAAGTGAATGTTGAAACTATCTTTGCGTGTAATTGGAAAAAATAAAATACTAATAAGTGCAAAAAAAAGATGAAGAAGAGCTACCTGAGCCCAAGTTTAAGATGCTCTGTAATGTAGGTACATAGCTACTCCATTTGAGGAGGGTGCCAACGACAGTCAGCTCCTCATTCCCCACTACTTCTGTGGACTTCTGCCTCGTGCCAACATACCCCCAGGAACTTCATCATTGGATAATCTCATCATCACGCAAAATAGAATAAGCCTAGGTATTTACATTTCATATTTCCTTCTGTACCTTTGATTGGGACCCTCTGATTCAAAGGCAGAATCATAAGCATCAAAACCTTCCTTTAAGGAGGGAGCCAAGAATAGTCAGCTCCTCATTTTCCACTAGCTACACTGCTTCTGGACATCTTTGGATTTCTCCACCACGTCTCTGGGTTAAGTATGTTTTCCCCTTTTCAGCTTCCTTTTGTGTATTGTCTTCACCCATTATATAGTAAACTCCTTGAAGGCAAGCACTGTCCTTTTTATTTGTTTTTGAATCCCCAGTTCTTAGCACAGTGCCTGACATATTAGGAGCTTGATAAATCTTTATTGATTGACAACTTAAAGCTCAAAAGCCTCTATAGATGATTTTCTCTAGTAAACCAGAGGACACAATTTGTTCTTTGAAAAGGCATTTAATTGTAGGGTGGGAGGGTGTGTTGCCCATGTAAGTTATGTGTGTCCACATGAGACTACATGTAGATTTAGGGAAGGAGTGAACAAATATCTCTAGTCTCTTCCTCCTACCCTTCTCCAACAGAGATTTTGATTCCTGACGGGGGGGGGGGGGGGGGGGGGGGAGCAAGACGTTAGGGTTAAAAGGGTGGTTGCATTGCACTCATTAGAGAAGCGGTGCCAGGGTAGAATTATTTCTACACAGCCCCTTAAATATTGTTCACCTAAGGTAAATACTTTTTAGATTCAAGACACTCTCCTGTTTGCTATCTTTTATTGAAGGAGGGTTGACCCGAAGCTATATATCCAAAAGTTTTGACTCCCTTCTCACCAAATGCCACTTACACAAAAACTAAGAGTGAATGGCAAATAAATCCATTAATCTAAGAAAATCACAAATAGAGATCAAAGAAGTGATAGAGGTTGAAATATACCAGACAATACACAAGAATGAATAAACCCTCTCACCAGGAGTAAGTTATCTCACCTCAACCAAGAGAAAGAAAGATTCTCCGATCTTAGCCAAGGAGAAATTCCCTGACTCTGTGGAAAGCTTGAGACAGGGACATTATCTAGGTGCTGACCCCTCTATATGTCAGTTTCTTCTCAAAGTCTTTCTTTCCTTCTAGAGCTCTCCTTGAAGAGAAACTGGAACATCAAATGTCCTCTCTTGAAGCTGAAAGCCAGAAAAACAAGAATCTGTCTCTGGAGCTCTTGCCAGAAACTCTGATCCTTATACAGGCACAAAAGATTATTCTACACCAATAGGGAGACACTTATGCAAATAGGTCTGAGCCCTGGGTCCCATCATGAAATAGCCTAGTACAGTAAATCCCCTCACATAAACACAGTCATACTCTCTCACAAATATATACACAATCAATGAGGAGAATGGATGTGCATAAGCATCACTCATGAGGGTTTGGATAGAAGGAATACTGTAAAACACATCTCTGTTACTAGAGGATCCTTTATATCTTCTGGTGATGTTACTGATATCCCCTTTTGAATTCATCTCTCTGCTGGTCTTTGCAGGTTTCAATTGAGTGGTACTTTGATAGCTAATAGGCATATTGTCTCTTCTAGGCATTGCTCCCTACTCCGAGTTCCCAGGCTTTCTTCCCTGGGGCCAGTCAAGAAAGCCTTCTCAGCTTCAGTGGCTAACATATAGTGGCTAGAGCTTTTCCCTGATAAGGATAGGTAGATAGCTCTTTAGTCATAACCAGCATATCCAGCTACCAAAAGCTAGGAAGAGTCCCCAGGCTAAGATTAGGTCTTTCTCTTTTGATCCTTATGTTTGGGGGTGGGAAAGGGAGAAGCAGGGGGAGGGGGGAGGGGAGAATGAAGATTAAAAGCCTTTCTGTTACACATAACTGTCTAATTTAGGATTAGATCCTCCCAGAATCCTCTCTGGCCTAATTGAAAACGATTTTGAGCCCAAACAAAAGGTAAGCTAATACAATAAGGTCTAGTCCAAATTCTTGTCTTTATAATACATATCTGTCATCAGCAAAACCTAATTGTTTGGATGCTGTATTTTATCCAGTGGGGGAAAAACTTATATCCCCTACCCTAATAATAACTAGGGGGATCATCATATCTTTTAAAGGAGGAAGCATCTGAACTGTACTTTGAAGAAAGCTAGAGATTCTTCAAAGTAATGATAAGGAAGGAGTGCATTTCAGACAGAGGAAGAAACTTGTAGAAGTCTCTGAAATGGGATTGAATGGTGTGTACAAAAAAAAAAGCAAAAACAGGCAGGAGCCCAGTTTGATTAGAACACGGTGCATGATGGATAATAATATGAAATAAGTCTGACAAGGTAAGTTGGACCCAGGTTGTAGAGGGCCTTAATGTCAAGTTGAAGATTTTATATTTTATTTTTGAGGCAGTAGACAACCACTGAAGGCTTTTGAATAGGGTAGTAACATTGTCAGATCTATATTTTAAGATATCAGTTTGGCAGCTGTGTAAAAGATGGATGGGAGAGGGAAGAGACTGGGAGACCAAATGCGGGGGGGGGGGCATATATTGCAATAATTTAGATAGGAGGTAATGAGAGTCTGAAATAGAGTTGAGGCTGCATAGGTACTAATTATCACATGGTACAGTTGTGAGAAAAATTATTTTTAAGTCTTAAAAGTGTTCTATAAATGTGAATTATTATTATTGTGACATATTAAATCTACTAATTTTATGCACAGTGCTTATTCCTCCAAATTTGGACATGGAAGACAACTTCTAAAAGTAGTATCTTATTTCTTTCCCTTTAAAGGCTAGCAGGTACTTTAGGTGCCAACTCCTAAATTAATTGATGTTAACAGTATTTAGAATGTAAAAAACAGACTCAGTACATTTTGTCAAATACAACTTCCAAGAATGCATAATTAACAGTGTATCCATTAATATACAGTATGTTACAACAGCAAGACATTACTATCATAAATAAAGGTAGACATGGATAAATTTATAATTAAAAATGCATTAGGAATTACAAGCATAATTTATTTACTAATGTGCACTGGAATAAATTTAATGTGTAATATTTTTAAATGTGGCATTAATAAATAATAGGAAAAATAAAATGTTTTTGCAGCTAAAAATATTTTAATAAATATTTTGTAAGCTAACCTGCTAGAGAATGAGAATTGCTATGAAATAAAGTTTATAAAATAGAATAACAACATAAATGACATTTCAAAGGTTTAGTCAAAATATCAAAAAGGATGAGAAGCAGATGCCACTTACTTAAATATATCAGTGATTTGTGACTTCATCTGTTGTGAATGCTCCCTCTCCATCAATGCAGTATAATTACCCTTATACTCATTAATATATGGTCTTTGGTTTAACTGGAAAAATCCAATCAAGAATTTCTATACAAAAAATTCCCCTCTCCATTTCAGGTTCTTCCTCTAGAACACTTGAAGACACAGGAGGAGTCACATACTTCTCTCTCCAGATTACCCTTCTGCCACCTTTTGCTCAACAATCTGTACTACTCTGAAGTTCACATCATTTAATTATATCACCTTGTTTGTATCCCTGTTAATATAAGAGTATGGTGGATTGATTAATTTACTCAATCAAGTCACCCCACCCCGCTTTAAGTGATAAGCTGTCCAATCAGTCTTAAGGACGGGTTCAGTGTGACAGTCCTTGAAATTATAATGATATTGCACAGGAATTATATTCATATATAGGGAGCTTACTCACATCCCAGGGGTCACCTATAAATTATCAGAGTAGTTCAGAACTGGAGTCATTCAAAAAGTTGGAGCAAATGTTCAAGTAAAGTCCCTGAGGAGCAACTGCCTGGGGCAGGAGGTGAGGAGAGACCTCACTTTGGCTAACCTAGGCCTTCTTCTCCCCTCCTTGCCCTTTAATCTTTGCCCAGAGGAGGACCATGCAAACTTTGAAGAGTCCAGAAGATGTGGGACTTTCTATCTTCTCGTTAATATCCTGGCAGCATTCCTAGATCAGCTAATAGCAGTATTTGCTTTGGGACCCAAGGACAAATTGACTCCCTGAGGAGCTTCACAAAGGACCCCAGTCAAATAACCCACAACTAAGGGGAGCTTCTTGAGTATGAGTACCTCATAAATGGTTTAAAAGCAATACCAGTAAACAAGAGCTGTGAGTTAACGCTTTGCCACATCTGTTCTTTACACTTGAGCCTACTTTCCACTGGACTCTGTATATACTTGGGAAAGAGTATGTCATCATGAATAATCTATATCATATTGCTTCCCATCTTGGGGAGGGAGGATAGAAGGGAAGGAGGGAGAAACAATTTGTAACTCAAAATCTTATTAAAAAATGAATGTTAGGGGGCAGCTAGGTGGTGCAGTGAATAGAGCACTGGCCCTGAAGTCAGGAAGACCTGAGTTCAAATCTGACCTCAGACATTTAACACTTTCTAGCCCTGTGACCTTGGGCAAGTCACTTAACCACAATTGCCCTGCCTTCCCCCTTCCAAAAAGCAAAAAAAAACACAACATTTTTTAAATGAATGTTTAAAACTATCTTTACATGTAATTGGAAAACAGAATACTATTTACAAAAAAAATTTGTCATAAACTTTTTTTGAGGGAGAAAGTATTTTGTACCAACTGTTCTTATTATACCTCCTAAAAAACTGCTTAAGGCTAGTTGAAGTGATTCTCAATCTATAATCCTGGAGGGAAGCACAACAGTGGGAGCTAGATATAATAGTATTAGAAACTCATTTCCATTTCCTCAAGGATACCCTAAGAACCCTGAGGTGGTAATAAAGCCTTACTCCAGGACTTGAGACTCATCTGTGAGAATGGGAGACAGGATAAGGATCCTCTGAGAATAATTACATGAGTCACATTTCATCTTTTAACCTCCAAATCACTCTTCTTCCTTCTTCAATCAGTTCTATACCTAAATGATAGTCTTCTTCTTTATGCCAAGTGCTGCAATCATCTTTGGTGACTTCAATATTATTCTTGATTTTCCTTCAAACACCCTGACCTCCTCTTTCATCAGTGTCTCCAGCTTTTTAAAAAATTTAAATATTTTATTTGTTTTAATTAACTAAGATCAGCCTTCTTACCCTCCCACTCCTAGCAACACCCCTAACGCACTGGGAACTTGAGAAAAATGAAATTTATTAAAAACATGTATAGTCAATCAAAACAAATTTCCACACTGACCATGTCCAAAAATAAAGTCTCATTCAACATTCTGAGTCCTTCATGTGCCTATTAGGAGATGGGTAGTATATTTTATTATTATTCTTCTGGAATCCTGATTGGTCATTACACTGTTAAAAGTTTAGCACAATAGTATTTCAACACATTTATATACCATTACTTATTTTGCTATTCCCCGATTTATAAGCATTCACTCAGCACCATCCTTTCCTACCTCAAAAAGAGCTATTATTTTGCTTAGGACTCATCCCTCCTTTAATTTACCCTCCCTATAATTTCCCCAGTCCCCTTCTCCCCCTTCCCTCCAATTTTCCTATTGAATAAAATGAGTTTGTTTTTTTTTTACTCAACTCTGTGTGAGTATATGTGTGTGTATTCTTCCTTCCTTTGACTAGTTCAGATGAGAATGAGGTTCAAATATCAGCTACTCCCCTATCCCCCACTCACTCCTCCTTGTGAATCCTGATTATGTGAGATATTTTCCCTAACCTTCCTTTCTCTTCTCCCTTAGTGTATTCCTCTTCCGCTTTCCATTCTTTTCTTAAAATCATCAAGACATAACAGAACCACTCACAAGCCTTGTCTAACTGGTGTCTAACTGATGATGATAAGGTTCAGAGGGGACAGATGTATCATCTCTCCATATTTGAATGTAAACATTTTATTCTTATTTAGTCTTTTATCATTGTTCATTCATATTTACCTTTTTATATTTCCCTTCACTTTTGTGTTGGAACTAAAAAGTTTCTCTGCAGCACCAGTGTTTTCATCAGGAATGCTTGGAAGTTCTCTATTTCATTAAAGGTCTATTTTTCCCTTGTAGTATTATACTCAGTTTTGATGGGTTAGTTCTTCTTGAATATAGGCTCATATTCTTTGCCTGCTCATATTCTTTGCCTTCTGGAAGAGTGTATTCCAAGTTCTCTGATGCTTTATAATAGTGCCTGTTAACTCATGTGTGATTTTGACCGTGGCTCCTTCATACTTGAATTCTTTCTATTTGCTAGCAGTATGTTTTCTTTGATCCAGAAACTCTGGATTTGGGCTATTATATCCTTTCATTTTACATACTAGGCAACTGAGGTCCATGGAGATTGTTACCTGCCCAAGGTCACACAGGTAGTAAGCTTCAGAGGTCCTCTAAACTCAGAGTCCTCACTCTTTCTATTGGACCAAGCTAATAAGTAGATAAAAATGATAAACAAAGCATCTTTGCCAAGAAATTCCTAATGGAGTCATAAAGAGTTGGACACAACTGAAAACAACTGAACAACAAATACTCAAACTTAATACAAAGTAATTTCAAAGGTATTAAATGGAGAGTGCAAATGACATAGGGGATCCCACCTCTTGTAGGAGGTGGTACTTGAAATCAGCCTTGAATGGAAGTAGAGTGGCAGAAGTGGAGGAGAGGGAGCATTCTAAGAATGAGAGTCTCCTAGAGAACCAAGCAAAAAACTACTTAAGATAATAAACAAATTTGTCAAAGTTGCAGGATATAAAATAAACCCATGTAAATCCTTGGCATTCCTAATATCTCTAATGAAATCCAACAGCAAGAGATAGAAAGAGAAATCCCATTTAAAATTACTGTAGACATTATAAAAAAAGTTACTGTAGACATTATAAAATATTTGGGAATCTACCTGCCAAAACAAACCCAGGACTTATATGAACACAATTACAAAATACTTTTCACACAAATAAAGTCAGATCTAACTAATTGGAAAAACATCAATTGTTCATGGCTGGGTCAAGCTAATATAATAAAAATGACAATTTCACCTAAATTAAATTACATATTTAGTGCCATACCAATCAATCTACCAAAAAATTACTTTGTAGAGCTAGAAAAAAATAGTAGCAAAATTCATTTGGAAGAACAAAAGATGCAGAATATCAAGGCAATTAATGAAAAGAAATGTTAGGGAAGGTGGCCTAACCATACTGGATTTTAATCTGTATTATAAAGCAGCAGTTATCAAAACTACTTGCTACTGGCTGAGGAATAGAGTAGTGGATCAATGGAATAGATTGGGTACACAAGACTCAGCAGCCAATGATTATAGTAATCTACTATTTGATAAACCCAAAGACCCCAGTTTTTGGGATAAGAACGCACTATTTGACAAAAACTACTGGGAAAACTGGAACATAGTATGGAAGAAATTGGGCATAGACTGATATCTAACACCATACACCAAAATAAAATAAAATGCGTGCATGATCTAGGTATAAAGGCTGATACTGTAAGCAATCTTGGAGAGCAAGGGATAGTTTACCTGTCAGATCTATGGAGATGGGAAGACTTCATGATGAAACAAGAGTTAGAGAGCATTATAAAATGCAAAATGGATAATTTTGATTACTCTGGAGTCTTACTTGTCTTATTTATTCTGTTCATCAATTTTGCTACATCTAATATGAGATAGCTTTAACAATCACTGCCTTGTAATATTCTGTAATTTGAGATATGTTAGCACCAAACAAACTTCATTTCTACTTTTTCCATTATTTCTCTTGATACTATTGAACTTTTATTATTCCATATGAATTTTGTTATTTTGGCTAATTATATAAAGTTTTCAACTGTAATCTGATTGTTATACACTATATTTATAGATCAATTGGTCATTGAATCAAGAAGCATTTATTAAACTTCTACTTTGTTCCAGGAGCTGCAATAGGTGCTGAGAATAACAAGAACAATATATGAAATAATTCCTATTCTCAAGGAGGTTATATTCTATTTTTATTGTATTAGTGCAGCTCAGCCACACATATGAAATCTCTAACTATTTAGGTATTCCATTTCTTTCTGTGAATCTGTAGTTGTAGTCATATAAATCCTGTGCATGTTTTGGTAGATTTTCTCACAGATATGTAGCACATTTTGTTTGTTATATAATTGTTATTTTCATTTTTTCTTCCTGAGCTTTGTTAATAATATATAAAAATGCTGATGTTTTTATAGATATATTTTGTATGCTGCTACTTTGCTAAGCATAATAATTGTCTTTAATAGTTATTCTCTAGAGTTTTCATAAGTAAACTTTATCAACAGAAAATAGAAATAAAGATTTTTACCTCATCTTTGCCTATTCCCACCACCCCAAAATAGCAATCCCACTGGAGATCCCCTCCTCCAATCTGTTCTCTTTCATATCTTCTCCCATACCCCCTCTGATTTTCCAGTAGGGCACAGTGGATCTCTATGCCCCAGTGCCTATATATCTTATTTCCCAGTTACATGTAAAATAATAATAGTATCTATATATATATATACATATATATTAAACATTTGATTTAAAACTTTGAATTCCAGATTCATTCCCTTACTCCCTTGTCACCCACCCTTACTGGGAAGATAATCAATTCAGTATAGGTTGCACATGTGTATCTATGCAGAACATTTCCATAGTGGATATATTGTAAAAGACTGACTATATTTCCCTCCCTCCTATTCCACCTCCCACTTGTTCTATTCTCTACTTTGATCCTGTCCCTTTTCAAAAGTGGGTGCTTCCAACTTCCTTTCCCCCCAGCTTGCCCTCCTTTCCATCATCCCCCCTCTCATCCCCTTCCCCTACTCTCCTGTAGGGTGAGATACACTATTTAGCGTGTATGTCATTCCCTCCCTAAGCCAAATTCAATGGGAATAAGGTTGACCCATTCCCTTTTGCCTTCCTGTTCTTCCCCTCCATTGCAACCATTTTCCCTTGCCTCTTCTATATGAGATAGTTCACCCCATTCTGTCTTTCCCCATCTCCTCTCATTATATTCCTCTCTCCTCTTAATTTCACCTTTTAAGTATCATCCTTATATGTGTTTTTTGAATAACCTCCATTTGTGGTTTCCCAATTATAAGAAATATTACTAATGCCATTCCCTTTCCCTCTCCTTCCTTCTTCTTGAATACTTGTCTTATCATTCTTCATGAGATGACCCTATAGCTATTCTCTTTGTCCCTTCAATGACCTTTGGAAAAGGTAGGATTCCTAAGGTACCTTCTAGCATGTAAGCACTTTTCATGCTAGAGAGGCTTTTATCATAGATCTAGAGCTAAAAGTTAACTTAAAGATCATGTCATCTGACTCCATTGTATAGATGAGGAAACTAGGACCCATGATGGCTAAGTGACTTGACCAACACCACAAGATAATCCATGAGCAGAGATAGGATTTGAACCCACGTCTTCTGACTCCACTGCTCTTCACACTACACCAAACATGATTCAAACCTTGATATGTTACTGCTTCCTGGCCTCTCGCAAGATTCTTTCTTTGTTATTGAATTTCTAGAACTTGAAAAAAATCATTTGGGGCCAATTAAATTTACGGTTTTTCTCTGACAGCATCATATGGATTCTGACAATCTTAATTTTGCTTTCTATTTCCAATACTACTCATTCTGGCCTGGGCCTAGCTCAGGATAGACCCTTGATAGTTTATACTTACTATTGGAATGAAATGGGAGATGTATCGATCACTCAACAGTTAACGAAAGTTTACTTAGCTATAACTGGAGAAGGGTGTTCAACAAGGATATGCATTTGTAATGGGAATGGGAATTTGAAGACCTTCCCTGCTTTGAAAATAAACTCTTTCCCCTAATAGGCTTAAAGTAGTCACATGGAGCCTGCGGTCAGAGGAGTTTGCTGAAGGTTGGAGCAGAGCCTACAGGAAGTTGGGAGTCAGAGCCACAGAAATGGTGGGAGAGAGAGGATGCTCAGGGAAGGAGATAGATAGACTCATGAGTAAAAGTTGGTTTTTGGCCAC
Organism: Petaurus breviceps papuanus; assembly: GCF_028583685.1. Classification (NCBI taxonomy): domain Eukaryota; kingdom Metazoa; phylum Chordata; class Mammalia; order Diprotodontia; family Petauridae; genus Petaurus; species Petaurus breviceps. The sequence continues at coordinate 24,753,881 of NW_027185754.1, read as the reverse complement.
CTGCTGGGACAGCTAGGCTTGTGTTGGTTTGTGGAAGGCTAAAAGATGATGTGGCTTTCTGCTACATTGTGGTGCATTAACTTCTATGCTGCTATGATGGATTTGGTTTCCTGGTGTTGGGACCTGATTTTCTGGTGTCTGAATAAATGTTTTTCTTCTGTCTTCCATAAGAAGAGTTTATTATATTTTTTTAATCAAGGACCATACAGGTCTATTTATATTGATCATGGGCACTGTAAATATTGCATTGGCACTACATGCAACAAAGTTATTCTTAGTTGATTTAGCTAACTGAAGTTCCCCTACCTCTGGGCTGCCCCTGCTGATCTGCCAACCAAGAAACAGAAAAGGACTGGAACTCCTCATGGATCTTTTATACTTAATTGACTAGGGATTAATGTTACCAACCTGAGTCTTCAGTCTTCAGGCCCAATTAAGTCTCAATGATGGTTTCAGGATCTTTTAAATAAAAACTAGGAATGGGGGTGGGACATTAGAATATTGGTCCCAAAACACTTTTGAGTAATTTTCTTGTATAAGTTCTAAAATATGGTATTCAGATTCTCAAAATATCACTTCATCATCTTCTACTCTCTGTTTCTCTACTGCATTCACTGATTAAGAGATGGGCCTTCTTCCCATTAAGGCTAGCCCCTCCACTTCGATTCTTTTGCCCATTCTCCTTAGTCTTCTCTGGAATCTTGCCTCCTTCATCATCCCCCCCCCTTTTTAATCTTTAGTTCTCTCCTTGTACACTAGCTCCTTCTCTGCTGCCTAAAAATGTGCTCAAATCTTTCTGTAATGGCAAGCAAAGTAGTACTTTGCTCCTTGTTTCAGCTTTTCAAGTGCCTTTAAACCTCACCTTTGATTGTGTCAAGTCTTTGTTGGAAACAGCATATGTTATGTTGCCCTTAACAGGCCAAAGGGATTTTGGAGACCTTCCCTGCCCTTATTAGGCCTAATGTCATCACATGGAACCCATGGTGGGAGGAGCTTGCTGAAAGAGCAGAACAGGAAGGGCAGGACAAGAAGGGTGAAACAGGAAGAAACAGAGCAGATAAAAGCTTAAGTATGAGCTGGGACCAAGCAGAGGTAAGAGAGAGAATGTTTATGATGCTGGCACTCTGTTGTTCTCTCATTTTTCTGTGTTGGTGTTAGTTTGTCAGACAGAAGCATTCTGCTGTTGATTTGTGTTACTTTGTCAGGCAGAAGTATTCTGTCTGTTGAATTGTTACTTTGTCAGACAAAAATACTTTGACTGTTGATTTGTGTTGATTTCTCAGACAGAAAGTGAATTGAGATGATAGTGCCAGCAATGTGTATAAATATGGTTGGTTGCAGACCTGTTGAGCTTTGTTTTCCTAGAAACAGAAACTGTGAAGAGCTTGGGGTGGAGCAGTCCCTGTGAGTTGCAATATGGCACAGGAGTAGAGAGCTGCCTACCTCTGAATCCAGGCAACAGTTGTGTGAATCTAGGCAAGAGCTGGGAGCATGGAAGAGGAGCCATGGGGTTTGGAAGTTAGCCTTGAGTTAAGATGAAAGGAAACTTTACTTGGGTATTTAGTGCTGACTAATAATATTGTAACTTACTGTGACCTAGGGGTGGATGACCTTTGTACTTTCCATTACTCCTTAAGGATGTTTGGCTTAAGGATGATTGGAAGCCAGTCTGGAGTCAAGATGAAAGAAGAATTGATTTGGGTACTCTATATTGATTGAGGAGATTGTGGTATATTGAATGATATTTGCTTAAGACCATGTGGCCACCTAATAAGTTATGTTATGTTCTTGTGAATGTTGTACTTTACTCTACCGTTCTTGGGGCAGCTAGGTGGCACAGTGAATAGAGCACGGCCCCGGAGTCAGGAGGACCTGAATTCAAATCCATCTTTGGACACAGCACACACAAAAAACTAGCCATTGTGACCTTGGGCAAGTCCCTTAACCCCAATTGCCCTACCCTCCCCCCTCCAAAAAGCACAACATTAAAAAAAATTCTACCATTCTTTAAAGTCCAACTCAGATTCTACCTCCGCCAAGAAACCTTCCTTCATCTCATAGTAATATCCTTTCCCCCTTGGACTTCATATTGTCTGGTGCTTGTTAAAAGTTTTTTTTTAAGTAAGTACTTAACCAATATATTTATTTATTCATTCATTTCATATTATACCTTTTCATGTATTTATCATATAATATAGTATTACCTGTTTATATCATATACCCCTATTAGATTAGAAGCTTCATGAAGTCAGAAATATCATTTTTATTTAAACTTTATAACTACAATTATCATAGTCCATAGATTCTGCACACAATGAATTGACAGAATCATAGGGTTCATAGTTGGAGATTCATTTTTTCCCCAACTGCCTTAATTTATAAAAAAGAAAATTCAACTCCCCCCCCCAAAGGTTTGAGGGAGGAGATTTCTGGTGAGATGACTTAATAAGTGGTCAAGTATAAGCCCCCTTTAGCGCCCCCCCAAAAATAAAATATGTGCCAAATAAAGTAAAAGAACAACAAAAGGAGTGGGCATTTGTGATGCTATGACCTACTTTGAGCCTGAGTCACATGAACCTGAGTCACATGAGCCTGTGGGGAGAGAAGTTTGCTAAACAGGTGGAGCAGGAAGGGGTAGAGCAGGAAGCAGAAGAGTGAGGTGGAGTGGGGAGAGAGAACAGAGGCAGAGAGAAGCAGAGCAGCTAGCATGGGTGAGAGATGGGCATTTTTCTTAAGGGAGTTGGTTTGTGGGGAGGCCTGACAGAGGGAAGGTTTGGAGATGGTTGTGCTCCCTGCATTGGTAATGTGTGCCAACTTCTTTATTACCATGGTAGATTTGGCTTCTTGGTATATGAGTAAATATCTTGGTTTTGTCTTTGAAGAAGAAAGTCTGTTATATCTTGCAATTCAAACCTGGAAATATGCCTGTATATTCATAGCAACCACTGTGGGTATTGCATTGGTGATATAGAAATTTAAAAAAATCCTCACAAAGAATGCCTCAGAGAAAATATAGCAGAAACTGAAGAAATGAGTGAACAAAAAGAGGTGCGAATTTAATTTTTTAAATGTAGTAAAAGAAAATGAGGAAAAAACTCTAGATGGAGGGTTCTACTACAGGAACTGAGCCACTGGGAAATGACATAAATATAAGAAAAAGAAGGCATACAGGCACATGAAAGGGAGGAGGAGGGAGATTACTGGCAACCCTGGAGAGTTGGTGAGAATGATTTTAAATTGTGAAGATAAAAGCCATATTACAAGGAGTTGAAGAGTGGGAGGTAAGGTAATAGTGTTAATAAAGTATGGACAACCTTTGCTGGGTCTTCAGCTGCCAAAGAGAGAAAAGATGTTTGAGAGAATCTAGGATCAAATAAAAACTTAATGGTGGGGAAGTATAAAGCAATCATGAGCAGCTCTCCTGAGGACTGCTGCTGTGACTAACTTTCAGGATCTAATCACATAGTATAGTGAACTCTATTTATTCTGCAATAAACTAAAGCAAAACATTCAACAACAGAATGCTTCTGTCTGACAAACTAACACCAACACAGAAAAATGAGAGAACAACAGAGTGCCAGCATCATAAACATTCTCTCTCTTACCTCTGCTTGGTCCCAGCTCATACTTAAGCTTTTATCTGCTCTGTTTCTTCCTGTTTCACCCTTCTTGTCCTGCCCTTCCTGTTCTGCTCTTTCAGCAAGCTCCTCCCACCATGGGTTCCATGTGATGACATTAGGCCTAATAAGGGCAGGGAAGGTCTCCAAAATCCCTTTGGCCTGTTAAGGGCAACATAACATATGCTGTTTCCAACAAAGACTTGACACAATCAAAGGTGAGGTTTAAAGGCACTTGAAAAGCTGAAACAAGGAGCAAAGTACTACTTTGCTTGCCATTACAGAAAGATTTGAGCACATTTTTAGGCAGCAGAGAAGGAGCTAGTGTACAAGGAGAGAACTAAAGATTAAAAAGGGGGGGGGATGATGAAGGAGGCAAGATTCCAGAGAATCTGAGGCTGGATTTGAACCCAGGAAGATGAATCTTTCCAACTCTAGGCCCAGTGCTCTATACCTTGTACCGCCTAACTGCCTATTTTTAAAAAATGTTCATTTCATCCTTCTTCCTACATGATCAAATAAGATTATATATGTGTGTGTGTGTCTTTGTACATATATCACAATATAAAGGTTGGCTACAGTATTGCTATTATTACATAGATGAGAAATTTTCATGAAATTAGGCTGGTACTAGTTTGTGAAAGGCTTAGAATGTCATAAATGGGACTTTATCCAATATTTCACCAAATGGGAATGGGTGAGTAAAAAAGGTCTATTCAAAGCATATGGAACAGCATCAGAAAAGACATAGGGATGGAAGAGAGTAGGGTAAGGATTTTCGAGTAGAAAAGTCTTCTTAGAGCTAAGCAATGAAGGTAGAGATTGGCATAGATTATTGAAGAAGGCATGGGAATGGGAGGAGGTGGGAGTAGGGAAGTGGTCAAGGAGATAGACTAGTGGGAGTCAAGGAACTGAGAATAATAGTCAGAATGTAGTTGAGTGACCTTGGCAAGTCATTTCCCATCTCAGTTTTGTCTTCCACAATATTCAAATGAGGGGGCCAGACAAGCTGATTGTGGAGACCATTTTCTGGCATAAAAAATATGAACATCTATAAACAGTAATAATTAACAGTATTCCTCTGCATTCTTCACCTCTCTACCAATGTTTTGCAGCTGACTTCTTTGGCTAATTAATGCTAGTCCTGCCTAGACCTTCCATTTTTGGCATGATGTGGGAGTTAGAATAGCTAATCTCTGAAGTACCTAGGAGATCCAATGTGCTCTGATCTATTCCTTATTAATAAAATCCCAGATATTTGAAAATTTTAATTTACATGAAGTGTCAGCTTCTTTCCTTACTAAACCTTTTATCAGAGGATAATTGCATGATTTGTTTCTTCACCTCTCCTTTTCCCAGTCCGCCTTATCATGGAGGTGTTAATGAACAGTAGGACAACCAGAAGTGGGCCATCATCAGAGAAATCATATAGAAGCTATTTCCTAAGAAATTTTTTTAAAAACCCCACATATTAAAAATCAGCATTTTCCCCTGTATTGTAGACATTAATTGTAGCTAGCAAATAAAATAAAATTCTCCCTGAGTGAATTTATTTTTTCTGAATCTGACCTCAAAACTTCAGATAGAAACTTTTTCATCATGAGAAGTCGGTCACTCAAGCATTAATTTACACAGAAAAGCAAAATCAGTCCCTGCATTCAAGAGACTTGCATTCTAATTGGAGAGATATGTAAATAATTTGGTCATGCAAGATATATACAGAATAGATGGAAGGTAATCTCATAGGGGAAGGCACTCATAGTTGGACTCTGGACTAAGGCCTCCTGCAGAAGGAGGGACATGAAGTCTTGAAGGAATACCAAGAAAACTAGAGGCCAGGGTAAGGAAGAATAGCATCCAAGACCTGGAGGGCAGTTAGTTCAAAAGAATACAGATAGCAGCTGCAATGTTATGCTAGAGGAACAGTAAAAAGGTCGATGTAGCATAAAGTGTGTGGAGATGAGTCAAGTGTAAGAAGGCTAGAAAGGTAGGAAGTGGTCAGTTAGGAAGAGCTTTGAATGCCAAACAGAGGACTTCATATTTTATCTTGGGGACTATAAGGAGTCACTGGTGCTCATTGAGAAGGGGAATGACATACTTAGACCTCATATTTATTTTGTATCTATTTTGTACATGGTTATTTGTTTGCATGTTATATAACTTTGACAAAATATAAACTCCTTAAAAGCAGGTACTGTTTGCTTTTCTGTTTCTGTATCTCCAGGCCCTAATATACAATAGACTTTTTTTTAAAGCAGGATTTAATTATGTTATTTTATTTTATTTTGCTTTTTGGAGGAGGGAAGGTAGGGCAATTGGGGTTAAGTGACTTGCCCAAGATCACACGGCTAGTTTTTGTGTTAAGTGTCTGAGGCTGGCTTTGAACTAGGGTCCTTCTGACTCCAGGGCCAGTGCTCTATTCACTGTGCCACCTAGCCATCCCTATATAATAGACTCTTAATAAATTCTTGATTCATTGATGAGGCTCTACTCTCTTCAACAGTGGAAGAAGTTACCACCATTGTGAGTTACAAAATATTATGAAGGATGATGGACATCATTCCCTTTAATCCTCATAGCAGCCTCATCAAGTAGGTCATGAAAGGATAATTATCTCTATCTTACAGATAAATAAACTGAGGCTTGGGGCAGCTAAGTGGCACAGTGAATAGAGTACTGGCCCTGGAGTCAGAAGGACCTGAGTTCAAATGTGGCCTCAGACACTTAACACTTATTAGCCATGTGACCTTGAGCAAGTCACTTAACCTCAATTGCCCTGCCTTCCCCCCTCCAAAAAGTAAAAAGGATAGAAAACCATATATACTTTCAATCTTCTAAAACTATTGCCACTTTACTTACATGTAAAATGTTTATCTCCTTTCAGATTGACATTTGTGATATCATTTTGAAATAACAGGAATTTTATTTTAGTTGGGAAATATTTCTTTGAATTTCCATCTATAACATCAGTCTACACAGTGAATCTAAGAAGTTTTTTTTAAGTTCCTACATAAATCCAGACTTTCATTTTTTAAAAGCCAAGTGATCCCATATCATATTTCTTTTGCTTTTACTAGTTTCTTGTCAGAATTAGATTGATCTTATCTTTTCTTGTTGCCTAGATTTACAGGAAAACTGGTCTACAGTAAAACTTTCTTTTAGGAAATAGGCTAAATGATAATGATCTCATAGGAAATTTCCTAAAATTATATTTTTTCCCATAATAAGTAAAGTTCTCTGCAGATGAACACCGAGCAAAGGTCAACAGATTTGGTTAACAGGAGATTATTAGTAACTTTAGAGAGAGCAGTTTCAGTTGAGTGATGAGAGTAGAAGTCATACTGCAAGGGACTGAGAAGTGAGTAAGAGGATAGGAAGTGGGGAAAAAAGAGAGTAGACCACTTTTTTTTCCAGGAATTTTTTTTGTTTGTTTTTGAAGGAGGGAAGGCAGGGCAATTGAAGTTAAGTGACTTGCCCAAGGTCACATAACTAGTAAGTGTCAAGTGTCTGAGGTTAGGATTTGAACACAGGACCTCCAGGGCCAGTGCTCTATTCACCATGCCACATAGCTGCTCCTTTTTCTAGGAGTTTGCATCCAAAAAAGGACAAAATGATAGCTTGAAGCAATGGCAAGGTCTACTGAGGGTTTTTTTTTTCAGGATGGTGAAGACCTTCACTTATATACAGTATTTAGGGAGAGATCGAAGATTCCTGAGAGAGGTCAGGGGGATGCTTTGCTATAGACAACAAAGGCAAATTAAATCAAAAGTTCATATAGATGGATTGACTTTGGTAAAGATAAAGGATAGAATGGGGAATGATGTCAAGAGATTTTGAAATGAAGAGAAGGGAAAAGAAGGAAACAAGGACAATGTGAATATTCTCAGTAAAATATGAGGTGAACTCCTTGACAGAGAGTAGGTTTGGAGGAGAGGTGAATGAGGGTTGAGTAAAAAAAAGAATGTTGTAAACTACCTCTGTAGGGATTAGTTAGAGGATTAATTAGGGAGAAGTAAGAAGAATGCCTTGCTGCATTGAGAGCCCCATTTATAGGAGAGAATATAAATTTGTAGTGGATCCTATTAACCTGGTTATGTGACTTCATTTAATTCAATTTAGATGCACATGATAGGAGTAGAGCAGGATGATATCAGGTCCCAAACATGTCTATAATTTAGCTGATTATCCTAGAGTTTCCTTGATTCAAGGCAGTCAAGTGACTCACCTATGGTCACATAGTTATGAAGTATCAGGGATTTGAACTCAAGTTTCAAAAAAACTCAAGAGCTTTCAAGTCCAGCACTGTACTTGCTATCCCATGCTGCCTCTTTAAATTCTTGTAATCACTATCTAATTGGGTTATATTGTAATTATTCCTATTTTAGAAATAAGCAAACTGAGGTTAAAAGAAATTGAGAAACATGCATAAGGTCAGAAAAGGTCAGCAACAGAATTTGAGTCAGGTCTAATACAGTTCCCATTATACCATGCTACCTCTTACATTTCCCCATATAAATGCAAGTACAACTCTCATTCAATAAACGTAAACTGACTTATGCTTATTTTAATAAAATATACAAACAGACACCACCAACATGAATTTACAAAGAATTGCTAAAGATTATTAAGTCCTGGATAAAAAATGTTGAAGATCTTAAGGGCTACCTATAATATTTACATTGCTACTACAAAAGTAGTTCACATGCTTAACACCCACACAAAATAACTGGCTGTGTAACCTTGAGCAAGTTACTTAACCCCAACTGCTTTAAAAAAAAAGTAGTTCACAGATAGATTACAAAAGTGGACAGTTCGTTAAGAAAATGGTGTCTAATTTGACTTTCTGGAATGCAGGTTAATAGTTGAGTTTGTATATATACATATATTTTTAAAAATCCATCCATATAAAATAAAAAAATGTATAAAATCCCTAATACCTAGCATAGTATAGTGTACTTCAATTCATCAATCAATAAACATTTATTAAGTGCCTACTATTATGACAGGCACTGTGATAAACAGAGGGGTTACAAAAAGAGATAAATGATAGTCCTTGAACTCAAAATGCTTACAATCTATAAATGATTGTTGAATTTAATTTACACTAAAAATATAGAGGAAGAGAGAAAACTGTCCACTTGTATCTGCTAAGCCAGAAGTAGGACATAGTAGTCTCAAGTAAAGCATGAGAAGAAATATACCAATAGAGAAGATCAGTAATACTTAGGAGACAATATTCAAGAAAGGAGTCAGTTTCACATTGGAAGAACAGAAGTACTAACATCTCTTCTTAACACCAGGAGAACAAAATTTCCCCTCATATCTACCCAAAACCTAAAGAGAGTAGATTCAGACTTAAAGCAGTTTCTGTCTAGCACTGAGCCTGTCAAATTCCCATACAAATGCTGCCTGAATCCCTCTCTCAGTTACCCATGGGCTGAGTCTTAAACGTTTCTTCTTAGCTTGGAGCCTAAATGAAGGACTGACTGCAAAAGTTGGCATGAACTCTCCTCCCAGACCTTTAGGGGCTGACTCTCCTGCTTACTCAAAGCTCAAGAGCATATTCAGTTTTCTTTTCTTTTTCTTTCCTTTTTTTTTTTGGAGGGGGGAAGGCAGGACAATTGGGGTTAAGTGACTTGCCCAAGGTCACAATGTTAGTAAGTGTTAAGCGTCTGAGACTGGATTTGATCTTAGGTCCTCCTGACTCCAGGGCCGATGCTCTGTTCATTGCACCACTTAGCCGCCCTCAGTTTCTTTACCTTCAACAAAAGAACAAATACTGGGGCAAAGAGTTGTGGCCTGTGTTCAGATCATATGTTGGTTTTGGAAGGGAAGGGTCTAAGGCTTTTACACCTACCACATTGTCTCTCTCTGGAATACTGCTATGCTGGAAGGAGTCAGGCCAAAAAGGACAATTTTGATGGACTAGTGCTTTTTAAATGCATTCCAGTTCTTGCTAAATAACCAATCAGAGTCTCTTCTTCACCATGTGTTTAGCATTTGCCAAATCTCTCCAACATTTGGAGAATGCCAAGATATTCTGTACTGAATTAATTGAGCACTCTGCATATACTGGGCTCATTGGTCAGCCCCTGTCACACTTTCCATGCATTTGTAGCTCAGGATGAAAGAGTACCAGTCCCTAGTACATGACCAAAATAGAAAACCTGCTATTATCAGTTATCATTTCAGTCACTTTTTCAGTTGTGTCTGACTCATTATACTGGAGCAATTTGCTATTTCCTTCTCCAGTTCATTTTACAGAAGAGGAACTGAGGTAAACAGGTTTAATTAACTTGCTCAGGGTCACCAGTTAGTAAGTATCAAAGGCTGGATTTGAACTCAGGAAGATGAGTCTTCCTGACTCCAGGCCCAGTGGTGCTCTACCCACTGCACCACTTAGCTGCCCAGTTATTATCATACATTCTCTCATCTTCTTTGAATAGGCTATCTCTAAAGTTTAGAGTGAACCTTTTCATTTTTGTCCGTTGAAATTCCTTTTCTTCAAAAGCCTACAATAGTAGCAAAGAATTGGAAGTTGAGGGAATGTTGTGGTATATAAATGTAATGGAATGATATTGTTCTGTAAGAAATGATGATCAGAATGCTCTCAGAAAAATCCAGAAAGATTTACATTAACTGTTGCAAAGTGAAGTGAACAGAACCAGAAGAACATTGTACACAGTAAGGACAATATTGTATGATGATCAGCTGTAAATTGGATTCTTAGCAATACAATGATCTAAGACAATTCTGAAAGACTTATAATGAAAAGTTCTATCCACCTCCAGAGAAAGACTTGATAGAGTGGGGGTGGAGCAAAGATGGTGGAGTAAAGGCAGGGACTCACCTGAGATCTCCCCCAAACCCCTCCAAATACCTTTAAAGATGACTCTAAACAAATTCTGGAGCAGCAGGACTCACAAAAAGATGGAGTGAAACAAATTTCCAGTCCAAGACAACTTAGAAGGTGAGCAGAAAAGGTTTATTGCACCAGGGTGAGAGAGGAGTAAAGTCAAGACCATGTTGTTCCAGCATAGCTCTGGGCATAGCAAACCAGAATCAGGCCTTGGGAGTGGCTGAATCAGCATCAGTAGTGGCAGCAGCTGCTTCTGGAATTCTTGCCCACAGATGGTAAGGGGGTTGAACAACTAATCAGAAGGAGATTACAGGGATCTTTTTGCTAACACTGAGGCAGGATTCTATTGCTTTGCCCATACTTGGATCTGAGCCACGGTCCTGGGTGGCAGCCCCAGGGTGAAGAGGAGGAGTAGCATAGCAGAGCTTATGGCCATAGCAGAAGGGGGACTCTCCTCACAGTTCCAGGGCAGAAAAATAGTGTTTGTAGCCACTCACAGACCAGAGAACAGATTAGCAGAGTAGTAAACACCTCTCCTTAGATCATACTACCTTGAAAGAAATGAAAACTTTACAGGTCCCCAGAAGTATCTCTGAAAATAGCTGCACAAAACCCCTGAGGCTTGGGACAATGTACCCTCCACCTCGGAAGCAGAGCTCTATTTTAACAAAGAGTTGAAAAATAAAGTAATAGGCTGGGGAAAATGAGTAAATAACAGAAAATAAAACTGACCAAATTACTATGGTGACAAGGAAGATCAAAGCACACACTCAAAAGAAGACAGTAAAGTCAAAACTCCTACATCCAAAGCCTTCAAGAAAAATATTAATTGATCTCAAACCATGGAAGAATTCAAAAAGGATTTTGAAAATCAAGTAAGAGAGGTAGAGGAAAAATTGGTTAAAGAAATGAGAAAGATGCAGAAAATCATGAGAAAAGAGTCAACAGCTTGGTAAAAGAGACACAAAAAATACTGAAGAAACACCATAAAAAACAGACTAGACCAAATAGTGAAAAAGGTCCAAACAATTAATGAAGAGAAAAATGCCTTAAAAAGCAGAATTGGTCAAATGGAAAGGGTGATCCAAAAGCTCGCTGAAGAAAATTATTTCTCAAAAATTAAAACTGGAGGGGCGGCCAGGTGGCTCAGCGAGTAAGAGCACTGGTTCCAGTGTTGGAATGACCTGGAGATCGAGTCCCGAGCTCAGATGCTCAGCACCACACCCAGAAATAACTGGCCGTGTAACCTTGAGCAAGTTACTTAACCCCAATTGCTTAAAAAAAAAAAATTAAAACTGGAGCAAATGGAAGCTAATGACTTTATGAGAAATCAAGAAACAATGGAAAAAAAGCAAAAGAATAAAAAAATAGAAGACAATTTGAAGTATCTCATTGAAAAAACAACAGACCCATAAATAGATCCAGGAAAGATAATTTAAAAATTATTGGACTACCTAAAAACCATGATCAAAGAAAGAGCCTAAACATCATCTTTCAAGAAATTATCAAGGAAAATTGCTCTGATATTCTAGAATCAGAAGGTAAAATAGAAATTAAAAATCCACCGATCACCTCCTAAAAGATACCAAAATGAAAATTGCCAGGATATCATAGACAAATTCCAGAGATCCCAGGTCAAGGAGAAAATATTGCAAGGAGTCAGAAAGAAGCAATTCAAGTAGGTAGAGCCACAATCAGGATAACACAAGATTTAGCAGCTTCTATATTAAAATATCTGAGGGTTAGGAATATGACATTCTGGAGAGGAAAGGAGCTAGGATTACAACCAAGAATTACCTACCCAGCAAAACTGAATATAATCCTTCAGGGGGAAAAATGACATTCAATGAAATATAGAGGACTTTCAAGCATTTTTGATGAAAAGATCAGAGCTGAATAGAAATTTTAACTTTCAAATCCAAGACTCAAGAGAATAATAAAAAGGGAAACAGAAAAGGGAAATCATAAAGGAATTAATATGGTTAAACTGTTTGCTCCTACATGGTAAGATGATTTTTGTAACTCATAAGTCCTTTCTCATTATTAGAGTAGTTAGGAGTACACAGAGGGCACAGGTGTGAGTTGAATATGAAGGGATCATATCTCAGAAATAAAATTAAGGTATGAGAGAGGAATGCACTAGGAGAAAGAAAAAGGGAGAGGTAGAATGGAGTAAATTATCTCACAGAAAAGAAGCATGAAAAAGTTTTTACAGTGAAGAGGAAGATGGGAATGGTGAGGGGGAGTGAATGAACCTTACTCTCATTAGAATTAGTTCAAAGAGGGAATAGCATGCACATTCAATTGGTTATCAAAATCTATCTTACCCTACATGAAAGTAGGAGGGGAAGGGAATAAGGAAGGAGGTGTGTGATAGAAGAAAGGGCAGATTGGGGGAAGGAGTAATCAGAAGCAAAACATTTTTTAAGAGGGACAGGGTGAAAGGAGAGATAGAATAAATGGAGGGGTAAATAGGATGGAGGGAAATACAGTTAGCAATAGCAACTGTGAAAAAAAATTTGAAACCAGTTTCTCTGATAAAGCCCTCATTTCTCAGAGAACTGAATCAAGTTTATAAAAATAAAAGCCATTCCTCAATTGACAAATGATCAAAAGATATGATCAGTTTTCAAATGAAGCAAACAAAGCTATATATAGCCACATGAAAAAATAATTTAACTCACTATTGATTGGAGAAATGCAAATTAAAACAATTCTGAACTACTACCTCATGCGTATTAGATTGGCTAATAGGACAGAAAAGGTAAATGACAAATTTTGGAAGGAATGTGGGAAAAATGATACATTAATGTCCTGTTGGTGTAGTTGTGAACTGATTCAACCATTCTGTAGAGCAATTTGGAACTATGCCCAAAGGGCTATAAAGCCACAATCTAAAATCCTTTGATCTAGCAATATCACTGCTACCGTGTTTCCCCGATAATAAGACACTGTCTTATTATTTTTTTTGGAAAGAAAAACACCAGAGGGCTTATTTTCAGGGAAGGGCTTATGTTGTCCTGCCTCAGCTCTCCTCCGCGGCACTGTTCTCAATGGCACCAGCAAGCAAATCACTGGGGAAGAACAGGATGACGCGCTCACTGCTGCAGCTCTGATTGGATGCAGATCGGAGCGCGGCGTGCATTTCACGGGGGGGGGGGGTCAGTGCATACAGAGGGTACCATAATGTAGCGTGAAGCGCAGGGGATCACCTTCACTACAGGAGCAATCTCAATAGGGCTTATTTTTGGGGGAGGGCTTATTTTAGAGGAATCTTACACAGTAAGGGGAGGGCTTATTTTCGGGATAGGTCTTATTATCGGGGAAACACGGTAGGTCTGTATCGCAAAAAAGACCCCCCCAAAAAACCCCACAAATAAAAAGGACCTATATACACAAACATATTTATAGTACCTCATTTCTGGGGGCAAAGAATTAGAAATTGAAAGGATGCCCATCAATTGGATAAGGGCTGAATAAGTTGCATTACTTGATTATGATGGAATACTATTGTACTATAAGAAATGATGAGCAGCATTTTCTCAGAGAAGCCTGGGAAGACTTGCATGGGCTGATGCAAAATGAAATGCACTGTGTAGAAATTAATAGCAATATTGTAAGATGATCACCTGTGAATAACTTAGCTATTATTAGCAATACAATGATCCAAGACAACTCTGAAGGACTTATGAAAAATGCTATCCATCCCCAGAGAAAAAACTGATAATGTCTGATTGAAGTATACCTTTTTTTTTTACTTTTTTTTTTCTTGAGTTTTTTGGTCTGTTTTCTTTCACAACAGGATTATTATGGATGTTTTGCATGACTACACATGTTTAACCTATATTGAACCACTTTCCTTCTTTATGGGAAGTGGGGTGGGAAAGGAGGGGAGAAGGGAGAGAACTTGGAACTCAAAAGTTTTAAAAAACGAATGTTGAAAATTGTTTTTACATGCAACTGTGGAAAAATAAAAAATAAAATACTAAAACATAAGGACTGATACTGTGTGCAGATTAAAGCATATATTTCAAAAATTCTATTCTTTTGGGTTTTTTGTCTTGTTTTCTTTCACAACATGACTAATATGGAAATATGTTTTGCATGACTGCACGTGCTGGTTATTGTCCTTTGTTCTTGAAGAAAATGACATCACTACACTAAAGTCAAGTTTCAATGTGTCTGACTGTGGCTGATCAGACCAATACTAGGAAGATCTCAGAATGCTCTACCACAGGTTAGGCACAAACAGTCCATGTGAACATTTGGGGTGGATTCTCTAAATTTGCACATCCTGCATTTCCTTTGAGATGTTTCAATTCTGCTTTGCTCATAGAGCATAGCACCTTCTCTGATGTGGGCACACTATGCTTGAGGATGTTAGTGTCTGTGCTGGTGTCTCCCATGTCAAACAATCAATTCCAAAGTTCTTGAGAGTGACCTTAAGAATGTCCTTGTATCACTTCTTCTGACCATCACATGAACACTTGCCCTGTGTGAGTTTTCCATAAAATAGTTTTTTTTGGCAAGCGAATGTTTTGCATTCAAACAACATGTCCAGTCCTTTGGATTTGTACTCTGAAGCTTGGCAATTTAGTTTGAGTAAGGACCTCAGTGTCTGGTACCTTATCCTGCCAGGTGATTTTCAGAATCTTACTGAGGCAATTCAGATGGAAGCGATTCAGTTTCCTGGCATAGCGCTAGTTGACTGTCAAGGTTTCACAATGAGGTCAGCACAATGACTCTGTAGACCTTCAGTTTGGCAATATAACATATCAAATTGCTTGCCTTCTCAATGAGGGAGATGAGAGGAGGAAGAGAGGGATAGAATTTGGGACTCAAAAATTTTTAAAATGAGTATTAAAATTTTTATATGTAATTGGGAAAAATATTTTTAAAAGCCAATTTTAGGTTCTACCTCCCCCTTTTCTGATCCCTTTAGGTGGAAGTGCTCTTTTTTCAAATTTTCTTAGAGAACTTTGGAGCTCTCCTTTGTCCCTATTGCCTTCTACTTGTATGTGTGTATCATTTTCCCTACCCCCAACTCAAGCAGAACGTAAAGACCTTAAGGAGAAAAAAATGCTAATTTTCATTTTTATATTTCTAGTACTGTGCTTTGTACATGTTAATTGCTTAACAGAAGTTAATTCTTGTATCTCCATTTTCTCCTTGCCTCTTCCCATCTCTCTCTCTCCCTCTCTGTCTTTCTCTTTCCATTCATTCATTCAACAAATATTTATTAATTGCCTAAGAAGAGTAAGGCAATGTGCTGAGTGCTGTAGAGGATACAAAAAGGAATGTGAGATGTAACTAAAAAAGACTGATTTAAAAAACGACAACCAGAATTTATACATCCAAATGATTTTTGTCCTTTCAAAAGTCACCTTGGGAAGCTCTAGACTTATTCTAATTATTCTGTCACTGGTTATAACACTTTTGGAACTCTTCTTTTGAAAATGCCTTGAGATCTAGTTTATGAACTATGCAAAAAGTCATCCTGAGGATTTTATAGATACATCTTATTTTTTAATGAAAACCAGTACTTTCAAGTTTGATGCCCCTCTCCACCATCTTATTCATCAGATTAGACCTGGAATGACTTTTTACTGTTTTTTAAAGTGAAATTCATCCTCAAAGGATGAAGGTATGACATTACTGAGGATATCCAAAAGAATGACCTCAGAAGACACTTCTAAAAGGATGCTTCACAAATATTTTAATCAATAGTGTTACTGTGTAAATGAATACATAGCACTCCTAATATGATTTTGAAGGACATCACTCACTTGGACATATGTACTCACTTTAAAAAGTAATATCACTTTAGTCTTAACTCTTAATGCATTATTCCTGCCCTAAAATCATATCACTTCAAGCACACCTTATATACCACATGATACCCTCAATGGGCTTCCATTCTAGTTTGGGAGACAATAATAATCATAATGTTATATGGTATTTTTCAGTTTGCAGAGGACTTTCTTTTTTAGATAGAAAATTCCTGGAAAAAGATATAATTCTTCATTTTTGTTTTTCCACATTGCAAGTAACTCAGATCCTTACACATAGACTGAGCTTCATAAATATTTGTTGAATTAAATTGAACTCTGTAAAGCAGATAATGCCAGTATTGTTGTTCCTATTTTATGGATGAGAAAACTGAATCTCAATGAGGGAAAATGACTTGCCTGTAGCCACAAGTCTCCTGTGGCAAAGCCAGAATTAAAATTCAGGCCTTCTATCTCCTAGTTCAATGCTGCTTTCATTACCCCAAGCTGCCTCTTATATATGAAACAATAACAAACAATTTGAGATAGTATTTAATTAAGTACTAATTGTATTACCCATACATGTTGTCATAGAGCGTAAGTGCTAGAGAAATTTAAGTGAATGTGCGTGATATAATTAGGGAAGACTTTGTAAACATAATATGACCTCATCTGTAAAATGGCAGGGTAAGGTGGACTTGATCCCCTTAAGATCTCTTCCAACTCTAGGCTGATGATCCTATGATAAGAATTAGACCTTGAATGATGGGTGGTATTTGTATGTCATTATTCTTTTTTCTCTTGCCTTCCACTTTTTCAAATTCCTAAATGCTTTTCTCAGTTTCAAAGGTGTTAGGAAATTCTTCTGCTGATCCCTCTGTTATTCACAATCTCAGCTCCTTTCTGTACTCTTTGGTTAATAAAAAGTACATCAATAAAGGAGGGACAGTTCTCAGTGGAGTGGTATGAAAAGAGGTTGAAAAGTGGATGGGCAGCTTGGGAAGATGATAAGTTAATGGACATTTAAGAGCCTACTATGTGTCAGACTCTATGCCAGAAACTAGGGAAACAAAAACAAAAGCCTATCTGTCCATGCAATATTTAAGAAAACTGATGCCCTCCACAAAAAAGGAAGCTTCAGAGTAGCTGGGCATCTAGCTTTTTCTAGTAGGCCTCAAATGAAGAAGAATCTGCTATCTCTAGAGGTGACTTATTCTACTTTTAGATACCTCTAATTATTTTTACATATATTATAGCATTGAAGAGTTTTAGAACTGAAAGAGACTTTAAAGGACATGTCATCCTTTTTTCATTTCTCTTCCCAATTTTTCCTCTACTTCTCTTATTTGATTTTCAAAATCCTTTTTAAGCTCCTTTATGGCCTGTAACCAGCTTGTATCTTTCTTGGAAGCTTTTGGTGCAGGAGTTCTGGCTTCACTGTCTTCCTCCTGTTCCATGCTTTGATACTTTTTTGTCCCTAAAATAGCAGTCTAATGTTGGATTCCTCTGTTTGCTTTGCTTCCTTCATTTACTCATGTTGCCTCTCAATTACTTGACTTTTGAGCTTTTTGCCGCAGTAGGACTCTGCTACCAGACAGGGGAGCTTTGTCCCAAACGCTGGGGTTTTCTCAGCTGCTGAAGGTATTAATTGGGTGCCCTCTCTGAAGCCTCCACATGCTCTGGCAAGCTGGTTACACACCCCAGGACCTTCATCCTGGACTGCAATCCAGATCCAAGCAGGTTAAAGCAAGAGTGATTACCACTCACACTGGTCGCTTGGTCGCCCTACAATATGCAGGACAGGAGCTGAAGCAGCCACTTGTGACTGGGGCTGCAGGGCCACGGGTGCCTCAGTCACTTCTCGCCCCAGGGGCAAAAGCCAACACACTCCCAACTATTGGATCCCAAAGTCCACAATGCACTGACCTCTCACTTTGTCCTTAGCATCTATGTGTTGATAATTCTGGAAACCGCCACAGCTGCTGGTGTTCTGAAGGCCCTCCAGCTTGTGGTTGGTCAGGCCCCCCTGGGGCTAAAGCCTCTGGCTTGTCGGGGCTGCGCTGGCTGCTTGCTGGTGGCCTGCCAGGCTGTCCTCAGTGGGAGGTGAGCTTCTCTATGTCATTTTGTGGGTTCTGTAGCTCCAAAGTTTCTTCAGAGTCCATTTTACATGAATTGGGGGAGGTGGAAGCTGGAGCCCTGCAGAAGTCCTGTTTCTACTCCGCTGTCTTGACTCCACCCCTCAGGACATCTCATCTTTAGAGATAAAAGTTAAAGATAATCTCCCCTACAATGTCCCTAACACTTGATCATCTAACTTTTGCCACGACTTCAAGTGAGAGAAAAATACATTGCTTTCTGAGGCAACCCATTCCATATTTGGATAGTCTTAACTATTAGAAAGTTTTACATTGCATCAAGACCAAATTTGTCTCTTTCTAACCTCACCAATTGTTCCTATATTTATATATAGGTGTATATAGATTTTTGGTGACCAAATGTAAGATAAGTCTAATCCTTATTCCAAATAATTGATAGCTCCTTCAAATATTTGAAGGCAACTATCATGTCCCCATTAGCTTCTCTTCCTTAGCAAAATTGTCCCAGTTTCATCTGTCTTTAATCTTTACTGTATCCCTATTCATACCTCCTACACAGTGCATAGAAAATATTAGGTTCTTAAAAAATGCCTGATGATTGATTGATCTCAGCTACCCATCTCTGGATGTTCTTTGCCTTGTCAATATCATTCTAAAATACATTGTCCAGAAATTAACACAATATTCCAAATGTGGTCTGACCAAAGTAGCATATATCATGACTATCATCTTCTTATTTTTGGAAACTATGACAAAGACTTTATTAGTTTTGTTGGATTCTATACTATACTATTAAGCTGTTGAGCTTGCATTTTTTTCTTATCATACACTTTTTCTTTTCTTTAGTTTTTATATTATTTTTGTTTGCAAATATATCCGTCCTCATAGAGATAGGTCTTGCAACAAAAAAAAAAATAAAAGAAAGGGAGGAAATGCAGTTCCACAAAATTAACCAATATCTCAACAGGGTTTGACAATATATGTAATGTTCTATACCCACAGCTACTAATCTCTGAAAAAGAAGGGAGGGAGATTCACTTAGGTCTGGTCAATTTGTTTACAGTATTTTTCTTTCCTTTTACATTTTGTAGTCATTGTGTATAATTGTTTTCCTATGCTTTCTCATATTCTTCATATTCATCATTTCTTAATAATATTCCATTTCATTCAGAGGCCACCATTTATTTAGCCATTTCATAGCTGAAAGGCATCTTCTTCAGTTAAACCCTGTATTTCTAGAAATGTATTCACAGAAAAGCATGCAGGATCCTTCTGAGGACCACTGGTCATGTGTCACAAACTTTTCAAAGGCAAGGACTATATTTCATATTTCTCTTGTATCCTGCACAGGACTGAGCACATTTCTCATGTGTTGAACTCTAGCTCTCTTGAAAAAGTCATTCCCCCTCTCTCTAAACCTGTTATCTCCTCTGTAAAATGTAGAAGTGGGAGCAGATGACCCCTGAGGCTCTTCCCAACTCTAAGAGTCTATATGCTATGTTCCAAGGACCTTTCAAACTCCAACAGTCTATATTTGAAGGTTTCTCCTAACTCCAGAATTCTATGTTATCCTCTGTTTAATAATTTTTTTCCTTGGGGGCTAGGTGGCACAGTGAATAGAGCACTGGCCCTGGAGTCAGGAGGCCCTGAGTTCAAATCTGGTCTCAGACATTTAACACTTAACTAGCTGTATGATCTTGGGTAAGTTACTTAACCCCAATGGCCCTGCCTTCCCCCCTCCAAAAAACAACAACAAAAATATTTTTCCCAATTACATGTAAAAATAATTCTTAACATCCATTTTTTATATTGAGTTTCAAATGCTCTCCTTCATTCCCCTTTCCCTTATTGAGAAGGCAAGCAATTTAATATAGATTATATATGTGCAGTCATGCAAAACATATTTCCATATTAGTCATATTGTGAAAGAAAACACAGACCAAAAACAAATGTACAAACCAGAAAATCAAAGAGTTTTAAAAAGTATGCTTCATTTTGCATGTAGACTCCACCACTTCTTTCTCTGGAGATGGATAGCATTTTTTATCATAAGTCTAGGAATTGTTTTAGATCATTGTATTGCTGAGAATAGTTAAGTCATTCACAGTTGGTCATCTTGTTGTTATTGTATATAATGTTTTCCTGGTTCTGCTCACTTCACATTACATCAGTGTAAGTCTTTCCAGGTTTTTCTCAGAGAACCCTGCTCATCATTTCTTATAGCATATTAATATTCCATCACAATCATATACACCAACTTGTTCAACTGTTCCCTAATTAATGGGCATCCCTTCAATTTCCAGTTCTTTGCCACAAAAAAGAGCAGCTTTAAATATTTTTGTACACATAAGTTATTTTAAATTTTTTTCTCTCTTTAGGATATACACCTAGTAGTCATATAACTGGGTCAGAGGATATGCATGGTTTTATATCTCTTTGTGTATAGTTCCAAATTGCTCTGCAGAATGGTTGAATTAGTTCACAACTTCATCAATAATGCATTAGTATCTCAATTTTCTCACATCCCCTCCAACATTTGTCATTTTCCTTGTTAGCCAATCTGATAGGTGTGGGGTGGTACCTCAGAGTTGTTATAATTTACATTTCTCTAATCAATAGTGATTTAGAGTATTTTTCTTTTTTTTTTTTAAAGCAATTGGGGTTAAGTAACTTGCTCAAGGTTACGCAACCAGGTGTTTCTGGGTGGGTGCTAAATGTCTGAGCCTGGGATTCGATCTCTAGGTCATCCTGACACTGGAGCCGGTGCTCTTACTTGCTGTGCTACCTGGCCGCCCCTAGAGTATTTTTTAAATAATTACTTTGATTGAAAACTATCTGGTCATATTCTTTGACCATTCATCAATTAAGGAATGACTTGTATTCTTCTAAGTTTGACTCAGTTCTCAATATATTTGAGAAAGAGACCTTTATTAGAGAAACTTGCTTGAAGAATATTTTCACAGTTATGATTACTATGCATTTCCCTTTATTCTATTTCCTCCTATTTATCTTATTCTCTCTCTCCTTTCACCCTGTCTATCCTCAAAAGTATTAGTTCTGATTACTGCCTCCTCCAATCTTCTCTCCTTTTCATCAACCCTGCCCCCTTTCTCTTACATCCCTCTCCTCCCTTCCTGTAGGGTAAGATAGATTTCTATATCCAACTGCATGTGTATGTTATTCACTCTTTGAGCCAATTTCAATGAGAGTAAAGTTCAAGTGCTCCTTCCCCTCCACATCTTCCTGTCCACTATGAAACCTCTTTTATAACCTCTTTTATGCAAGATAATTTACCTCATTTTACTTCTCTCTTTCCTCTTCTCTCAGGGCCTTCCTCTTTTTCACCCCTTAATTTTTTTTTTTAGATATTATCCTGTCATATTCAACTCACACCCATGCCCTGTCTATGTGCACTCCTTCTAAATTGCCTTAATTATAAAGTTCTTAGATTTTACAAGTACTGTGTTTCCCCGATAATAAGACACTGTCTTATTATTTTTTGGACAGAAAAACACCAGAGGGCTTATTTTCAGGGGAGGGCTTATTTTAATGAACATTGACAGCAATTTTAATAAACAGGTAAATGTGAACAAAAAAATGTACCTTTATTCAATAAGCAAATCACTGGGGAAGAACAGGATGACACGCTCACTGCTGCAGCTCTGATTGGATGCAGCTCAGAGCGCGGCGTGCGTTTCACCCGGGGGGGGGGAACGGTGCATACAGAGGGTACCGTAATGTAGCATGTAGCGCAGGGGATCACCTTCACTACAGTAGCAATCTCAATAGGGCTTATTTTCGGGGGATGGCTTATTTTAGAGGAATCTTACACAGTAAGGGGAGGGCTTATTTTCGGGATAGGTCTTATTATCGGGGAAACACGGTATCATCTTCCCATGTAGGGATATAAACAGTTTAACTTTTATTGAGACCCTTATGATTTCTCTTTTCTGATTACCTTTTTCTACTTTTCTTGAGTGTTGGATTTGAAAATCAAATGTTCTATTTAGCTCTGGTCTTTTTTTTTAAGTTTATTTATTTTTTGTTTTTAACATTTACCCCCATAAGTTTTAAATTTTCTCCCCCTCCTCTCCCTCTTGCCTCCCTAAGACAGCCTGCAAACTAATATAGGCTCTACCAAACATTCCCATTAAACATTCTTTCACACTAGTCATGCTGTATAGAAGAACCAGAAAGAATAGGAGGACCTATGAGAAAGCAGCTGAAGCAAAATATATTCTACTCCAGTCTTTCACCTTTACCCAGTGCGTATCCCCCTGTTTCAAATGTGTTTTTGGTAAACATATTGTAGGATTATGGTTTTTAATCCATTCTGCTATCCACTTCCGTTTTATGGGAGAGTTCATCCCATTCACATTAACAGTTATCTGTGTCTTTATCTCCATCCTATTTCCCCCGTTTATGCTTTTATTTATCCCTTCTAACTTTCTCCCCTCAAAAGAGTTTTGCTTTTGATTACTGCCTCCCTCAATCTTCCCTCCCTTCTATCAGTCCCCCTCCCTTTTCTTTCTCTTTTCCCTTACTACTTCTTCCCTCCCTTCTAACCACCCCCTTCCTTTTCTTTCCCCTTTCCCCTCCTACTGGCTGTAGGGCAAGTTAGATCTCTAGGCCTGTGTTTGTTATTCCCTCCTTGAACCAAATCTAATGAGAGTAAAGTTTAAACAATACTAATCTTCTTCCCTTCTTTCCCTCTACTATAATATGTTTTTGTGCTTCTTCAGGTGATGCAATTTACTCTTTTCTGTTTCCTCCTTCCCTCTTCTCTCATTTGCAATCCTTTTTCACACTTTAATTATGTTTTCAATCATCACATCAGTTAATTTATACCCATACCCTCTGTCTATGTATATATATATATATATCCCTTTAAGATGTCATAATAAAGGTACAATTCCCAAGATTTACAAGTATCATCTTCCCATGTAGGAATGTAAACAGTTTTCCCTTATTTTATTTCTCTTACTGACATACTTTTTTCTTCTTTTTTTCCTGTTTACCTTTTTATGCCTCTCTTAAGTCTTGTATTTGAAGATCAAATTTTCCATTGAGTTTTGGACTTTTCATCAGGAAGATCTGGAAGTCCCTTATTTCATTGACTGTCCATATCCTTGTCTAAAAGATTATGCTCAATTTTACTGGGTAGTTGATCCTTGGTTGTAATCCAACCTTCTTTGCCTTACGGAATATCATATTCCAAGCCCTATGATCTTTTAATGAAGATGCTGCAAGGTCCTGTGTGATCCTGGCTGTAGTTCCACGACATTCAGGTTATTTCTTTCTGACTGCTTGTAGTATTTTCTCCATGACCTGATAATTTTGAATTTGACTACAACATTCCTTGGCATTTTTAGCTCTCGTCTTCTCATCAAGAATGCTTGAAACTTCTCTATCTCATTGAATTTCTATTTTCTCCCCTGAAGCACAAAAATCCACTAACAAACACTTCTTAAAAAGCAGAATTGGCCACATGGAAGAAGATGTACAAAACTGAATACTCAGTTTTGCTGGATAGGTGATTCTGATTGTAAGTCTAGCTCTTTTGCCCTCCAGAATATTATATTCCAAGCCCTTAGATCTTTTAATGTAGAAGCTGCTAAATCTTGTGTTATCCTGACTGTGGCTCCACAATATTTGAATTGCTTCTTTCTGGCTGCTTGTGATATTTTCTCTTTGACCTGGGAGCTCTGGGATTTGGCTATAATATTTTGGGGAATTTTCATTTTGGGATCCCTTTCAGGAGGTGATTGGTAGATTCTTTCAGTTTCTATTTCTATTCTATACCCTCTGGTTCTAGACTCTTAGGGAAGTTTTCCTTGATAATTTCTTGAAAGATGATGTCTAGGCTCTTTTTCTGATCATGATTTTCAAGTAGTCCAATAATTCTTAAATTATCTCTCTTGGATCTATTTTCTAGGTCAGTTATTTTTCCAATGAGATATTTCACATTGTTTTCTATTTGTCATTCTTTTGATTTTGTCTAATTTATTCTTGATGTCTCATGGAGTCATTAGCTTCCACTTACCCAATTCTAATTTTTGAGGAATTATTTTCTTCAGTGAACTTTTATACCTCTTTTTTCATTTGGTCAATTGTACCTTTTAAGGAGTTCTTTTCTTCAGTGAATTTTTGTACATCTTCTTCCATGTGGCCAATTATGCTTTTTAAGAAGTGTTTGTTAGAGGATTTTTGTGCTTCTTTTACTATTTTGCCTATTCTATTTTTAAAGATGTTTATTTTCTTCACCACTTTTTTGTGCCTACTTTACCAAGTTGTTGACTCTTTTTTTTTTGCATCATTTTTTTGCATCACTATCATTTCTTTTCTCATTTTTCCTCTACCTCTCATATTTGATTTTTTAAATCCTTCCAGGAATTCTTTTGGGGCCTGTGACCAATTCACATTTTTCTTTGAGGCTTTTGGATGTAGCAATTTTGGCTTTGTTATCTTCTTCTAAGTTTGCATTTTGATCTTCCCTGACACCACCATAGTAAATTTCTATGGTCAGGTTCTTTTTGATGTTGTTGTTATTTGCTCATTTTTCCATCCTGTTTCTTGATGCTGAACTTTATATTAAATTTGGGTTCTGCTCCTGAGGTAGAGGGGGAACTGTCCCAAGCTTCAGTTTTGTTTTTTTTTTATGCAGCTGTTTTCAGAGTTAGTTCTGGGAATATGTAAGTTTTCAGTTCTCTCAAGGTGGTATGATCTAAGGAGAGGTATGCTCTCCTGTCCTATTCTTTGATTTATAAGTGACCACAAGCACTCTTTTCCACCTTGGAACTGTGACCAAGATCCCCACTCTCCTGCAGCTGTAATCTGATGTGCTAGTGCTTCTCCTTGCCCTAGGACTATGGGACTTTGATGTGGATCTGTACAGGGGCAATGAAACAGAGTCTGGCACCCAGTATCAACACAGGGACTACTGTAATCTCCTTCTGATCAGTTGTATGTCCCCTTTACCATCAGTGGACTGAAAATTCTGAAAGCTGCTGCTGATTCAGTTGCTCCAACGCCTGCTGCTGTTTTACTTGGAACATTCCCTGTATTAGATTGTGCTTCACTCTAAGCTGGGTGCAAAAGACCTTTCCTTCCAACCTTCTAAATTGTCTTGGGCTGGAAATTGTTTCACTCAATCCTTTTGTGGGTTCTGTCATTCTAGAAATTATTTTGAGGTATTATTTTTAAATTGTTTGGAGGAGAATTTGGAAGAGCTCAGGGGAGTCCCTGCCTTTTCTGTCATCTTAGCTCTACTACCATATTTCCCATGTTCCTATGTTTTAAGGTGCTTTCCATTTCTGAGATTTATGTGTTCTAATTTTTTTTCAATGAACTTGCATTTGACTAAAGCCTTCATTTTTTTTTTTCAGATGAACTATCTGGTCATATCTGCCTCATCTTGTATTGGTGAAATTGTTTTGTTTGGACCTAAGGATAAGACAGCATTTATCCCAATTAAACTTGGGCATTTTAGATTTGGCCCAATTTTCTAAGCTATTAAGACTTTTCAAGTTCTGATTCTTTCACCTAGAATATTAGTTATTTTTGTCAGTTTTGTGCCATGTGTAAATTTGATAACCTTAATCTAAATAAAAATTTCAAGGTCTCATGACCTTATAGTGATCCTTGGTTTATTCTTCTGGTGACCACATTCCAAGAAGACACTGGGCCATTAATGACTATTTTTTGAATCTCACCATTCAATCAGTTCTGAATCTAGCTATATTATTTTCTAGTTCACTTCTCTCCATTTTGTCTATAAGGAATTTACAAAAAAGAGATTTTGTCATATGTTTTACTAAAATCTAGGTAAATTATATTCATAGCATTCTGTCAGAAAAGGAAATGAAGTTAGTCTGATATGACCTGTTTTTGATGAAGCCAAGAAGGTTCTTTGTGATCACAATTTGTTTTTCTCTCTATTCACTATATCTTTAATTAAATTAAATTCAACAACCATTTATTAAACACCTATAGGAATCAATGTCAAGTTCATTCCCATCCCCATTTTAGAAAATCAAGCTCTTATTATGTTTCTGTTTTTTCTGCCAGGGAAGCAATCTTTAGACAAGAAAGATTAAAAAGTGTCAAATAGAGAGTTGATACCCAAGATAGGTAAGCAGGTGTGAAGAGAGTACCCACCTTCCATTTATGAATCTAAATCACCTGGCTCAAATGAACTACATCTTTGGATGCTGAAGAACTGGAAGATGTGATTGTTGAGTCACTTGTCAATGATCCTTGAAAGATTCCAGAAAAGGGTGAGATGCCATAGAATTGTAGAAGGGCAACTATTGTGTACTCTCTTCTCTCCAGTATTGGTTAAAATTGTCCTATTTGCCCCCAAATTGGTGTACTATGCTTTCTTTGATTTTTCTTTTGCCCAATATAGCTCAAAACAAAACAAAAACAAAAAGCTTTTTGTTATCCCTAGCTTTCCTCGCCAACTGCAATTAATATTGAGCTTTAGCATGTCTGACATTATTCCTTCATGCTTTTGTCTACATCCTCTGTTACATGACTTTGTTAAATTTTTGCACCTGTCTTAAAAATACAGGATAGTTGGTGACTTCCCCTTGTATACACATTAGTCTCTTTAGACAACTCTCCTTTTTTTCTTTCTCATTAGAATTCTTTCTCTTTGTATCTTTGGAATTTCATTTTTGTTAACTTCTACATTTATATGGTACTGTGGTTAGAGCTCTGAACTTGGAATGAGGAAGACCTGAGTTTGAATCCTGCCTTAGACACCTGCTAGCTGTATGATGTTGGAAAATTAATTTAATTTTTCTCAATATCAGTTTCTATATCTGTGAGATGAAGAAAATAGTCTCTATCTCACAGGGTTGTACTGAATATCATAGGCCACCTTCTTCAGGAAACCTTTCCCAATCCCCCTTAATTGTAATGTTTGCCCTCTGTTGACTACTTCCAATTTATCTTGTGTGTAGGTTTTTTTTGGGTACATAATTATTTACATGTTTTCTCCTCTGTTAAAATATGAGGTCATTGAAATCAAGAACTGACTTTTATGTTTCTTTGTATCCCCAGAGCCTAGTACAGAGTAGGCACTAAATGTTTATTGATTGACAACCCTTAAAGTTTTCTCTCTCTCTCTCTCTGTCTTTATATTATATTATATCACATCATATCATGTCATATTGTATTATAGCTTTCTACTTTTTTCTTGACTTCCCTTGTAGAAGTTTAGCCCACGAGATCCTATCTAACCTTTCAATGGAATCTCTGAAATCAACTCTCCAAGAATCTAGGTTGCATATCAGACTATTTTCAACTTTCTTCAACTGTAACACAAACTATAAGTTGGAACCTAAGACCTCCCCCCATTTCCCCAAAATTCCCATCATTTCTACTTTAGCAACTGGATCCTCTGTTGGTAGGAATAAGACCTAGAATAGAATCCTTGCTGGTGATTCCTTTTGAAAGATGAAATTATTAAGTCAAGTAAGGAAAAAATTAGGTGCTCTGCTTTTACCAGAGAGAGAATACTCTAGCAGATGTTTAGAGAACTGAAGTCCCTTATCATCACTATATCATACCTGTGTGCCAGACTTATGATTTGTTTATTGAACTAAGTTATTTCCTTTTTCTGTTCTGGTGGTCTGATGATAGTATCACTTCTCTTTCTTCCTCTGTTAATCTTCACCCAAATGCTTTCTCCATCATGCTTTTCCCTTTCCCAATCTGGTTAATGAATTTCCATAGAATGAATCTTCTTAATGTATAATACTACACTAAATGCTCTTTTATCTGGCATGTTTTTTTTAATAAGTTATAACTTTTTAAAGTCACATTCTTCATGAATCTTAGCCTACTAATTCTCAGTGATATCTATGAGTTTAATGTTGTCTGCTTTAGGTAGGATTTCTAAATCACCTTACTTGCTAGTCAAACTTTCTGAATTTGTCTATAGCTGTCTGAAGCTATGGATTTTATTATGGGCCCTTTTCTTGGATTTCGTCTCAGGCTATGTCTTTGCTTAGGTTTTGTCTCACATTGAGAATTTCTCCAAAACTATGAGCAATAAGCTACTCAATGTATACCATAAATCAAATTTATGACAGATTATTTATTTCTGCACCCTCCCAAGCTTTAACCTCAGATCATTTCTACCATCCTCTGCCTTTGCTCCTACACATGTACTGCTAAACAAATATGGAGAAAACCACAAAATTATTCTGATTGAGTCTACTATGAATTTATGTTGCACAACCTCAACTGGGCCCTTGCTGCTACTAGGCATTCGTGCTATATTTCCCTTATTAATTCATTATCCTATTCTCCACAATGGCTCTTTCGAACCTTTTCATCCCTTCTCAAACCTTCCATTTTCCCTCCCTCCTCCCTCTCAGTTGAGCTCCTTGCCTTATGTTTTACAGAAAAAAATTGAGGCCATTCACTGGGAACTCCCTTTTCTCCCCTCTTCCTCATCTAATATCACTAATATGCCTTCTGCTGCTATTTCCTCCTGACTCACATGATGAGCTGGTCTTGCTCTTTATTGAGCACAAGCAATCTTATACCCTCCAGATTTCTCCAATAGATTGCCCCTCTCTGTTATCCCCACTCAATCACTTATTTTGAATTTCTCTCTGTCTGTTAGCTCATTCCCTCCTGCCTACAGACATGCCTTTCCCATCCTGAAAAAAACTCTCATTTGACTTTTCCTTTCTGGCTAACTATAGTCCTATATTTCTTTTGCCCTTTGTAGTTAAACTTGCTTTTTTTTTGGAGGGGGGAGGGCAGGGCAATTGGGGTTAAGTGACTTGCCCAAGGTCACACGGCTAGTAAGTGTTAAGTGTCTGAGGTCGGATTTGAACTCAGGTCCTCCTGACTCCAGGGCCAGTGCTCTATTCACTGCACCACCTAGGCACCCCCCTTTGTAGCTAAACTTGAAAAAAAACACCACCTACAATAGATGCTTCAACTTTGTCTCCCCTCACTCTCTTTTTAATACCTTATAGTCTAGCTTCGGACCTCATCAATCCACTGAAACTGCTTTATCCTAAGTTACTAATGATCTCTTAGTCACCAAATCCAATAGCCTTTTCTTAGTTCTTATTCTCCCTGACCTCTCTGCAGTCTTTGACATTCTCTCCTCCTTGACACTCTCTTTCTAGGCTTTTGAAAGTTCTCATCCTACCTATCAACTTGCTCCTCGTCAGCCTTCTTTGTTGGATTCCCCATCCAGATCGTGCTCTCTGAAAGTAGGTATCCCACAGGTTTCTGTCTTGGGCCCTCATCTCTTCTCCTTCTATACTAATTCACTTGGAAACCTCATCAGCTCCCATGGATTTTATTACCATTTTTATTCTGATAATTCTCAAATCTATCTATCCTGCCCTAATCTCTCTGACCTCAAATCTCACATCTCTAACTGCCTTTCAGACATCTCAAACTGGACGTCCAGTAGATAATATATCCAAAATGGAACACATAATCTTTCCCCTTAACCTTCCCCACATCCCAACTTCCCTATAGAAAGAAGGTAGAGGGTGACACCTTCTTTCTAGTCTCTCAGGTTCACAACCTAGGAGTCTTCCTTGACTCTTTCTCTCACTTCCCATATTCAATCTATTGCCAAGATCTGCTGATTTTACCTTTGCAACATCTCTCAAATATGCCCCCTTCTTTATTCTGACATTGTTTTATTTCTCCTCTATATTTTTGCTTTGTTTTGTTTCCCTTCTCTCTCCCCACTTCCCACTTATCACTGTTTGTGCCATGGAGACTAAACAAAAAAAAGCCTTATAAACCTTTAGATGCTGGAAGGTCCTCTAGAGAATCCTTAGGATCTTTCTATCAAGGAGTGGTGTATGATAGGACAAAGTTTCCTCTGGAACTTAATTTGCTTCAGTTTTCTTGGTGCAACTTCTTGATCATCTAAGCGAACAAAAAGTCCTAACCATATGAAATTTGGGTCTCAGACTTGGTGGGTACTTAAGATCATATAAGTCACCAAATCCTGATTACATGGACATGGGGGATAGGGAAGAAACGAAGGAGGGAGGATGACCTGCATGTATTCAGAGAAGTTAAGTGCCACTATAATCTAGTTGCTTAGCATTGATATGATAGGTCAAAGTATACCTCCTTTGTTAAATGTTCAGTGTTTTGTGAGTGCCTCATTTGGTCCCAATATCTAACATGAGCTAAGAGGATGTTGGCATTAGAACTTCACATATGGGACCACAAATAGTAAAATGGGGGGCAAAGAACTTGATTTGATATTCTCATTATTTGGACAGAAATGAAAAAAGTAGCACAAGATAATTCAATTTATGCTCACTCGTCATTAGCAAAACTTAATATGGACTTGAATTAATGTTTTCTTTTTCAATGATAATTCAAATCAAAAAACAAGTGTCAAATACCTACCGTGTCTGTGCCTGGTGCTGTGAAATATACAAAGTTTAGATAAGAAATGGTCCCGCTGTCATGGAGCTTACAGTCTAGCAGGAAATATAACACTATCTAACTATATATAGTTCCCAGGGCACTACCTGTCTTCAGTATATTCCCCGATGGTATCCTCAAGAAAAAAAAAAAAAACAGCTCAAAATCCATTGCTTTTGAACCCCAACTATTGTGTTTACTTCTACCAACCAATGAAAGATTCAGCTAGTCCAAAACAAAGACATGGAACAGCCTTCTGATTATAGGTAGCAGTAGAATATTTTCTGGACAAACTTACCTACCAGAATATGTCAGTCAGTCAATAGACATTTATTAAGTGCCTACTATATGTCAGGCACTGTGCTAAATGTTAGAAAAACAAAGAAAGGTAAAATAAAGTTCCTGCCCTTGAGAATCTCACAATCTAATGGGGAATACAACATGAAAATAACTATACAAACAAGCTAAAAATAAATAGATTGGAATAAATTAAATAATAAATTGAAATAACCAATAACTTGAAGGTACTAGAATTAAGGAAGATCAGGAAAGGTTTTCTATAGAAGGTACAGATTTTTAGCTGGGACTTGAAGGAAGCCAGGGAAACCAGGAGGCAGAGATTATGAGGGAAAGAATTCTATGCATGGGGGACAGTCAATGAAAATGTCTGGACTTGAGAGATAGGGTTTTCTGTTTGAAGAAAAAGGAAGTCAGTGAAAATGGATTGTAGAGTACACAGACAGGGGATTTAATGTATAAGAAAACTGGAAAGTTGGGGTGGAGGTTAGTTATGAAGGGCCATGGATGCCTAAAAGACGATTTTATTCTGGGGGATAATTATTCTGGGGGATGATAGGCAGCCACTGGAATTTATCAAATAGGGAAGTCCCATGGTTAGACCTTCACTTTAGGAAGATAACTTTGAGAGCTAAGTGGGAAGATAACTTTGAGAGCTAAGTGGGAAATGAACACAATCAGTGAGAAGAATGAACCTATACAGGAAATTCATGTGAAGAAGCACACACTTAGGGAAAATGTGTCCAGGGTACATTTTGTAGAAGTATAACTCATGCTTCCAAAACTTCCATTGATGTTTTCTGGTGATATCATTGCTTTGCTTCCTGTTCAACCTATTCACTTCTGTTGGTTTGTGGTCTCTCCTAGATATCTGGTTTTATAACTTCTTCTAGGAACTGCTCTGCTGGTTGTATAGTCACTGTTAGATGTTACTCTACCAGACATGTAGTTTTGGAGTAACACCTCTCTCTGTTGGTCTCAGCTATTGGTCTCAGTTGTAGTCTACAGCTGAGGTTCAATCTCTTCCCTGTGAGAGGAGACATGAACTCACTGTTAGCTGGGAACCCAGAAACTTAAGCTTCAGTTCTTTTAGTGAGGGAGTCAAGGACTTTACAAGTTAGTATTAGATTGGAACAACACCCTCAGTTGCCTTTTCTCCACTAGGATAATCTATCGGTTTCTAGAGTTTAGTTATGTATAGCTTCCTTTTCTAGAATGAGAATCTTCACCTCTAGAGGAACACAGAATAGCCAGCTAGTTTAATAGAACCCAGGGGCATTTAATCTCTCTGAGCCTTACTATCCTATTCGACAGGAGCATTTTCCCCAGCTCAAGTTTCTAGATGACTTAGAAAATACCCTTTAACTTCCATCAGATTCTTATTGCCAACCTGCATACCTTCAGAATCATTTGACGGTCTTCTCTTTCATGAAACTGCCAAGGACTATCTGGGTCTAAGGCATTCAAGATTTATTGATCCTCCAAGCTTTTTTGGTCTCTTATGGAAATTAAGGTGTGTGTGTGTGTGTGTGTGTGTGTGTGTGTGTGTGTGAAGAATGGCAAGAATAAAAACTCTAGATTGAGCAGTATAGAGGTATTACCCTCAACCTCAAACCTTTGTTCCAACTTTCTGCCTTTATTATGTATATGTGCCTGGCAACAAGCCTCCCAGGTTTGAGCTGTCCTTGTATATTGTATATTGTAAAATATACAATATTACAAGATAAGTGCATTAGAGAGGTGTAGTTTATGCTATGCAAGGTCTGAAGAGCAAAAGGTCATTACTGACTATGAAATATCAGAGAAATGCTTCTTGAAGGAGGTGGCATTTGAATTTGGCTTTAAACAATGAGTTGGAATTTAAGAGGCTTTATAGGGAGTTTTTCAATCATAGAGAGAAGTATGAGAAAAAGCAGAGATGCAGGAAAGTGCAGAGAATATTCAGAGATTAGAGAACAGTTCAGTTTGACTGGAGCACAAGGCTTGAGGAGGGGAGTAGGATATGTGGAAAAAAATGTGGAAAGGCAGGATGGTGCCAGATTCTGGAGGGTCTTAGATCCTTTTGATAGCTTCATAAAGTGACTTTTTTATGTTAATAAAAACCTATCAGGGTAAAGAGTGAGAAAGAATTGGCAAGATTTTTTAAAAAAGTCTAGAGAAAAGGACTGATATGATAAAATCCTTCCTGGTTAGGGTATAATCTTCGTTTTACCCCTATCATTCACTTTGTCATTGTCCACTTTTTAATGAATGTACAATCATGGAAAAGAAATTTTATTTCATTTGAATCTTTAATAAACACTGTTTTTAAAACATTACAGGTTGATGTGAGTGCTGTAATACATTATATGTGATGGCATTGCAGTCATTGGCGGCATTACTGAATGGAGCATCTCAAAGTAAAAAAAAAATAGATGTTACTGCAAAGATCTCTGAGGATATTGTAGTTGACAGTTATTGAGTGCTCTAGTATCAACTTAAAAAATCTTTAAAGTCAATTGAAAGTTGTGACACCCTTCCCCAATTCTCTTAACTGGTTTCTCCAAAACATAATATGTATTTTTAGGAGAAAAGGTATTTTGGACAGCAGATGGTTTGATAGGTACAATGTTATATGTGGACAATGGATCAAACTCCATCACAGGGGAATTTCTTGACTTAACTGAAACATTTGATGTAGCAGAAAGTTGTGAGATTTGGTGTTAGGTGAAACTTGAGTTTGAATCCTGGCAAAAACTAGTTGAGTGAACTTGCCAAGTGACTTTTGCTTTGTGAGCTTCATTTTCCCCATCTGTAAAATGGGAACAATAATCTTTTGGCTATTTACTCACATTTACTTGTGAGAAAAGTGCTATTACAAAGTAAACTTTAATGCCCTATAGAAAGTAATTCATTATAATTATTCTTATATATGAAAGATGCTTGTGTAAAATGATATTTTTGGGGGGCATGCCTGTATTTATCAATGATAGTACAAAAATCTTTACTTAGAATACCTAATATTAGAGGTAATTTATATTAATACTGGTGAAAAGGGAAATTGCCTAAGCAGCATGCCAATGTCAAATCAATTCACGTGGAGCTATTGTATAAAGTTTCCAGACCACTGAATGACCATGGATTTAGAGGTATGTAACTTAAGATAGCTGTGATTAGCACTTTTGTGATGAACCTCTCATTTGATCTAGGTTAATCCTCTGAACACAGATGTCTTGACTATCCCTGGGCCACCATTTAAACCCTTTCCAGCTTGGTAGGACTAGCCAGACCTTCTGTTCAGCTGGTTCACCCTTTAAGGACCCAATGTCACCTTTATGCTGTGATGAAGCATTAGTGGAGGATATCAGTGAAGTTATGGTTCTTATCATGATGGATTTGGAATTTAGTCACTTGGGAGTAGATGAAGTTTTACCTATTAGAAACAGTGTTAATCATGAGTAACTGAGATGGGAGTGTTTGAAACAGGTCCCAAAATGAATCCATGGTACCAAGAAAATGGAAGATACCAAAGAAAGAAAAAGCAAATGTGAGATGGGGGATTCACTTGAAGATAAGTAAGCAGAATAGGTTGTTTGGAACTCTCTAGCCAGCAGCTGGGCAGTTTGTAAGTACTTCAGCCTACCTAACTCTAAGGTTAGCTATTAGCTTTGCAGTAGGGAGTATTTAAAAGTACACACAACATATGAGGGAAAGAACCTGGAACCAACTAGCTTGCTACATTCCAAGAATCCATCTGGCATTTACCGAACTGCTTGTCCTACATTAAGCCCTGCAGAGTAAAAGCCATTTTTCATATCTATATACCTCTATTTTTGGTTCATGTAAGACAGTTTACTGAGTTTAGGGACCGAACCTGGGAGACTTTTCAAAAATGCCTAACTGAGGGATTTGTCTAGGGTAAAAATTTTCTAAGCTATGAATCTTAAAGGCAAAAATAAGAAACTTAGGCTACTATTTTAAAAAGCAAAAGGATAACAATAATATACCAGACAATAATATCTGACTTTTATGTAAGACTTTCATGCTTATAAAGCACTTTACATAAATTATCTCATTAATGCTTATGCAAACTACCATGAAGTAGATAGTACAGGTATACCCCCATTTTACAGGTGAGGAAACTGGTTTTCAGAGAGGCAGAAGGATTTGCTTGTCATATGATTAGTAAATGGCATAGCCAAATCTTAAACTCATCTTTTGATTGCAAGCCCAAAGGCTCTTTCTGCTATAAAATATAACCTCTCCAGAAAACTAAGTGTCAACTAAAAGATGGACACCCAGATTTCAGGCCCTAGGGAACATTATGGCTTTAGTATTCTATTGATAAAGGTGAGAGAGAGAAATAGCTAAGGGAATTGTCTTACATCTCAAATGTGAGTTCTTTGGCTGTAGCTTCTAATGAGTCAACTGTCATTTATTCATTTTGTTAAAGGGAAAATAAGAGTAGATGGATAACTGAAATCCATACATAAACCACACATCTCTTTCTAGTCTATTTTTTAACCTCTACTTCAATAAACTTGAGATACTAGCATATAAAAGAGGTAGACTGGGATTTTCCAATAGGCAAATGATATGTCAGTGAGCTGGATAACAACAATCACAGCAACTATAATAAATAACTCACATTTATATAGCAACTTTTATAATTACTTCTATCTCCTGTGTAACACTATATGTCCTACCCATTGCTGTGAGAGGTATATGATCTATTTCTCTTTTAATTTTTTTCAACAGTATGATATTTATTATTAAGATCACATATCTAGTTAGACTGTATTGTGGAATATGGTGTAAGGTATTAGTCTAAACCTAATTTCTGCCAGAATGCTTTCCAATTTTCCTAAAAGTTTTTTTTAATCAAATAAGGAGGCTTTTTTCTTCGGAAATTTGTAGTAAGCCAAAATATTTCATTCTTGGGGTCAGTTCCTATGTAGATGTCCTTGATGATGTGGCTTTGGCTTCTAGCTTTGAAGTCTGCTCTCCAGAGCATCCTTTGTTATGTGAATGCATAAGATAGGAGTTAACTGACCTTTCCTAAGATTTTTTGGTGCCTAGATAACATGACTTTATTAAATTCTGAACTACTTCCAGGATATGACAGATTGAGATAATGATAAGAATACTCCAGGATATGACCGACTAACCTATTGATAAGAGTACTCAAATCTTTGTCTGCTTGATCTTTAAAAACCTTATTTAAACAATCATTAAGTGGAGTTCATGGTTATTCTTTGAACTATCCACATGGTCTGGTCATTTCTTATTCCCATCTCTGATCATGCTTAGTGCTGGACACTGAGCAGCCCATGACAGCAATTTATGCTTTCCACTTTATCAAAAACTGGGTCATTGAATTCTATTATTTTGGATTCCCCCTTGTTTTGTCTGTTCCATTGATCTCTATTTTTAAACCAAAACAAATTATTTTCATTCTGCTTTATAATATAGTGAAGTGCCCACCAGAAATTATACACTAGAGCCCCCTTAAACCTGCTACAGGGGACCCCTACTGGGGTCCTTGGAAACCACCTAATAGGCTCCAATAATAAAGAAATGTTTCACCTGTGTTGCTAAAAATATGCCACAGATTCCCACGGATTCAGGTCTGTTTCTCTTCAGTAGAAATAATACTAAGGCTTTGTTTCAATAAGAATAACACTGAGAATGTTTTGCTTGAACCCAAATAATACTGGGAATGATTTGCATTAATAAGAATAATACTGGGAATGTTTTGCTTCAGTAGATACAATGCTAAAGACATTGTACCCCTTAGAAACATATTTTGTTGCCAGCAATCACATTGTCTATAAAATTATGTCTAACAGAAAGCTCGATGCTGTCTTTCGGTCCCAGAGGCAGTCCCGGCCAGTTAATAAACACTCCTATCAAATTATAATTGGCCTAGGTGTCCTGTTATGTCTCGGTGTCCATTACAATAGTCTGAGGTCTAGGAGTGCTATTCCCATTGTATTGTTTCTTCTTTTTCATCATTTCCCTTAATATTCTAGATCTTTTGTTTTTCCAAATGAATATTGTTATTATTTTATCAAGTTTGCTAAAGTATCACCTTGGTAAATTGATTGGGCTAGCATTAAGAGTATAAATTAGTTTGATAGTATTGTCATCTTTATTATATTGGCATGGCCTAGTCATGAGCACTGAATATTTCTCTGGTTATTTGAGTTAATTTTATATCTTTGAGGAGTACTGAGTAACTGAATAATATATCTTCTGTGTGCTTCAGGAGGTCAATCTTCAGATATTTTATGCATTTTGTACTTATTTGAAATGGGATTTCCCTTTTTTATTATTGCTTCTTGTTTTATTATTATATAGAAATATTGATTTTTGAGGATTTATTGTGTAGTCTGCTACTTTGCTGAAGCCACTGACTCAATTAGTATCTTTGCTGATGCCCTAAGATTTTCCAAACAGACCATCATATGATCAGTAAATTCAGATAGTTTTATCTCCTTACCTGTCTTTATGCCTTTAACTACTTCCTTTTGCTTTATTGCTATTGCCAAAATTTCCAGAATCATATCTAATAGTAATGGGGAGAGGGGCCATCCTTGCTTCACTCCCATATTTCTTGGAAAAGGTTCTAATGAATCCCTATTATATATTATGTTTGCTTTTGATTTTAGATATATGCTTTTAATGATATTAAATATATCACTGTGCCTATATTTTGTGGACTTTTTTTTTTTTTAGCATACAAGAGTGTTGTATTTTGTCAAAAGCTTTTTCTGTATCTCTTGAGATGATCATGTGGTTTTGAATGTTTTGGTTTTAAAATGATTAATTATGTCATTTTCCCAATATTGAATCATTCTTACATCTCTAGTATAAATCCTGCTTGGTCATAATGGATGATTTCTTGGATAAATCACTATAGTCTATTTAATAAGATTTTGTTTAAAAAATTTGAGTCAATATTCATTGATGATATTGGCCTGTGGTTTTGTTTCTGTGTTTTATCTTTTTTTGATTTAGGCACTAGGACTATATTTGTCTCATAAAAGGATTCTGGTAGGGTGCTTACTTTTTCAATTTTTGAGAATAATTTGTGAAATATGGATGCTAACTTATCTTTAAAAGTTTGATAGAGGGGAGGCTAGGTGGTGCAGTGAATGAATAGAGCATTGGTCCTGGAGTCAGGAGGACCTGAGTTCAAATCCAGCCTCAGACACTTAACACAAAAACTAGCTGTGTGACCTTGGGCAAGTCACATAATCAAAATTGCCCTTCAGAAAGCAAAAAAAAAAGTTTGATAGAATTCACCTGTGAATCCATCAGGATCAGGAATTTTTTGTTTTTGCTTGCAGTTCCTTTACAGATAGATTTATTTCCTTCTCTGAAATTGAGTTATTTAAGATCTCTACCTGATTCTGATACTTTGTGTATTTTTTAAAGTATTACTCTGTCTTTTGTGTTTTCAGTTTTGTTAGTATATAATTATGAATAATGTGTTCTGATTATTCTTTTTATTTCTTTTGGTTTTGTTGTGATTTTGCCTTTGTCTTTTGCTATTTAATTAATTTGATTTTCTTCTTCCTTTTTTAAAAATTAGATTAGCTAAGGGATTATCAATTTTATCAGCTTTTTTTTTCAAAGAACCAACTTTTAGTTTGATCATTTCTATGGTTTGTTTTCAATTTGCCTATTTTTTCTTTAATTTTTAATATCTTCTCTTCTGTGCTTATTTTGATTTATTGTTCTTCTAATTTTTAAATGTGCATTAACTTTTTTTTCTATTTTACTAGTATTTGTTTAAAAGGATATGATTTCTCCCCTGAGGACTGGTTCAGTTGCCTTCCAGAAATTTTGGCATACTGTTATCATCATCACTTTCTTTTGCATAGTTATTGTTTCTATGATTTGTTCTTTGACTCACTCATTTTTTTTTTTAGATTTTATTGATGCGTTCATTCTTGTCTATTATCTTTTGTTTATGGTCCTTGAACCAATATCTATTTTTATTGTCTATAACATATGTATGAACATAATTATATGTCTATAACATGAATATACGAATAATATACATATATTATGAACATAATATATGTATGATAGATATATAACTATCTCTACCTTTTTACTTGTTTGCAATATTTTTGTGCCCTAATATATGGCCAATTTTTGTAAAAGTTTCATGAGGTACTGAAAAATATGTATATTCTTTTGCTGTCCTATATTGAAGATACCATAAATATTTTTCCAGTAAGTTGTTGAAGTCCATATTTTCCTTTTTGTTTATTTTTCTTTTAGACTTATCCAAAACTGAGAAAGGGATATTGAAGTCTACTGCCACTATCATGTTCCTATCTTTCTGTAGCCCAGAAAATGTTCCCTTTAGAAAACTGGGTGCTAAGGTATTTCTAGTGTCTGTTTATTCGTGTATTGGTTTCTTGTTTATGGTTCCTTTCACCAAAAAATAATTTTCTTGTTTATCCTTTTTAAATTTTTGAATGATTATTTTTGCTTTGTCATATAAGATTATTA
This sequence comes from Petaurus breviceps papuanus, assembly GCF_028583685.1. Taxonomy (NCBI): domain Eukaryota; kingdom Metazoa; phylum Chordata; class Mammalia; order Diprotodontia; family Petauridae; genus Petaurus; species Petaurus breviceps. Next base: position 24,714,304 of record NW_027185754.1, on the reverse strand, counting down.
TTACTACTATTTTTTGGATTCATCGGATGCATATTAATTTTTTTCACATTCCACCAGTTTTGTATGTGTCTTTGTTTTTTCAAATGTGTTTCTTGTAAGTAACAGATTGTAGGGTTTTATTTTCTTAACAAATCTGTCACTTTTTTTTTGTTTTATTGGATTGTTTAATCTAATCATATTTGAAGTTATGAGTTAGGTTTATATTTTCCTTCATTTCTTTTTTTTTTTAAGCAACTGGGATTAAGTAACTTGCTCAAGGTTACATGCCCAGTTATTTCTGGGTGTGGTAAGTATCTGAGCCCAGATTTGATCCCCAGGTCATCCCCACACTAGAGCCAGTGCTCTTACTCACTGTGCTACCTGGCCGCCCCTTCTTCATTTCTAATATTGATTTTTTCAAGTTATGATTTTCTCCTCCTGCTGTAAACACAGTACTTATGCTCTTTCAGTTATTTTACCTTAATCTTTTTTTTTTTTTTTTAAGATATCCCTGTTCCCATTGTCTCTCTTCCCCTCACTCCTGATCCCTTCTCCTATCATTTGTTACACCTTTCCCCCTGGGGTTTTGCTTATTCCTTTTTTCTTCTCCTCTGTTTTTATCTAGTTATATAACTCTTCCCTTCCCTCTCCCCCCTCTAGGCAAGTAGATTTCCTCTTCCTCTTCTCCCCTTCAACTAGTCTTGTTTATAAGTTTTTAAATTTCATTTTTTGTGCCCTTTTCCAAAACTAATTTTTCTTACTCTCTTTACTATCCATCCCTTCTCTCTGTCTACTCTAGACCCCCGCTCTCTGATTCATAACCCCCTATAATTATGTGGTGTCTTTCTTTTCTCTGTATTCCTTATCCAATCAAAACTTCCAGAGTATTCATTCCAGCCTTTTCCCTCTAGGCAGTTTCTGCCACTGCCTTGTATAGCTTGCCATGTGGATTCCCCTATTCCATTGTGCCTCACTTGCAGAACTGTGCCAATTATGGTTAGTGTCAGAGAGGACATTGGTCCATGGAAGGGCCCCTCCCCTACTACATCTATAATTATGTAGCTCATCACTGATTACTTTCCCTGCTCTGCTCCTCTCCTCCCTCATTTGCCTCAAGATCTCCTCCCCGGGTATATGCTTTATTTTTGTATTTGTCATTTTTTTAAAGCAGTGTTGAGAATGTTCCACTTATCCTGCCATTCTAAAATTGCTGACTTCTCTGAAGCTTCAAAGTTTTGTTTACGCTAAAAATAGTCTTTAAGAAAAAAAAAACCCCAACTTCCTCAGGTGCCAATTGTCCCCCGAAGTTCCAACTCCCTCCCTCCTGAGGAAGAATGAGTAGACTTTTTCAAGCCCCAAATCCCCCAGGTCACATCTAGCGCAAAGTCACTACCTCCCTTCATAAACCATTTCTCTTCACTGATAGGAGCATTCACCAGTAGAACCTTCTCCCTACACCAAAACAAGGTCTCCTTCTTTCTCCCCTCCCCACTTTTCAATCCTTCCCCCATCTTCCTCAGTTTTCTCTTTTTGAGGTCACAGAAGTCACCTTCCCCTCATTGCTAGCTTTTGATTCAACCCTAGCATATCACTATTCTTCTTGATCTCCCTGCTCTTCCACCCCTCCCCTGTTTAATGCTCCCTCTCATGTCGTATGTATTCCTACAAAAAATCAAACTAAGTTAACAAATAAAAAACATCGATTCACGTGTAGTCTCAGGGAGTCACCAGGTTCTGTCCACAGTGCCCTATGCCTGACTTTTCACTGTTACCTCCATCAGACTTCTGCCTTGATTCCTTTCTCCTTACGTACTTTTTACAAAGTAGCTTGTTATTGGCATATCTGCAAGTCACTGTTTATTCAGGAACGTATGATCAAAAAGTTTGGAGACTGAAGTCTTAAGGAAGTTAGAAACCAATTAATCTGAATTTGGAAGGGACTATTTCAAAAGGAATGAGTTCTGTGTCAAATAAGGAAATTGAGGTTCTAAGAGGTGAGTCACTGGCTCAAGTTACCAGAAGTAGTGACAGAGTTTAGAACCCGCAAGTCTTTGTTTCCCATTAAAGTTTACTTTCTCTTATATCAAGTTGTTCTCCCAAAGGGGTTCTGTTTTAAGAGAGGCCTGGATGTGGGCTTTGGAATTCAGGGTTTAGATTTAATGCCTCCTCCAAGAGCCAGAGGGCTTGTTTGAATCCAGAATTTGCTTGGGCAAGGCATTTCCCCTCTTTGAGTCTTAGCTTTGTCAAGGGTAAGAAGAGAGACTTGGACTAGATGTCCCTTCCAGCTGTAAGTCCTATGATTTTTCTCTCCCCTTTCCTTCCCCCAGATGTTCATTATAGTGGAAAGAGCATGGGTTGTCAAAGTTGAAGCAATTGAGATTGTTTATGGATTCTGGAACTTTCTCGTTGTCTGAAGATTTTCATCAAATCGCTTTTCCTTATGTGGGCCCCAGTGTTCCCATCTGTAAAATGGGGGAGGGTGTTGGACAAGATGGTCCATAGGGTTTACTCCTGCTCTGACAATTAATTCTCTTATCTCTTCTTCTTGACTCCTGAAGGCCACAAATGGGTTTCTTTCCTCAACACTCCCAATTCCAAAAAGGCGGAAAACTCCGGGGTACCCCCTCTCTCTACAGCGCCACCCTGGTTACTATAGCAACGGTGGACCGGGGCGGGGCCTTTGCACTCCTGCTCCTCCTGTCGTATAAAGAACGTTTTCGAAATTTCCAATCAGATCAATCGTCTCCTCATATGGTCCCGCCCTATTTGCCTGTGGGAGCGTTGTGATTGGAGGGTAACTCCCGGTCCGGTCCCTTGAAGGGGTCCCTCCTACTCTCGGGAAGCGCGGGAAAGTGAATGGGCCTTAAGTCTTCACTATGGGCTTTGGTCTCCTAGAGGCTGGGGGTTGAAGCCTCGAAGTGAGTCCTAGGGGTAGAGGATATTTCCTTTTTCCTCAGTCCTTTACTCCTCTCTGCGCACGCGTACACACACTATCCTCCACGCTCCCCATTGAAAAGTGCGCCACCCACGAGCAACCAGCCGGAGACAGTTGGCTTGGACTTCGGAAACCTACGCGCGCGCCCGCCAGTCAAAAGAAGAATTTGGGGCGCGCGTCTGGCGGCGAGGTGCGGAGGCCGGGCGGGGGGCGGGGCCGGGGCGAGGCGCGGGCTGGCAAGAGGTCCAATGAGATCCGGGCACCTCCTCCCTAGGGGCGTGGCCAAGGCGCGGGCTGCTCCGCCCTCTGCCCCCTCCCCTCCGCGCTGGGGGCCCGCAGTGAGTGAGGGAGTGAGTGAGTGAGTGGCACTGGCAGCCTGTCAATCCCTCACCAGAGCGGCCATCGAGCCCCGTCCGCTGGCGGCTGCCTGCCTGCCTGCCCGCCCGCCTGCCTGGGTGGGTGGGTGCGCGGCTTGGGCGGCGGCGGGTCCTGCTTCATAAATCTGCGGGGCGCCCGCTGCCCCCAGCAGCTGGCCGGGCCGTCCACCCGGCTCCCTGCCCCGGCCCCCAAACTTTCTCACCCTTCTCCCCCCCCCCCCCCCCCACCTCACCTCCACCCCTTGTCCATCTGTACCTTCCTCCCCCCTCCTCCCGCCGATTTCTCTTCCCCTTCCCCTCTCCCTTCCCCCCCCCCCCCCCCGGGGGGGCTCGCGTCCCGATCCTGCTCCGGCTCGGGCTCCGGCTCTAGCTCCGGCCCGGCGGCGGCGGAGGCTGAGAGGGGGGCGGAGGGAAAGAGGGAGGGGAGCGAGCGGAGAGGGAGGGAGGGGGGGGGGGAGGGAGCGTCCCGGCAACTCGGCGGAGGCTCTGGGGCAAGTTGCGGGAGGACCAGCCGCCCGGCGGCCGCGGGCGAGGGGCGCTGTGAGGACGGGGCGCGGGAGCAGCGGCGGCGGCTGCGGCGGCGGCGGCAGCAGCGCCGGGAGCGGGAGGAGCAGCCGCCGCCACCGTCACCACAGCCGCCACCTCAGTCACCGCCGCTCCAGCCGCGGGGCCCCGGATCTCTCAGCCTCAGCCGCCGCCGCCGTCCCCGCCTCAGCGGGCTCTCCCTCGCCCCCGCCGGGGCTTCGGCTTCGGCTCGCGAGGCCGGGTTAGAAGCCGGGCCCCCCCCTCCCCCGGGCCCGGCTCCGCCACCGCCGCGGGCCCTCCTTCCTTCCCTGCACCCCGGCAGCCCTCCTCCCCGCCCCCCCCCCAGTAGCCGCGGGCGGGGAGCGCGCCGCCCCTCTTCTTTTCCTCCCCCTCCTTCTCTCTCCTTCCTCCTCTTCCTCCTCCTCCTCTCACTCTCCCTCCTCCTCCTCTTCCACCTTCTCCTCAGCAGCCGCCGCCGCCGCCGCCTCCCGCTCCCGCCCGCGCGCGGCGGGATGGACGATCAATCCAGGATGTTGCAGACTCTGGCCGGGGTGAACCTGGCCGGCCACTCGGTGCAGGGGGGCATGGCCCTGCCGCCTCCCCCCCACGGTCACGAAGGGGCGGACGGCGATGGCAGGAAGCAGGACATCGGCGACATCCTCCACCAGATCATGACCATCACCGACCAGAGCCTGGACGAGGCGCAAGCAAAGTTGGTTTCGTCTCATTGAACATCTTTTGTGTGTGTGTTTGTGTGTGTGCGCGCGTGGCTCCCCCCACCCTGCCTTCTTCCCGGTGGGTTGTTGTATGTTTTAAAAATTTTTTTTTGTTTTTGTATATTCTTTTCTTTCCTTTCTCCTCCTTATCGGTTCCAAACTGTCTTATTAGCTTCTTTTAAAAATGAACTTTGTTCTATAAATAAACATTTTATCCTTTGGGGGGGGCGCACAAATTTCCACACCACCCCTTTGGAGGCAAAAGGGAAAAAAAGTTGCTCTTGGGAATATTAACCACACTTCAAACAGGGCTTGTTTCAGATTTTTTTTTTTAAGTCAGGAAACTGGGTAGATGGTGACTTTTGCCGTTTTTTCCTTTTATCTGTCGGCAACCCCGTTGTGATCCCGTCACAGTGATTTAAAACGACAAAATTGACCAATAAGTGTCTACTGAGAGACTGGGATTTCCACTTGAGGAAGTATAACTTTCTTTACTCCATCAAGTCCTTGTGTTGGGTAGTTGCCTGATGAAAGTGACAAGACATTGTTGCTTTTTCCCACTTGCAACAGTAAATGTTTAAATCACAGTAAATATGAAATAAAAGCTCAAGATTCTGAAGGCCACCTCGCCCATCCCCAAAGTAATAAATCTGTTACTTGTTACCAGAAGAGAAAGTTAGAGGTTGTATCCCGCACAGGTTAGTAGAGAATTTTAACTAGGGCCAATATGATGTGGAAACAAAACAGATGGGAAAAGTAACTGTCTTTGAACAGACCTACGAAACTTTAACTGTCATTTTAAAATGCTACTCTCTTCTGTTCTTCACTTAGAGAATACATGATAGTCCATGTACATATTCTTCCCCTCTCTCCCCATTTGTTCTTGGTGCTCCCTAGTTAAGCTCCCTCACATTTCTAGATCTTCTCTACCCCAGCACACGATATATTCATACCTGTGTATGGGGAAACTATGGAGGGCTTCCCCTAAAGATAAAAGCTGTCTTTAGCAATATATTCTGGTTTGTGTTAGCTTCTATGAACCTTGGAAGACACAGATTTGAAATGAAATCTTTAAGTACTCACTTGAAGAAATCGCCATGTTATTCAATAGGTGATGCTAATACCTTTGTTTGGGTTTTTTCCCCCCAGAAAACATGCATTGAATTGTCATAGAATGAAACCTGCTCTCTTCAGTGTCCTGTGTGAAATAAAAGAGAAAACAGGTAAGAATTCTAGTGTTACAGTGGTCTCAATGTGGCATTGTAACTACTCATTTGACTCTGCCAATCTAGGAGCTGCTACTTTGGGTACCGCCATCTTTGATCATTCTCTCTTTTTCCACCTCCTGATCTTGAAGGTGGGGGGAGATAAGGTTGGGGGGTTAGTGGAGAAAGCTGCAATAAATCTGGAGTCAATTTTACAATTCATACTCCCGATGTAAAATGAAATGTAGATGGAAAAGCTCATGTGTCATCCTTCTCAGGAGCCAGTCCCCTCTGGCTGCAATCAGGGAGCAGCCACTCTCTGTCTTTCCCTTTTCCTTGTTTGTATGTCAGTTTTTCCAAGGAGCAATGTGAGTCGATGCCAATTGCAAGAGTCCCTGAGAGGAAGCATCGCCAGCAACTTTCTGTTTTACTTAGACAACCTTAAGCATCAGCTCTTCCAATAGAAGAATGTATGCAATTGAACATATCTCAGTAGCATCTTTAAATTAGGCTGCTGAGTGGGAAAAATACTTGTACAAAGTATGGAAAAATAAACATGTATTTTTAGACTTCTTATACATTATATTTGTGTTAAATGTATAATTTCTATGCATACATAAGAAGAGTTCAAATATAATAAGCTTAATGTATGTTAGAAATAGGTAAGAAAGGCCAAGTGGAGGGTTAAAAACTGATTAAAGTTTTCAAGGGAATCTTTCAAAGCTCTGTACTATGTTAAAGAAAAACAATTTTCAGGAGGAAAAGAATTATATGCAAAAGCATATTCAACAAGCCTTTTAAATGATATTGATTTAATTTTTTTGTCCATTTGAAATTATACAGTTTCTTAATCTTGAAGTAGTTACATGGGTTCAAGTCATAAGCTGGTTAAATTTGGATAACTTTTAGTATGGCTGACACTGTTTGCCTTTTACATGGTACAGAACCAGGATGATGTTGACTAAGTTTGGACATTTTATGAGGCATATTTTAGTTTATTGAATGCATGTTGTAAATGGAATTTCATTTTTAAAAGTTAAGGCAAAGAAGAAAAGTGAAAAAACCTAGTATATTCAAGAAAAGTGAAACTAAAAGGTTAAATATACTTATGATAAAGTTGAATGTAAAAATATTCACATACTGCATATATTTAGATTACTAGACTTATTGCTCTTATTTATATAATGATTTTATCTAGACAAAGTATTTCCAAAAAAGTTGGAGTTTATTTGCTTTCTTTAAAAAAATAAATATCAAGAAATATTAATTGCCTAAATGGTACCTTTCTGTGTTTTTTTTTTTTTGAGAGAGAAGAGAGAGAGAATGTTGGTTCTTAATGTTGAGGAAGCCATCCTAAAATATATACATATATCTATATAATGTTCATTTAAATGTGTATGCACATATACACACATGCTTTATTTTGAGAATTGTGGACATTCGAGATTGCTAACTTTATTTTTGTGTCAGTTTTTAGTTACCTTTGGAAATCGTGGCTTGCTTAAATTACAGACAAAATTTTTTATCTGACTATAAAATGAGACATCAAACATTAAATCATGAAGAATCTTAGCTTAGAAACCTAAAAGTGCATAGTTCTCAGTAAATCATGTTGCTTAATGTCCAAGGTTTTTTGTGCTATCAGGACTCCACTTCAGTTTCTGCTGACAGCTAAGCACTTGGGTATTGACTATGTTGTGAATATTAAGATTGATTCTGCTTTCTATTGCATTATATTATGTGGGATAAGGGGAATGATATTCTCCCCCCACCCATATATACCTTAATCACACTTAAGAATCTCTCCTCTTTGACTTGTATTTGTTTCCTTGCCTCTGTAAGTTTTTGCCAAACCAGCTTCAGAATCAACCCAAGAAACTGCCTGCCTTATTTAGACGTACAGCAGGCAGTTCAATCAGGAACACAGAAGTCCTCAGGTTGCTTATTTGCACAGGGCTTAGTTATACCATTTTGAAAAGAGAATAGTATAGTTAACTGCATGTCAAAGGTGAGTTAAGAAGAAACAAGTCTTTTCAGAGACAGGGATTACTGGCAGAGAGTATTGGGTAGTTGTATTGCTATTTAAAAAGCAAGAGGCTAACTGACAAGGAAAGAGATCTTTATGATTTGAAAATGTTTCTAGGGATTTCAGTGATAACTTGTAAGTTGAGATTCGCTTTTATGCTTCGGCTAGTGCAGCCAACTTTGCAAGTTTTCTCTTCTGTAAAATAGCTAAAAGCCAACAAAGAGTAAAGGCGGTGTCTGGGCAAAGGCATGAGCCTGCCAGCCCCAGCAGCTTGAGAGGGACAGGATTAAAGCACTGAGTGATTGATGGGGGTGAATCTCTTTCTTTTGGGTGGCTGTGGGGGAGGAACCCCCCTTCTTTCTATGACTTCCACTTCTCCCTCCAAAACTAGTCCTGGAAGAGGATATACTCAGGATCTTCCATTTGAAATAAAACAGCTGTATAGACTTTAGTGTTACCAAAGCAAAGAAAACATGACATCAACTTCTATCTTTCCTCTCCTCCTCTGATCTGTTTTCATAAGAATCAGTATGGATGGTCTGATATTTCCAAAACATTTTAAAAGTTGAATGAAAAACATTTTTTTGGGGGTATATTCAAATCAAGGGTCCTTAACCTGAGGTCCACAGACTTAAAAAGAAGATTTATATATTTCAGTATAAGCTGATTTCCTTTGTAATCCCATGTATTTTGTTTTATACATTTAAAAACATTACTCTGAAAAGGGGTGCATAGGCTTCATCAGACTGCCAAAGAGGTCCATGACACACACACAAAAAGCTAAACAACCCTGGTTTTAGATGAAGCTTATTTCTAAGAACATACTTCCCCCCCAATCATTTTATGGAACTTTAAAAATGTTATGGCCAATGCTTAATTCTTTAGCATTAAAAGAAGAGTTCAGCTTGTCATTTTTAATGGAAACCTGAGGTACTTTTGATGGCTCTATTCTCCATAATGGAGGAGTAGTAGTGTTGGAGGGGAGGGGGAGTATGTCAGTATATCATGCCATTTCAATTGTTTCTCTTCTCAAAAAAGGAAGTTTGATAGATTAATTTTATTTTTAGTTGTATTTATTTTAGGGTTTGTCAGTAGATCTGTAGTATTCTCATCAGACTGAGCATTGTGTTAGTTCCTGATATAAATAAAGGATTGAGTTTGAAAAAAATGCATATTTCCTAGGTTCCTCTCAAATATGAAAAGCTATTTTTCTCTTCAGGATATCTATCTTGATTGTATATTTTTATTGTTCAGAAGTTGAGGAAAAAGACTTTATCTTAAAGTCTTACTTTTCTAATTTTGTATTTTCTTACATTGTTGTCTATTTTTAAAATGTCTTGTGCTATTATTTTTAAGTTTAAAGTCTTTTTTTATATCCAACAATTAATTTTCACTTGTAACATTGCATACTCCTAAAAGTGACCAGTTAAAATCAAGAAAAAATTTCAAAAAATTAACAAAACCTGAATAAGAATTTTTTTAAGCTTATCTTTTACTGATTTTTACTGCATACTACTTATTAAACAGTCCTTAAATCCTGAGGTTCCATTTATATTAAGGTTCATATTCGTTATGTACTCTTGTATAATTCTTGGACACCTAATGATTTCAAATGTTGACATGCTTTTCTTGGTTAGACACTCTGTCCTCAGAGGCTTGACATCATTGGAAAAGCCCTAAGTTACGGTTGATTTGCTGCATGATTTGATACTCTTGCAAAATTTTTTGGAAAAGAAAATTACTTTTTCATATATTTTCACATGAAGTATATTGTTAAGATTGAGTCTTTGCTGTAGAAGAGAGCTCTCTGTATATAAACAGAAAGGTATGGATTTTTAAAAGATGCTATATTTATATAATATACATATGTATATATATGCACATATATCTTTAAAAAGACCTGTATAACCTTTCCCTTTTTAAACACTAGGTTAAAATACTCAATGTTGATAGCTGCCAACCAAACCTTGATTTATTGCCACCACAAACCCTAAATAGCATTCATTTACTAGTAATGTCTAATGGCATACATGATGGTCTGCCAGATTTGTAGCCTTTGTGAGGCTTATAAGCAGGACTGACTTGGGAAGATCATAAAACTTAATGAACTTCTCGACTGCAGGAGGTGTCCGCAGGGGAAGAGAAAGGCCTGCTTGGCTGGTTGGGCTGGTTGAAGTATTTTTTATGTCTAAAGAGAGGGAGAAAATGATCATTAAAAATGTTATACCTTTAAGGGCACCCTCCCTACAAAGAATAAGGAGAGATTTTAGATAAGAAAAATTGATAAAGAATGCAGCTTACAAAATGAAATCTTTTTGGGGAGGGAGGAGGTAGAGGAGAGATATCTTCTACTATGTGAAAGGAAACCTTTTATTTTTATTGTTACAAATGTAACTAGCCACACAATGTCACCATTATGATTAAAGGGCTAGGTAGTGCTCTCAATCCACTACTCTGCTCCCTACTCAATTCTACCCAGAAAGGTTTAGGAACTCATTTGAGTATCCTTTTCTGTTTGAATTGCCATTCTTGTAAATGCTTAATCTAGACTTTACTCCTATCCAGCAATAAATAGAATAACTATATTACATTTTATCATATTTATACCATGTCATGGCATACCTTTAATTTTAGTGTATTAGGCTCAATTTTACACTAAATGAACACTCTAGCAAAATGAAAATGGCTATATATTGTGTTAGATATTAATACATATTACATACATTACTATTCTGAATGTTTTTAATAGTACTTGAATATATTTATCATGTGTAGTCAAAGTTCATACAACACATCTATCTCATTTTGTACATTATTATTCTAGTGCCTTAACCACTTTAAGTTTTGAAATTTAATGTCGTGTTTTTTTAAGCTTTTTAAAGTTGTAAAACCTACTACTGATTAAGCAACAATAGAGATGTAAAGCCATTCAATCATCTTAAGTGTCAAAAATTAATTGCTTCAATTTTCTATAAATGTTTTGCTTTTTAAAAAAATAATTTCAGAATTTTGTTTCTTTCAAAATTTTTCCTTAATGTTTCTCTTGCATGCTTGAGATTTTGGAGAATAGGTTGGGAGGGGGACAAAAAACCATGGGGGACCAGTTTTCTAACTTCCTTTTCCAAATGCCTTTTATCCAGCTGAAGGAAATTATATGTAGTATTCTCTCAGAGAACTTGAGTTCTGTTTCAATACTTCTTCTAGAGCTTGATGTTTTTATTAAGAAATGAATATCATATTGATTACATGTATTTGTGCTTCCAACATTTTGTCTCACCTCTGCTTTAAAAAAAAAAAAAGATAATATTGGGCTTTCCTGTCAGTGCTAACTTCATCTATATAGACAATTTTTTTTGCCTTTATGTGAGATTTGTTTTATTATGGGATTTGAAATGAATTTGTGTATTTTGGGGGAATGTTTTTTATTATTTTGGAACTTTGCCAATCATATTATTTGATGACAGCCTCTTTTTTTCCATCATAAGGTGAATAATGATCCAAACTAGGATATTTCTTGTTCTTATATGCTATTTTAAAAAACTTTTAATATACATAGACACACATATATGTGTTCATTGTTAACACAATAGGTTTTTCATTTCTGTATTTTTTTCATGGTGGAAATGCATTCTTTGGCATCTTAGTTGATTACTTAGTGTAGAACTGAAATGTTCAGATTTTCCAAAAGGTTATGTAGATTTCAATTTGACATTCAAGTGTTTTCTCTGTATTTGTGTGCTTCATTATAATGGCATTTGGTAGGTCTAAAATATCTTATAGACAGTTTGGCTATTACGTGACAAGACTGGTTTCTGTAAGCCAAGCTATACTTGGGGAAAATTTGTCTTTATTACTTTGGTTATACTGTATATTTTTACATAGACTCCCATGTTTGTGTGTATTCAAGATAAATAATTAACACATACTGGCAGATACTAGTCTATTCTAATACTATTCTATTCTGTAGAATTTAAGGGTTTTTTTTATTCTCTTTTGATACTACTAACTGAAATATATTTAGACAATACTAATAGATATTTATAATCTCAGAATTTTTGTTTAGAGAAGAATATCTTATTTGTTTTTTTTTTTTTTTTAGCATTTTGGTTTTAGCTACTTCTTTATCAAGATGAATGGTAGGGATTGAGATAAGAGATCACCCTTTTTGTGACACTTTCTTTTTACTCCACAGGGCATGTGTTTTAAGTATGAACAGCATAAATCATTTAAATCAGCATTTAATTTAAATTATTAAAAGTTTGTCAGATCTTGCCAGCACAGCTTTTATAAAGTTATAGTGGTTTACCTATGAAACAAAAATGGTGGTTATTAGTTCTGGTTGATAGTCTTATCTTCATAGACTTCAAGTAAAATAATAACTCTTAATTCAATATACTTAAAAGATTATGAATGCTTTCTTCATAACCTTTGAAATCAGTATAACATGTATTATTATCCCCATTTTATAGATGAGAAAATGTATACTTAGTCTCCCCGGTCTTGATTCCCAAGGCCATAGCCCTTTCACTACATCCAACTGTCCCCTTTATTTAGAGAGGCAATTTAAAAGCAATACTTGGTCCAGGGAAAAAAATACAAAACAGTCATTTCTTTAAGGAGGAAGAAGCCATGTCAGAAGGATTATTTCCTTTATCTTCAAAACTTGATTCTCATGATGGTTGTTCAGTAGCAACCATTACTCCCTGATTTTCATGGTCATTAACATAATCATGTATTTATAGATTTTATCTGTTTACCTTGTTTTAATATCAAGCATGGTTTTTTGAGAGTAATGTGATAAAAATATTTAAATTAGTTTTTGTATAGTATTTCTTCATTCTTTGTTAATAATAGAGTAATAGGATTGAGGATTAGAAATGGATAGTTATTGATGCTTAGTTTCTTTTTTTGATGCTTAATTTCTTAAGGAAAAAAGAATGAATAAAATCTTTCCTGTTCTCTTTATAGCTGGGGGAATAAAATTGGAAGCAGCACTTTGTTTCTTAAGACTTTCGGGTCTTAAAGGTTTAACAAACAAGCTTTTAAAAGAACACTCAGATTTCTGAAATGTACAATCAATAAGAAATTGATAATAGAGTTGCATCATTTAATACCTCAAGTTCCATAAGATACTAAAAATCATCTGGGAGAATCTATGTTAGTGATTAAAAAAAAATTTTTTTTTTGAGGTGATGCATCAGTTCTCAAAGTTGTCTTCTTTTTAATCTTCAGTGTCCAGCAGGTGGCTTTTTGCATTATTATTATTTAAATAAAATTTTTTTAAATGTCATAAAATTTCATCATGACTTAAGTGAATTAATTGAAAGCACCAACAATTCCACTGTCTATATTAATGTTTGTAATAGAACAAAGGGATGCACATAGAAATGATCTTCAACATCATCTAAATTAAGATTCCAAACAGGCATTACAGATGCTGGTAACTTTGGCAATTATCATTTTGTTTGGTGAACAGTAGTAAAACAGTGTGCGGTAAAAGTGTTTAGAGAGAGAGGATAAATAAATTGAACAGTTTTGCAATGCAAAGTGGTTTGTGGTGTTTTTGAGGATTTCTTGGCTCTCTCTTAACTGCTATTGTGAGCCTGGAGCAGATTTCCCCATTGCTAATGCCCTAGAAGTATTAATTCACTTTGATATGCTAATTAGAGGGCATTATGCAAGAAATGAGATTAAGTGGCAGCATGAAGCCATTTGCCTGTCAGTAAATTGAGAGCTTTAGCATCAGGAGGAGCTTTGTTTTTTCTGAGTTTCTCTTGGTTTTGCATATAAATAAAATTGATTGAAAGGTCTAGAGAAGCTTCTAGAACATTGGTGGTTCTTCTCTCCCCCCCCCCCCCAGGTTATTTAAACTTAATGTTAAAGGCTTTGTCTGAATATTAATTGATCTAATGGGAGCTATTGAACATGAAAATTGCATTGTTTCTGTATACTATAGAAAGTAATGGAAATTTGGTGTCATTAGATGTGGGTAGCATGGAAGGTTGGTAGAGGTTGGGCCTTGGCATTAGGTAGACCTGAGTTACTAAAGTCTTATCTTTGACATGTACTAGATATGTGACTATTTGCTGATTGCTTAACCTCTTAGTGCCCCAGGAATTTCTTTGAGACTATAAGTTACAGACAGTTGATGATCTTGAATTGACTGGCTGAATTTCCTCCTGGAAATACCATATGGATATAATCAAAAGTGGGGACCAAAAAAAGAGTTGGAAATATTGAGATAATTTCATTTCTGTTTTAGAGTTCAGAGAATCATAGGATGTTAGAGGTAGATTGAAGCCTTACAGATAATCTAGTCAACTCTTTTATTTTACAGATTCATGAAGTAAAGCTGAGGAAAGGGGAATAGACTTGTTTGAGTAGCTAGTACATGGTTCAGTTGGGACTTAACTCAGGTCTTTGGATTCTAAGTCTCATGTTTTTTGTTTTTTCCTACCAGGTTTTTGTATTACCACTCAATTTTAAAGTATATGCTTAGTCAGAATATAGATGAATGTTCATCTGATAAACTAACATTCCTGTTTAATTATGGGAAACTTCTGATGGAAGTCACAAGCATATCTGACCCATTTTGGAAGAGAGTTATTATACTAGCTATAGATTTTATTTAACTACATGGAGTGACATTAAATTAACATTAAGATTCTGACTTTTAATCCATAAAACAAGAAACTTCTTGGCTTAAATTCTCACCTTGACTCAACCTGTTGAATGAACATATTCATTAATATATGTATATGTGTATGTATATATATGTGTGTGTGTGTGTGTGTATCTCTCTCTCTCTATCATATGTCTAAAGAGATGGTATTGGTGTAATGGAAAGAGCCAGGCAAACTGGGCTTGAATTTTGACTAGATTCTGGGAAGCCTTTCTAAACTTTTGTTTCCTAATTCAAAAAATTGAGGTAATGTTATTTGCATTACCTACTTCACAATATTGCTGTGAGAAATATAGTGTGTAAGCCTTAACACTCTAGATAAATGAGTTGCATATAAAGTCACAATTGAGTATCTCTTCTGTACTTGATTATAATGGAATGAACCAAAGGTGAGTTTTCATACTTAATTCTGAATTTCTTTTAGTTTGAGTCAATCCTTTGCATTTCTTTTCATAATTATGGTTGTATTATTTTCTTTGTGTGTTACTAAAAAAATGGAAATATTTTCTTAAAAACTTTTGGATTCATGAATCTTTCCTCCATCATTGTTGACTATTCCACACCTTTCCTTCATCTACAATCCTTTTCTCTGTTTTCCATCAATTCTTCATAGACTATATAGGAAAGGGGGCAGAGGCTTGCTTCTTTGAATTTCTTGTATATACTAATTTACTATTGGGGCTCTGCATCTGTTTCTCATTCTCACTACATGACTGGCCCACTTATTTTTCTAGACATACATGTCCTTGATATAATGTCTTTTATGACACTTCTCCTAGGCAAGTTATCTTTGACTTCATGGAAGAGTTGGCATCTGAGCTGGGCTTTGAAGGAAGAGAAGGATTTCAACAGGTAGAGTTGAGAAGGATGTGTGTTTCTTGAAGTAACTAAGCTGTTATTGGTAGAATTGGAATGTCTACCCCTCTGTGTTTGGTTACATAACAGAATATTTTGGATATGGGCAGTTGGTTTTGGCATCTGAATTCCACCACTGTATCTGTGAATGTAAACCCAATAAACCATAACTCCTTTTCAGAGCCATATGGATTCTCAAACCATCACAGCTGCTATGCATGCGCACTAAGGAGGCTAGTTTCTCCTCAGTATGCATGTGTAGCTCCCATTAATGTTAATGGGAGTTCGGAATATGCATACAGAGAGGAGAATCAGGTTCTCTCCAGAGACAGAACTCCTGATTACATTTTCAGTGACGAGTACTTAGTGTACCTACACATTAGCTGCTTTTCTAAATGAAATCCTTGGCTATTTTTAATTCTTGTTCCCTTCCCAGTACTCCCCGAACTAGTTAAATCAATGAATCTTCATTAGGAGCTCATTACTTGCAAAATTTCATTTAAAACATATGAAGCTATTTTTGATTGAAATGGGAACAAAAAGCATTTGAAATTGCTTTTGGTGAAAGACGGGGAGATAGAAGAAGAAGGTAAGAGAGAGAAAAAGAGGTGATGAGTTCCCCAGAAGCAATAACCTCTTAGAATAGAGA